>NC_085872.1:16117837-16427837 GCF_034702125.1 Engraulis encrasicolus | reverse complement strand
TGGCGGTTGTTTCTACAGGGACAATAGTCTTCTGTTCCATCCATCATAGAAGAGAGAATATTTCCCCCCTTATGCAATTCTGTGTAACTAGGTTAAGCCTGCCTGTGAATTGTGAGGAGGTGTATCTAACAGTTTCCCTTCCCATGGACACTGCGGAGACCGAGCACGGTGAGGATGGCTTGGGGAGAGAGGCTATCTTACTGTGGCCTTTTTCCTGCAGAGTTATGACAGATTTGACACACTGCCTCGTGAAAAAAGAAGTGTATTTTTCACGCCACCCCTGTGACAAAATGCAGTTTGCTATGCCCTGAAACTGACGTGGCCTGCATCACTACTTTCTGAGGAATATTCCACTTTGCTTCTGTGAAAGCATACTCGTGGTGGCGAGAACAGCTGTGAGTGACTGGATGAAAAGGATCAGTCTCATGTTGGGATATCGTCAGATCGTATTTCAGATAAGCACCCTTTATTGGATTCAAGAGTTTTTTTTTATGGGAAAGCTAAACCAGAGGCATAGTTTTTTATACACTGATTTAACATTTTACAATAATTTCAACACTGAAATCTAAGAATAAATATATGCACATTCTTGATCTAATATTTGCAGATGGAACAAAAAAAGGGTACCATCTCTGCAGCAAATGAATGTTCAAGGAGTCTCTGGCATATCTCAGTGTTATGACCCTGTCTGGGTCCATCTCACTGATCAATAAAGTCCCCAATAAAGACAATCTATTCATTGTGAAAATACATTATCAACAAAGCGCTTGACAGTTATACAATAACTGCTGTGTATCTATTTGTTGGAGGACAATTTTTCAGTTCAAAAACACGTTCCAGAGGGTCCATATGCAAACAAGATAAAAGCAAACGTAAGATATATATTTATATATATATATATTTGTTTATAAAGACAAGCCCCTTTTTCCAGGTGCACACAAACATGTACAGGTACAGTACATGACAGCTGCACAAGAGCCCCACCTTTTACACTTTATATCTCTGTATTTAGATAAATAAAACTGTGGCCGTATAAAAATAATCATCAACAACATTGCTGGCTGCTCTTTTCTGAAGGCACTTGATATAAAATCCGAGTAATGCATTTCCTCCAGAGCAACGTGAGGGAAAACACTAATTATGGACTGCAGCATCTCCTCCCAAGTCTTACCATTTTTTTTCCTCTCAGGATATGGGCCTGCTAATCAGTCGCATATTAAAACTGATACGACCTCTCCAACACGTCAATATAATCCACCTTGGTTTTCAACCTGGCCCTCAATTCAGGGTAATCACTTTGGGTTTGATTGGGACATCCTGTCCTTGTCTCAATCGTTATTGTTTGCTTTTGCCTGGCGTCCTGGTTGGTGTGAGGGTACTCGGGGGGTGGGTGCGCCGTGTGTCTGTCCAGCATGTCACTGAACTGGGATTTGTTGCCAAAAAGGCTATCCACAAAGCCCACTTTAGGCGTGGGGCCCTGGCTGTCGATCACTGTAGGACAGAGGATGCCGTTTTCATGAAAGTCTGTGATGTCGTGGCACGGGGTGCCGATGCCCACTATAGTGTTTATGGGGGAGCTGGACACAGCCATGGTCCACTCTTTTTCCTTTTCTGCCAGCGTTCTGTAATTCGACCTGCTCTCTTTGCTGTGCGGCAGCAGCTCCTTCTCCTGGTGCTGCTGCCGCTGCTGCTGTTCAGTGTCCTCTGGCCTGGGCTTGTAAATGGGGTTGCTGCACATGTGCACTGTGGGGGCAGCGATGCTGTCGTAAACGTGATTGGAGGGCGGTGTCTCAGGCATGGTAGAAGGCTGCTCGGGGAATATCCCACACTCCATCTGAATGCCGGTCAGCCCGACCTCCCCCTGTTTCCTGAAGGGCAGCTTTTCGCGACGTTTCAGAGCGTAGGCGCAGAGGGCCGCCGCCGCAAAGAAGGCCGACACAAAAAGCACCAGCATGCTCAGGATAAGCACCGACAGAGGGATGACCGGCTTGGCGGGCTGCGAGCCCAGTGCAGGGTAGCCGGATGAGACGCTGCTGCCAAAGGAGACAGGCGAAGGGGAGGAGAGCCTGAGTTCGGGACAGATGAACTCCACGGGTAGGGAACGCAGGTCCCTGCCCAGGAGAGGCTCTGGGGTTTTACAGACCACCTCTCCCACCACCACCACAGAGCTGAGTGTATCCAGCCACTGCTTGAGGGGCACTATATCGCAGGTGCAGTCCCAAGGGTTCTGGTTCAGGTCAATCTGGACCACGGCCTGCAGGTGCTCCAGCACGCCACTGACAGGCAAGCTGTGGAAGTAGTTGTTTCGCAAGTTAAGTCGGGCAAGGGAGGTGCCTGCAAAAGTCCCTTTGGGAAGTGTTCGAAGGAGGTTGTTGTTGAGAAACACTAACTGCAGTGTGGGCATTAGACTAAAGGCGGCGGGACGGATCTCTCTGATCTCGTTGTACTCAAAGTACAGGTAACGCAGACTCTGCAGTCCGTGGAACATGTCGAGTGTTAGAGCCTCAATGTTATTTCCATTCAAATATAAACTCTTTAGATTTGGCAAATTTACAAAGGCCCCTTCTTGTATATAACCTATCTGATTGCTACCCAGGTGCAGCAAGTCCAGACTGGAGAAATTCCAAAAGTCTGACTTATATATTTTCTGTATTAGATTCCCACTGAGGTAAAGCTTCTTGGCATTAAGTGGCCGTGGCACAAGATCAGAAATGTTGCGGAAACCACTCTCTTTACAGTTGACAGTCAGACCAAGGTCATTGATGTGCAAATTGCATGTACAGCCAATTGGACAAATGATTGGGATGGGGGGTCTCGTTTGATAGCCAGCAATTGGGGGCTGATTGGGGAACACACTGCGAGGGGTTGGGGGAGTCCTGGAAGGCCTTGGCCTTTTCGTAGGCTTCACGGACTTCTCCTTCTGCTCCGTCGAGGCCGTGTTTTGGTTGACAGAGAACATGGAGGAAGGCTTCGTGGGCCTGGCTCTCCCCTCCGTGTAGAACGGTAAATGGGGGATCCCAAAACGGGCCTCTACCTCCGCCTCGCTTAAGGTCGGACAGAGCTCGGTGCGCTTTATTTCCCTCAAGTCCTTCCCGTGCAGATGAAAAGGATGCTCGCAGGTGATCTCGCCCACCACCGCCGTGTAAGGGATGCGCTCCAGCCACGCCTGCAGCTGCACGATGTCACAGACGCAGTTCCACGGGTTCTCCTCCAGCTGGATCTCCATCAGCGTGCGCCCTATGTACTCCAGCGTGCCCCTGTAGGCAAGAGCCTTGAGCCGGTTCCCACGCAAGTCGAGGTGCGTGAGAGACACCGCTCTGAAGAGGAGGCTGGGCAGTGCAGGTATCAAATTGTCATTCAGGATCAGCACCCGCAGCTTGTGGAGGTTTCTGAACGCCCCGCTGTCTATCCTCTTGATGACGTTGTAGTCGGCCTGGAGGTACTCCAGGCACTCGAGTCCGAGGAACGTGTCGTTGCGGAACACCTCCAGCTTATTTTCATGGAGGTACAATCTCTTGAGGGCCCGGAGGCCGTGGAAAGCACCAACGTGGATGTCCTGCAGAGCATTGTTGCCCAGATTAATGGCCACCGCATTGTTCAAGTGCAGGAAGCTGTTGAAGTAAAGCCTGCGTAAGGAGTTCTTCTGCAAGTAGAGCTTAAAAGGCCTCAGCCAGGACTGTGACACCTGGCTGACATTTGTAAATCCTTTGCCGTCACAGTGGACGTGGAACAGGCCCTCTTTCACCTCGCAGTCACAGGGCTCGAAGCAAGGCTCGTCTATCTCCTCCGAGTCGTCTAGCAGAGGGATCGGAGTGGTCCATCCGAGAGCAATTGTGCTCAGCAGAGTAACCCACAGCATCCTTCCGCCGAACCCAGGTGATTGCATAGCCCCCGAGAGTCTTTGTCACTGCACTGCAAAATAAAATAACTTTTGTGAGACTGCTGAGCAATGCCAAGAAACAATTCCTGTGATCATGGCTTTGCATTGCAATGACAAAAGTACTGTACATCAGAACTAGGCTATTTTATTGTTACTATGAATCGAGACTTTATTATTATTATGCATTTTAGAAGTTGTTATCATTAACACCTTTAAACGAAAGTGCTGATTGAAATTCCAAACACATGAGGATGATCTAACATATGGAAACAGTGGTCTTCTCACCTGTCTTCATCACAGTTGTAGGCTACTTTATGAAGGCTGAAAGATGCATAATCCATTTACACCCCCCCCCCCAAAAAAAATCTTCCATTGCAGGATTAAAAACGTTTGATGCTCAGATAGGCATCTATCTGTATGTAGTATGTATGACCTCCATAGACAAGATTCCTTAATTTGATAAATAAGAGAAAAAATAGCTGGGGGGCACTTGCATACACTGGAGGGCCTGGGGCTGAATTACTATATTTTAAAAAGGCTTATCACTTCATGTCAGCGCATGCACAGCCATTGGTTGGTTCAGACGCTGATGCAATTATTTTTAATGGTTACTGGACACTCGGGAGGATGCAGAAAAAGCCATTTTCACTAAATAACAGATGTTTTTAATGAGACAATGGCCCATTTTAATTATGAAGCCTTTAGCACATCAATGAAACGCAACCCAGATGTATCTCAGTTTTAAGCACTTAGACCAGTTATTGGGGCCAAATCTACGATTTAAAACATATCCAATTGGTGTTACTGTTATTCAGCCCGGACTATCACATCGCTTTCAGAGTAGAATCGACCAAATGCTTCCGCTAGCTTCAGTAAGCACTTGTGTAAGCACAAGAAAACCATTGAATGCCCAAGTACCGCATGAAAAAATGTAACTTATGGAAACCTACTGAGAAATTCCTGACAATTACAGCATTTCTCCTGCATGTCACTGGCGACGCACGCCAGTGTCCAACCAGTAGCATACCCAACCAGTATTCAATTAGTAAAATCGTTAAACGAATTCACTTAGAGCAGTCCGATGCACCGTAATGTAATGCCTAGTATTTCCCTTTGTCTTCGTACCACCGCCCGTATTCTCATCCGAAACTAAGCAGAAATGTGCGCTACTCACTCAGATTGGTGCAGGGCAATTAAAATAACGGTCGACGGAACACTTTAAACGCTGTTGAATCTTGTCATGTCGTGGTCATGGAGGCACCCTCTTCATTTCAGCGTTCTTGTGGCACAGGCAAATAGGAAAACCGAAGACGTGACTGGACTGCAATGTCTAGAAGAGATTTGCTTTAGAATGCAGGTCCGCTCCCCTGACGAGCGCTCAACAGTGGAGGCTGCAGCTTCACGCGTATATGCAGAATCGCTGCGAAGAATCACTTCTTACTTATAGACCACAGATCCACCGACTGTCCCTTCTGCTCAGAACTTGCCTCGGAATATGTCGGAGGTGGTAGCATAGTGGCGTAGCCTATGTATAAACAGTCGATACCAACATGTTTGGATTGGAGGTTTTAAGTCACTGGCCAGAATTGCAGAGGGCCAGCACATGCACGGACAGTGGGCTGCATTCATTTTCAGGCGCCTGTCCAGGCTAAGGAAGGGAAATAATATTCTCTCACTCAATAGCCTATTTTACCAAGTGAAATAGGCTTGTGGCAAGTGATCAGACTGCCACCTACCTGAATTCCACCAGTGTCGTGTTTGCACAAGTTTGGAACAGCATCTTTGAGGAGGTCATATCTTAACAGAGGGGTCCATAAATAAAATACTTTACTGTAGGCCACTTCATTTTTTTCCATTACATTCGTTGAAACAAGTTATCAGGACCTTATTTGGGTTACCATGAAACCCTCCTCCCTGAAAAGTTGCATGTTGTGATTATTACGCACAAACCTCTCTTTTGTTCCATACATCAAAACCATAGGTGAACTTCACGCCTCTTTAGTCTGGTAGCCTGTCGTACTTTGGGTCGTTGTGGCTTATGAAGAATTGTGTCGTTTTTTGGCACAGACGTCACCATATTACAAATTTACCATTTGAGGCTACAATGCGCATTCCTATGTTGCAATGATCAACTTAAATCAATCCAGATGTTGGCGTGTGACCAAAAAATAGTGAGGTGATTTTTTTTCAAGACATCATTCAAAGAATGTATTCTCAATGAACTCATGAGTGGTTACTTTACATGGCTTTGCATTTTGTTCTTTAGATGTAGGCTATGTAGCCTAGGCTAGGCTATTTCACAGAATTTCATGGCAATTTAACATGCATGATTTTAAGTAGCCTAATGTGTTTCTGTGACATGGATCTGGAACAAATTGGCAGGAGAAAAATAGCAGAATTATGTGTAAAACCAAATAGGACAGCTTCGATGTCGACATTTACAGTTTCTCCTCAGCCCCATGTCTGAAAAGTCTGCGTGCTTCCTTTTGCATTCAATATGTTGGCTGAAAGGTTCTTAGTCGTCACTTTCCATAAAATCATTAAGTAGGGCCTATCAATTATTTCCGTATACCTCAGATTACTTTGAGTCAAGTACCATTGCAAACCTTGAAGCCATTAAGTCTCAAAACAGGACCAATATGCTCTTTAGTTCTTGAAATGCCATACCACATATAATTTTGAGCACGTGCCTGTATTGATTTTTAGTCTCCATCGTGTAAATGTCTTTTGCAGATAAAGGTCCAAGGCACTACAAATAATGTAACTATCCCCAGTTACACATAACACTCCAAGGTGTCTCAATCAAACAATAGCCATTCTGAGATGCCAACATTAATTTCTCTCTCTCTCTCTCTCTCTCTCTCTCTCTCTCTCTCTCTCTCTCTCTCTCTCTCTCTCTCTCTCTCTCTCTCTCTCTCTCTGTCTGTCTGTCTGTCTGTCTGTCTCTCTCTGTCTCTCTGCATGTATGAGCACACTGGACGGTCATACACAGTCTTCTTTAAATATGCAACTTCTCTTTGGAGTTTTGTTATTAAATGCTTGAGCTGTTCCTCCTCATTTTCTTTGCAATTCACTTGTTCTTGCGACACACACAGCAGGTCCAGTTAGATAGGCTAACTGACATTATTCGCATAGACACACATTTTCATTGGGGTGTGTGTCAGACATTCCTCTCACATTCATTTTTAGCTTTAGTTCTGTGACTACCAACATTCCCTAAATGGGTATATGCAGTTAGATATAATGAAATATCAAGTGGTCCCTAAGAACTATTGATGTGTCCTTGCACGGCTGTCAAATACTTACACTGCCAAGATCAATGGAGTTGCTTTTAGAACATAGCTGTTTGCAGAGAGTATGTAAACCGCTCATTGATTTGCTTAGCACACGTTTGCAAGAGGGAGGCCTATACCTCGCACATGAAAGCAGCTGAGCAGTGAAACCTCCTGGTGACTGTTATACTGTTAGCCATGCGCAAACAAGAGCTGGTTTAAAACCATAAACAACACATCCCTGATGATTGCCCTGCCTGCCGTGTTGATTCAGCACATGTGTGCAAGTGAGACAGATTAAACGTCACAGTTGCACACAGGGTGTGTCTACCACCACGACCTCACAACCTAAACAGTTTTACTCCCTTCACAGGTCTGAGGTCAAATTTCTGAATTCACTTAGCCTGCAGGTGTTCATTTATTAGCTTGCTGGGGTGGGGGTTGGGGTTGGGGTTGGGGGGGAGGCAAGGACACTGCAGATACTGTGCAGCTTGAAGCTGACAAAATCCACAGGTGATTCTGTGTCATGGTATGTCATGGTTTCTCTCTGCCATGCATACACACAGACCTCAGTCAAGGACAGCAGGCCCTGAGCTAAGGAAAACTGCTAGGGCTAATTACACAAACCTCCCATTTAATTAGGATTTAAATTGGTTGTCATGGGAACCTGCCCTTCAGAGCTTTCAGGTAAACCCTGGCTAGATGAAGAACGTAGTGATTCCAGAGGCATTACATTATGAAGCTTCTGTGCAGCTGCACTGCATTCAAAGCATGCTAATTCACTTTACTTGAAAACCTGCTGCAACTAAGTATTGTACCCCAAAAACAATTTCATTGCCTTTTTGATAATGACAATAAACTCTTGAATCTTGAATCTTGAATTCAATGTGGGCACGTTTTGTGGCGTTCCTTATCTTTAGCAGTCACTTCTTTCTGAAGAAGAACCAGTTGCTCAGTGACTACCACACTCAAACAAGTTACCTATTAATCAAAGACTGATAAGGGTTGAAGATTGAAGACAGAGGACATCAGTTTTGATTTCCTCTTATTAGACCCTGTAAACATTGATTAATGCTCTCGAAGTGCTGTTTCCTGCAACACTTTTGAAAGATAGCCTTTGTCAAAATGACATTTCTCATTGCAGGTCTCTTTTTGCACAAACACACGCACGCACCCACGCACGCACGCACGCACGCACGCACGCACGCACGCACGCACGCACGCACGCACGCACACACACACACACACACGCACACACACACACACAGAGGGAGAGAAACAGAGGGAGAGAGGCCTACAAGATAATGATACTCCACTTTTGCTTACATTGATTTCATTAGTTCACTATCTGAAATTTGGATGAATCATGTACAGCTCGTTCTCGCTGGAGAACAGACTTCCCTTGATCGTGCGGCTCTTGCAGGAGAGTGGCTATTCACGCGGTGGTGCTGAAGTACTGCCACGCCAGAGAAATGTCTACGTGGTGGACATTCTCGAGCTCGGGAGCTCAATTCAATTGAATTCAATTTATTGGGACCATTTCATGCATTGTACCAATTAACCTTAGGTTAATTTGCATCTGTAGTTCCTGACAGGACATAAAAGATAAAATAAAATAAAATAATAATGTAAAGGCATGAATATACACATAAAAACAATTTTAAAAAATCAGTCATATAGCAAGTCCCCAGCCTGCAAGATCGTCGTCCGTGCCGCTGAAGTGTGGAGCAAGATCGCGGTCCATAGCACAGAAGGAGTAAGATTGCTGTCTGTGGTGCTGACCATGGTGCTGAAGTGCGGAGCAAGATTGCGGTCTGTGGTGCTGTCCACGGTGCTGAAGTGTTGCTCAAGATATCTGCCTGTGGTGCTGTCCACGGTGCTGAAGCGTGCATCAAGACCGGTGTCTGTGGTGCTGTCCACGGTGCTGAAGTGTGGGTTAAGATCACCTTCTGGGGTGCTGTCCATGGTGCTGAAAAGTGGGGCAAGCTCGCTGTCTGTGGTGCTGTGGTGCAGTAGACATTCTCTAGCTCGGGAGTAGAGGGCCACTGAGAGCTCGATCAGGCAATGTCTGCGCCCGCAGCTACAGTATGTGCGAGCTCTGAGCAGACACCCGGTTGAGCGAAGAATAGAATGCAGGTGATAATTAGGGCATTTCATTACGCTTCTCCCGAACTTTCCTTTTTAACAAATGTGCATTTCGGGATAGATTTCAAGATACCGGTACATCTCAAGAAAGACATACAGACAGAGTGACAAAAGCAGGTGTGTTAATCTAAATAATTACCAGTTATAAAAGTCATTTTTGTGTTTTTTTTACGGTGTGCGACCAACCCTTGCTCATATAACTAGCTCTATTATAGACCAGAGTTTCTCTGTAGATCCTTCCAGGCTGGGTATCTGGTGCCTATAGAATGGATGGCTACTCCCACACCTGCTGGTCTACTCAGAGGTTGCTGGTGAGAGTTGGCCAGACCTCTAAAGCTGTTAGCCCACTTTCAAACCAATGTTTATAGTTCTGGTGGCTGTTTGAAGTGTTTCAGATTAGACCAGATCAGGCCCTTCAGTCAGTTCGTCTGTCGGTATGATACATTTCCCATGTGTGACCCAGTCTTTGTCCGTTTCCCTTTACAACCGTTCCTGTTCCTCAATTGTGACCCCATCATTATGCCGGAACCTGTAACCACCCCACCCTCGTAATGATCCCCAGTCCTTTGTCTCTGAGTCTGCCCATGCCCTCCCTTGGCAGATTCTTTTCTCCAGGTGCCCTACATTGCCCTACATTGGCCTACATTGACTCCATGGGTTTTGGGTTGCTGGGAGCTGTCCCATTAGATGGATGGAGATGGATGGAGAAATACACTCGATGGATCAACAGATAAGACACTGGACTTCATCCTGGTTTTTAGTTCCATATGCTTCCAAATTTGTGTTTTGGGTTTCTATATGGTCACATGTCTGGTGTTATTACCTCTCGGAGACCTTTTTTAGTAATCCTTCATATGTCTTCTTTTCCAGAGGAGTTGCCTAGTAACCAAGATGCTGGACAGAGGTAGCCTCTTACTGCTGATGGACCTGTCAACAGGCTTATTCACTCTTTCACATCTTAACAACATTGCCATGCAATGCAGAGAGTCTTAAGTAACCGATCAAGACTCATTACCATGGGTGACAATAAGGTTATAACAGAGGCTCTGTACTAAGGGCTTAAATGATGATTTTTATCTTTTATTTTGGTTGTCAGCAGCTGGACTTTCCCCATTAGTAACATGTCCTGCTTTTTGTTGTGTTAGAGACACAGGACTTATTGTTGTGTACTGTTTCAAGTGTTTGAAATCACAGCTTGCAAACCTCAAAATACATCACTTTTCAGTCATTTGGTGTATTTTATGTTTCAGTTAAAATGATTGTATTTTATGTTAATTGATGCAAATGCAGTAACTGAGCCTTCCTCATAGTATTAAAGTTCAGCACAATCTTACATTCTTGTTTGTAAACAGGAAACGTAGGCTACTTGCTGAAATGTGCACCAGTAGTTAAATTGTAGGGACAAAACTAAAATGTTGCTTGATTTTTGTTTACTTTTACCACATGAATTGTGTATTACTGACAAGTTCCATATTTGTCAGAGTATCTTGGCATTCCAGAGAGCCCATGTTCTGCTGACTTTGCAAACAAAGTTTGGGGCACCCCATTGTGAAGACCCCGTTTTTACATACCGCAACTGCGGGAGGACCTGCTAGCTAGGAAGTACACTGTCAGTAAGGGGGATGTCTCCTCAGCATCCACTTTCTGCTGACCTTCCCTGAGCAGGTGGGTGTTTAACAAAAGTGCAACTCCAATTTTGAGTAGGCCTACTAATAATTAGGGCCGCTACTAAGGTTTTAGAGGCCCTAGGCATAACTGGCCAGGAGGCCCCTCTCATAATTAAATAATAATAATAACAATAATAATCACAAGTTCTTTGGTCAATCTCCATTTAGGAGGCCCCAATGTTGGGGGCAAAGTGGTTGAGGCCCTAAGTGCTCTGCTTACTCTGGTTATAGCGGTGGCCCTGCTTATAGTCTTCATTTTTGGAGAGAGATGGTCTGGCCAGTGCTGCTCGTCGCTTGGCACACAGTGAGATGCATGAGGTCTTGCATTACCACCATCCCCTGTACTGTGGCCAGAGTGTCTTCACTAATAAATCATGGCTCTTCGTAGACAATATTGGACAGTCAACTGTGAAAGGTATAGCATGAAAGGTCTTGCAAAAATGGATATTGCTACCAAATGGTTGTAGGCCTATATGAAATCAGAAAGCGAGTGGGAAGTTCAGGTGAAATATCGTGCATTGCAGAGATGAGGGAAAACGTTTAAAATGTCAACAAGTAGTTTAGCCTTATCTTTTAGGTTTGTTTTTTTCCATCCAGTTGATGAAGGTGATTGTATGTGATTTGGTGATTTTGTAAATCCCTGAAAAGATTGAAAGAACTCATTCGAAGCTACTGAAAGCAATATTGTGAAAAATTGAGACTCACTGGGAAATTCCCTTTGACACATAGTGCACACCAGAAAAAAATGCATTTATGCCTCACCTGTTCAAGGGGGCAGCACCGCAACTGGTGCCCCAAGGGAGGATTGCGGTGGTACAGTACTGGCATGGTCATGGCAGAAGATAGGGGAGACGCTGGTTAATCACAGCCCCCCAGCTATCAGCCCTATGCTCTGACTGCTTACCCACGACTGCATGTTAATGTAGCCTAAATGAAATGAACAAACTTGAGCGCCATTTATTTAAAGGATCTACCAAATGTTGCGCAGGAGTAGGAGTTGATATATTACCATCGTCAATAGATAATGAACTAGTTCATGTTTAAAGGAACACTGTGCAGGAAATGGTCAAAAAAGGTACTGCAACTATGCTGCTCATTGAAACTAGGCTCCCTAGTGCCAAATTTGATCTTTACATGAAAGTTTACTAAGTAATAAGCAAATATTTTCTAGTATGGTCCAATTACAGTCATTTTTGCAGCTAAAAATGGCTCTTTTAGGAAATTCAAAATGGTTAACCATGGAGAAGATTCCCCTTTTCATGTATGAAAAGTGAAAATTTTCCAGTCATAATGAATACTTAGAATTTGATGGTGGTGGTAAGTATTCATGAAAAAGGTAACATTAGTGAGTGGGCAGCATGAATTCTGGAAATAAACAACTAAAAATCTCACACAGTGTCCCTTTAACAATACTTTTGCCTCCTTGCCACATCCATACTAATTGACATTTAATTATCTTACCTGAAACATGTTGAATAGAAATGTGTGCCTACATCTAGTTTAAACAATAACAGAATTTTCCACATTTTTCAAGCAAAAACATATATCATGTCTTATAGATTATTTGGTGTATGCCAAGTAATGAAATTGGAGAATTCTTGGGACGTTTTGCTCTTTATGATACTGTACTGTAGACTGCTGTCTGTGTGAAATGCCAAATAATTTTGGAGGATGGAATAAAGAGATATCACACATATTCTTGTACAATCATGGAAAAGGTAAACTTACACAGGTGCAGAGAGTCCAAATCAGTTCACAGATAAAGCGCCAAGCCCAACTGATGTCTGAAGATTGCACATAGAGTGAGAATATGAATATCAAATGCTTCCCTCAAGCAAGTTATGAGAAAAATAACTATGATGCCTTGAAATAACTAATGCCTTGAATAGGAAGAGGGTCAAGCAAAGTCACAATAAATTGGATGTTTACAGTGCACATTTCTTCCAGACAAATGAATCATGGATGACTCTTACTTTGACAGAGAGCTTAGTTTGCTACTTTGGCGTGTCAACATGGCACATGACGAGAGACGTGTGCTGGCATTCATTTTTCACAATTGTCAGAAGGCACTTTTCTGCCACTCTGAAAAATGTGTTAAGATTGAAGGTCAGCATTTATGAAATATGACCAAGAAGCTTTTACTCAGTTGGCATTTCCTATCAGTGAGTTCATGACAGTATATTTGAAACAACATAAAAAAGGTATGCAATCAAAGTGTGCTCTAGTGAATATGATGTTTACAGAGTTGTGTTCCATTCTCAGCACCAACTGGTTAAGTCCTGTGCACCATGCAGTGTGGGTCTTCGGATACATAAATACATGGTAGCTTGCACACAGTGTAAATGAAATAGTAATATACAAACTGACAGTAAACATGTGAATAAAATGAAAATATACCACTGTCAAAACATTCAATCCATTCATTAGATGGAGAATGATGAAAAGACACATTATCTGTTAAAACCGAGGAAAAAAATATTTTTGGGGGAATATACATACTAGCTTCAAATTTGACAATGCAACATGCCTCACATAAGTTGGGACAGGACCAGTGAAATAAATATCAGAATAAGATAAACAACGCAACAAAGAACATTTCTACATTCATTATATTGACTGTCAACATGAATTTCCAGGTATAACACCATCACAGAGAGGCTGAGTCAGAGGGAATCATTTCTAATACATAAAATATTGAGTTACCTTTTAAATACAATGATTGTGTAAGTAAGACATATCTGTCATTAGCATCAGTACTGTAGGTCCATGAGATCATGGACTCCTGCAGTTAAAGCAAGTGGAAAACGTGACCACATTTTAAAAAATGCCTAGTGTACAAATGATGCAGAGGTTTAATATTATTTTATTTACCCCACCTCACTTGAAATAAATCATCCCCTCTCACACACACACACACTCACACACACACACACACACACACACACACACACACACATATATATATATATATATGTATATGTATGGGCCCACTCAGTGTCCCATATATATATATATATATATATGGGACACTGAGTGGGCCCATACAAACCCCAACTCCAAGTTGGGACACAAGGTAAATTGTGAATAATAACAAAATACTGCCAACTGCCAAACATCTGATTCTTACATTAGATGGAGAACGGCACAAAAAAAACACATCAGCCATCAAAACTGGCCAAAATTATTGTTTTGGGGGATATTCATGAATATGTAAAAACAACACGTCTCAAAAGAGTTGGAACGGGGACAATCAAAGGCAGCAAATGTTGAGGAAGACTAAAAACAAAACAAAAGACAACACTTAACAGTTAAAGACGCGGCTTTATACATTTGTTGTTACCAGTATGGTAATGACCAAGTCGTGGTGCATTACTAAAGGGCCTGTGTTGTGTCATAGTATTGTAGTGCTGTAGTAGTTACATTTCAATGACTATTACAGCGTGTCTCTGAAGGTACGGCGCGCATTAAGGGGCTACCCGCTGAGATAATTTTATATAAAAAACAGTGTTAATTCCTATCTTGGACATGATTTCACCAGATTAAATGGTGGTGGGTGTATTCCTCGTCATGTTTTGCAATGTTTTCCTCTCTGTACTGCTTACAGTGTGACAGGTCTTGACCAAAAGCCCGCCATTTTATCACCTGCTGGTCCTTATGATGGAGTTAAACTGTTAAAACATAGTAGAGAATGTAATGTGTCCTTACTATGTGGCAGTAATTGAAGACCTCCCTTCAATATATAATGTTGGCTTTTCATGCTGTTTAAACCCCATTTAGGCTATATCATTCAGCACCGTCTTTAACTCTACAGATGAGTGAGAACAACTTAACCAATGCACTAATGCACCCCTATGTCATCATGGAGGCTGACTTTTGAAGTTACAAACACAAATTGGATGGTCCATTTTCACTGTTGCACAGGATGTGCAAGCCTCTATTATTTTCAAAAATAATTGACTTCCATGTGTTCCATGTCTTCTAGTCAATTTCAAGTGAGCTCGGGTGCATAGAGAACGTTTAAACCCCTCTATCATTTGCACACATGAATCGTTCTTAATATGGTCAATTTTCAATAGCTGTAATTCTTGGAGTGCTAGAGTGAGACTACTATATTCAATATATATTTCATGATGTCATGAACCTATACAATGATTTTAATGACAGAAATATGTCTTATACAGTATACACTCAACCATGGTAAATCAAAGGGAATTCAAAAATGTATGTAATGACTATGGTAATTATTCCCTCTGCATCTTTAATTCTGAGTGACTCAGCCTCTCTGTGATGGTTTTATACCTTGACACTCATACTGTCCATCAGTAAAATTCATTTTGAAATGTCCTTCTTTGTTGTTTTATCTGGATGTTTATTTCATTTCATTGATCCCCGTCCCAACTTATTTGAGATGTGTTGCAGTTCTCAAATTAGAAATGAGTACATACAGTCCCAAGAAAAAGTTTGTACACCCTTTGAAATTTCTTACATTTCTGTCAAAATTGATCATAAAACATGGTCTGATCTTCCCGGAAATCTCAAGAAGGAACAATCAGAGTCTGCTTTAATTAATTCCACCCAAACATTTACATGTTATCATATTTTTATTGGTCATAAGGCCATACAATTCACAGGAGAACAGGGCATAAGTAAGTACACCTTTGCATTAAGTAGGTTTTAACCCTCAGTTAGTTGCAATATCATCAACCAGACTTGTCCTGTAGTTGCAGATCAGATTAACAAAACAATCTGTTTGTATCTTGTCTCCCTCTTCTTTAGAGAACTGCCTCTCGTCAGCAAGATTTGTGGGATGTCTGGAGTTCATAGCTTTCTTGACTTCATGCCATATAATTTCAATTGTTTTTTGTCAGGGTTTTGACTGGGCTATTTCAGAATGTGTATTTCATTATTATGAAGCCATTCTAAAGTCGATTTGCTTCTAAAGTATGGGTTGTTGTCACATTTCAGGACCCATACTCTTGTGTGCTTCAACTGTGTGACAGACTTCCTCATGTTTTTTCTGTAAAATATCACAATAAACTTGAGTTCATTGTTCCACTGATAATAGCAAACTGTCAAGGGCCTGAGGCAGCAAGGTAGCCGCATATAATGATGCTCCCGCCACCATACTCAGAAGAGGAGATGTAACCAAGAATAGCTAAAAATGGGATTCATTCTGCCAATCTAAAATGAATGGGGTTTCTGTCCAAAAAATATTGCTGCACCTTTGAGGTTTGCGAAAAAGCATTTATATGCTTCATAGAATTACTGCAAAATATTATGTAGACCAACGTTGAAACCAAAGTTGAATTGTTCAGGGGAACACACAATGTCATGTTTGGAGGAGAACTGGAGAACCACATCTTCACCAAAACATCATCTCCACCTTTGCGTATGGTGGCGGGAGCATCATTATATGCGGCTACCTTGCTGCCTCTGACCCTTGACAGTTTGCTATTATCAGTGGAACAATGAACTCAAAAGTTTATCAAGATTTTACAGAAAAAAAGTGAGGTAGTCTGTCACACAGTTGAAGCACACAAGAGGATGGGTGCTGAAATGTGACAACAACCCATACTTTAGAAGGAAATCGACTTTAGAATGGCTTCATAATAATGCAATACACATTCTGGAATAGCCCACTCAAAGCCCTGACAAAAAAACAATTGAGATCATATGGCATGAAGTCAAGAAAGCTATGCACTCCAGACATCCCACAAACCTTGCTGACGAGAGGCAGTTTTCTAAAGAAGAGGGAGACCAGATACATCCAGATTGTTTTGTTAATCTGATCTGCAACTACAGGAAACATCTGGTTGAGGTTATTGCGACTAACTTAGGGTTAAAATCTATTGAATGCAAGGGTGTACTTACTTATGCCTTGCTGTCCTGTGAATGTTTACATCTTATGGCCAATGAAAAAATGAAAACTTGTAGATGTTTGGGTTGAATTAGTTAAAGCAGACTCTGGTTGTTCCTTCTTGTGATTTCCGGGAAGATCAGACCATGTTTTATGACCAATTTTGACAGAAATGTAAGAAATTTCAAAGGGTGTACAAACTTTTTCCTGGGACTGTATGTCCCCCAAAACAATATTTTTTCTCGGTTTTAACACTTAATATGTTGTCTTTTTACTATTCTCCATCTAATGAATGGATAGAATGTTTTGAATATAATAGCATTTTGATTTTATTCACAGTTTACCAAACGTCCCAACTTCACCGGAGTTGGGGTTTGTACATGGGGCCCTAGTAACTCAGTCACACTTGACCCGTTTTCTCCTCTGGAGATCTCTGAGTGACGATGGTGAAAATGCATGAGGATTAGTTCTCTGAGGTGAAGCTGAAAGTCCTCCTTCAGGGCTGAAATGAAAAACGTATTAGATCTACACCGCGCTTATTATTTTTGCATCCGAGGGGCTCGAGCTTGCCAGCCGTATGTGGTGATCTTATTCATCTTTGAGACTCATCACATGTACAGTAAAATGCACATTAGCCATCACTGTAGACCATGTTCATTTTATGATAAGCATTATAATTATGGATTATTTCTATAAACGGGGTGAAAAATCTCACCTGTAGCCTATATCCTTGTGATCATGTCTAAGACTCAGAAACTCTTTCAGACCATTCCAAAATCCAAGCCTTTAAATTGTCAAACACATTGTGTTATTGATATTTCTAATTCGACATGCATTGTTTCCTGATGTATTTGTATACAACAAATAAATTGATGCCTTTTGCCATTTCACCACTGAAGTAATGAAGATGTAGATTCATAATTGCCATATTCAGAATAAAGATGTATGCAAATGTATACAAATGTAATGTAAACAATGCAGCACATGTATTTATGAAGCATCTGTCCAGCTTTTCTTGAAAAACGCATACTACCAGCAGAATTGAACAATTGTGTGTGTGTGTGTGTGTGTGTGTGTGTGTGTGTGTGTGTGTGTGTGTGTGTGTGTGTGTGTGTGTGTGTGTGTGTGTGTGTGTGTGTGTGTGTGTGTGTGTGTGTGTGTGTGTGTGTGTGTGTGTGTCATCATGTTCCTGAGGGCAACAGTTGACACACAACAGGCTTGAAGGGGGTCACCATTTATCTTGCATGGAACATTCAGAGTAAAGACAAGACACTGATAGAAGGATGCGACCAATTTTCTCAAGTTTACTGTTGACAGGGCAATCACATTCCCCATAGCGATAAGTGTAGCCCAGTATTAAAGCTTTGTATGGTGACTTCAGAGAAGAATAGAAATGAACATGGCTGGTGTATACATATCACCTTGTGAAAAACGGAAGGATCTGCTATGAAGTAGGCTAATAAAAAACAAAACCCAACATTTTATTTTAACATATAACAATGTTATGATGACATTTTGTAAAAACAAAAAAAAAATCATTGTGTATGTAGAGATACATGTAGTGGGCAATGTATTGAGTGGCCAATTATCATAGTCTACCAGGTTATTTGTTCTTTTAAATAAGGCGTTAACAGTTTATAGCCTATTAACGAAACTAACTGCTTCTTCTCAGCTCCTTCTTCTTGTTAAATTACAGTACTTAACATCACTGCTAAATTATACATTAAACGTGTTAGCATGTTGTGTCACAAACAAACAAGCAAACACACACACACACACACACACACACACACACACACACACACACACACACACACACACACACACACACACACACACACACACACACACACACACACACACACACACACACACACACACAAATAAACGCACATACGTGCACACACGGAAGCACGCACGCACGGACGCACACATGCACGCAAGGACGCACACATGCACGCACACACACACAAGCTTATACACACATCCCCATTCATAACTGTGATCACATGAATACATCCTAAGTAAATAAATGTATGTCTACTGCATGGTCTGACCAGATATACTGTATGTCTTGCAGCCAAAGATGTCTATTGGCAAATCAAATGGGAGGACCTAACAATGTATGAAATGTATGTACATATCTCAAAGGCATAATAAAAACTTTAGAAATGGATGGTGGTAGTAAATATTCATGAAAAGGTAGCAAGATGACAGCACAAATTTTAAAAAATGAACTATTTCACACAGGACCTTTTAAGGGTAGAATGTTCTAGTGTTGTACCTACTCGGCTGCTTTGCTGCTCTCCTCCTCTAGGGGGTCTCCTCCTCCTTGTCCTCCTGCAGCTTTGCCATCTGGGTGTGGAACTCCCCTGAGCAGCTCCTCGCACCCACGCAACCTCACCAGGACCCGGGAGAAGTCGTGCTCCTTTGTCACTTTGGCATGGTGCCTCCAATCAAGGCAACAAAATAGACACATGTCCAGTCCAGTATGGTCACCAGGGGGGTTAGAGATACAATATAATACAATACAATACAATACAATACAATACAATACAATACAATACAATACAACCTCTAGGCCTATTTATATAGCAATAACTTGAGTTGTCTCAAAGCGCTTTCAAAATACACATACATACACATTATCCCACATTCACACACCAGTTCTGGATTACTAATGTGACGTCATTGCCCTCACCAAATTTACTTTTAGGTCTGTTTTTCTTGTCTACAAGATTGGCGGATCCAGGCTATCTGACAAGCGCTAGAATTTGATTTGCCCACGATAGGGTCAAAAGGCCCATTTGGTCACGATTCTTGGCAACCTCTATTGCAAGACGCTGGTACTGTAGTGAGCCAGGATCAGTTCACTTTGAGGGATCAGCAAATCATCTAACAGAGGAGTCTGGAGTACTCCTTTCCTTGAAGTAGAATTCCGGCCATTTTACAAACAACTCTGCCAACGCCAAAGAAAGTTGGCCAAATGGAAATTTGCAAGAAAATTTAATGCGGGCAGCTCCAAGTTTGGCTCTTGTGCACATTTCCAACAAAGTGGGCGATAATGAGCAAGCTTCTCAACCTTCTCAACCTTCTCCCATGCTTGTAACATGTATCAAAATGCTTTTGAAGTGCATACAATATACTCTGGTGCAATGCACAGTACTACCAGAGACATTCTATTGGGACTAAAACAATCTTTGGTACTACTTAAATGCATCCATTATTTGAGCAGTGGCATATGCATTCATCTTTATGAATATAAATGTTAAACTTTTAGGGGAAAAGTTTACACCACCACTCAAATTGTTTTTACACATCCTGAGGTACTAGAATTCCTCTCAGAACCCACCACTAGAGGTCAGCAAACTGGGAAAAATGTGTGCATCACTGTCACAACCACCTCATTGGGAACAAGAACAGTGAGGCTCGGAAGATTACTTGCCTGAAAATGTCAGGAGTATAAAAAGCAAAAACAAAAAAAGCAATAATCGAGTAGATTTTAGACTTCAACTGAACATCAGTGTTGGTACTGGTACGTTTAGGAAAACCACACTCAAGTAAAAGTATAGGTACCCTACTAAAATTATTTTGTTCAAGTCTCCTGCTTCATCACCTCTATAGGGTGGGGTAGAGAGAGAGAGAGAGAGAGAGAGAGAGAGAGAGAGAGAGAGAGAGAGAGAGAGAGAGAGAGAGAGAGAGAGAGAGAGAGAGAGAGAGAGAGAGAGAGAGAGAGAGAGAGAGAGAGAGAGATGGGTGTGTGTGTGTGTGGGGGGGTGGACAAGGAACACCCCACCCCTCCTCCCAACAACAGCAATCTAGCACCCTGGCACCCTGGCCTATGCTAGATGGACGTGATGTGACACATGGCTGCCATCCCCCGCAGATGACCCAAAACAATATCAGAGAGCAAAAACAGACAGACAGAAACAAACAGACAGAGTCCTTGCAATACCTGGTGCCCCTTCCGAGAAGGACCCACTTAATTGCTGAAGCAGTGTTCATCATAAACATACTGCATTTGCTCCATTTTTTTTTTCTAGAATAAATAGTTTGCTCAAATGTCTTTTCATAGAATTGGCTATCTTTTAAAAGTTAGATTAGTTAAGCAGACAACACAGTTGATAGGCTACTTCAACTGTAACATGGGGCAGATCAAAATAGTAGGCTACACATGTAAAGAATTTAGTGATTTCTGACCATGTCACCTTGATTACATACGGCATAGGCTACCTGAATAACTGCCATTTAAAATGGACTAAATTAAATCACTAGTTACATTATTCAACGTTTCAGCAGTTTGCCACTGGAAGTCCGCCTATTTCAGATGAGCTTGTCAGCATACCATGTTCAGAACAAATATATAAGTTGCATAAATAGGCCAACTAGAAAAACATAGGGTCAAAGGCCAATGCAATGCTATTAAACCGCGTTAGATCCGCTGGATAAAATTAGGCTAATATGGAAGTCCAAAAATTTGAATAAATAAAAACATGTTGGGAAAATAGTCCATCCAGTTTGTCAACCAGTTTGTTGTTGACATATATTCTAAACAAGCATGATTAATACGATTTTGTAAAATTGTATTTAGGCCCCATTATGTTTCTCTTCTGTTTTTTTCTGTTCTATTATGGGCCTCTAGGCCTACTGTACCGGTTGTCAATCACAGAGGAGATCCCGCCCACATGATGCGGAAGTTAGGTTGAGATCCTGCCCACCACACAAGGAAGGAAGGTATGGTAGTTTTGTTGTAGTGATGCAAGTTGTTTAACTGTAGTCAATAGCCTTCTTAACCTCAGTGTCAGAATTATTTTGCAGGTTGTCTAGCTGGAGTATTGTCTGTAGAGTGAATCGTGTATGTGCTGTCCAAATTAACAGTGTGTATTCCGCTCATTTGACATCCTTTGCACATTGTTGCTAGCTAGCACGCTGCATGATAGCAAAGCTGGTGGGTGATGTAGCAGAGTTGCGTGTTAGCTTGGACACGCTTGTCTTGTCCTGCTTATTCATCCTCCACATTTCTCATATTCGATGTTACTGTGTTAGACGTTGGCACTATTATTGCTGGAGACTACCTCCCCCGAAACTTCATCTGTTACTGTTAGAGTAGCTGTCTCATTAACTGGTTGTGTTCATTTTTCCTATCATCCTTAGTTGTTGGACTGCATCAGCTCATAGCAGTGCCATCTGGGTTGGTTGGGTGTGAAAACTACTGATGAAAGGTGTTGGTTAGCCGTGCCAGCATTTTATTTGGGGGGCATTGTTTTTGCACAAAGCAGCGTGTACGGAGCTTCCAAAGCCATTCAGAGGATTGTTGTCCTTTCCACACAGAGCTTTGGAGTGTCTAACTAAACACTGCCTATCCGGGCATTTGTCATAAAATATTCAGTATTGCTCTGTTCAAAGTAACGAGAAGTGCACTCTGGATTGGGAAGTTGGTGTCTGCCTTACATGCTCACCGTCAACCGGTTTCGTTGAATTATAGTGCCAAAATACCATCAATTGTGAGAATGCCCCTCACGAACAAGTCAAAGAATGTCGACAGCGGTGCAGCCCTGCCTACTGGTTCGGATGGGGGAGAGGGAGCTCAACCCTCACAGCCAAGAGGTCAGGACCTGCCTCCCGGGGATGGTGGCGGAGAGGACAATCAGGGAGATGCTGAGATCATCAAATCTCCCAGTGACCCAAAACAGTACAGGTAAATGAAAGTACACACACATGTTTCTGTCACTATGTTAAAATGAATAGGAAGTTCTGAAATACGCATTATTTTATGTGATACAACTTCACAGTGTCAGAAAATGTGTGGACACTTGAAATACCATCCATGAAAGGTGTATGACATTGAATCACAACACAAACGCCTGCGGCTTATATTTCACGTTTGAGTGTAAGGAGACACTAAAGTTGACATTGAAGTGCGTCTCTGGCTATGGAGCCATGCCGAGAAGTTACAGTCTTTCACAAATCAGATGTGCTTATTACAGGATTTTTGGGATTGCATACCACAATATTAAGTGATGAGTTAACCTTGGCTTTTTTGTTGTGTCCTCTTTAAATCCATGTCTTTCCCCTCCATCTCTGTGTGTGCGTCTCTGTGTGTGCAACTCAGGTACATTGTTTTGGATAATGGATTGCGAGCGCTGTTAATCTCAGACTTCAGTGGTGATGGTAAAGGAGCATCTGAGGATGATGAGGATGAATCGGAGGAGGAAGAGCAAGAGGAGGAAGAAGGGAGTGCGGAGGAGGGGGATTCAGGAGAAGGCACCGATGAGGAGTCTGAAAATGAAGATGACGAACAGGACAGTGACTTTGAAGAGCTCGATGAGGAAGAGGATGGGCGAAAAAAGAAAGCAAGCTCTGAAAAACAGGTCAGTACTACAACGTCAAGCAACATTGAAGGATATAATAACCAAACATACATATACTAAACATTGCCGTAATCCATTGTGGAGATGGTTTTTCTCGTGTTCAAAAATGCAGAAGCAATGGTAGTCATAGCTAATCACATATGGTGTATGAACTGCTATTTCTGGACCCAGTCATCACTCAGCAGGGAAGCTGGCAACCATGTGAATGAGGAAGATGAGTGTGCCTTTTCACTACATTGGCGCCTCATGCTGGCTTCATGTCGGTGTGACCTGTGATCCAATCCACACTTGCCCACACGGCAGGGGCCTATTAGCTCCTCTGCCACCATTGCATCCAACTTACGAATCGCCATGGTAAATGATGCAACCGGGAGGTTACCAGGTGTTGCATGGCATTGGATAGCCGAGTGGGTTGTCAGGTGTGGGAGGTGATCACCCTGCATGTCATGATGTGCCACTACTATTCTTTTCAGTGAGAATCTTGAAGGTGCACTGTGTAATATTTTAGGAGTGTATTTTCAGAATTCATCCTTCCCATTCACAAATGTTACATTTTTCATCAATACTTACCACTACCATCAAATTGTACGTATTCATTACGACTGAGAAAATTGCACTTTTCATACTGTACATGAAATACAGTATGAAAAGTGCATGTCATCCACCATCCTACACAGTGCACCTCTGAGACAGTGTCTTGTGTCCTAAGACTGGTCATCATGCTAATGGCAATTCTCTAACGGGTTTTCCCTGTGAATATTCCGCCTCACTCTTCAGTTGTTGTAAGTGGGCCTTGGAAACAGCTGTGGTAAGTCATGTTACAATGTAGAAGGGATAACTGACCAAGATCATGTTGCTTAAGTTCAATGAGCAAAACAAGATGGATTATGATCTGTTGACACATGGTTGGCAGAATAAAGTTTTGTCAAACGGTGATTCTCAGTCACTTATCTTGATATTGAGTGACATTTCACACGGGTCTATTTTCTCTTCTCTCCATCTGCTGAATCAGTCCGCTGCTGCACTCTGCATTGGCGTGGGGAGCTTCAGTGACCCCAGTGACCTGCCAGGACTGGCCCATTTCCTTGAACACAGTGAGTCAGTTGAAATGGTAATCATTTAGCTCAGTGTTTCCCAACCTTTTTTGTCTTGTGTACCCCCTAAGCCTTTTTGTTGTACCTGTACCCTCTCACTCATGCTCTACGTATATCCCTTCATCTTTCCAAGTATGACTTTTCTCTGTACATTTGTTATTGCATTTGCCACGTACCCCCTGAGGTGTGTTCACGTACCCCTGGTTGGGAAACACTGATTTAGTTCCAATAGAGCTTGAAAGTGACGTCACATCCTCCGATTTCATGGGACCTCACAGCGTTTTTAACGGAAAATTTTAGCATGTAATCCAGTGGCGGTATTAAAATTATATTTCGATCCCCTTTGAATTGTGCCACGAGCTTCACATATGTTGTTTCTGATATTTTAATATAATTTTTCGTACCAAACAATTTAGCAACGTGCGTTTTTTCAAATTTTTCATGCAGACGGCCTCGGAACAAAATATCGATACTTTTACATGAATTATCTAAATTTAGCTCCTAAAACAGCATATTTGTAACCCAGTGAATGTAATGACTGGAATGAGAAGATATTTAGTCACTAACGTGCTGTTAGATGGTCGGCTAAGGTCCTGTGAATGCTGAACTGTACTAAGTCACTTCCGCTTTCAAGCTCTATTCAAAGGCAAAGTTGGTTCTGCTGCTTTTAAAATGATGTGTTCTGACTTGTGTATTATATCCATTTCCATATCCCTCCCTCTCCCATCCTGTCTTTGTTCTTCATCTATCCTAGTGGTGTTCATGGGAAGTGAAAAATACCCATCAGAAAATGGGTTTGATGCATTCCTGAAAAAACACGGTGGGAGTGATAATGCCTCCACTGACTGTGAACGGACGATATTCCAGTTTGATGTACAGAGGAAACACTTCAAGGAAGCACTGGATAGGTATGGCACACTGAAAAAACTATAAGTTGAGCACGATCTAGCTTGGTTATTTTTGTACTCTGTATAATCAACTTTGTGATTTTTTTTTTAAACTCTTGCACACTGAAAAAATAAAAAAAATGTATTCTTAACATTTCGCTTAGACCTTCATCAGTATATCAACCATGGTGTCAAATAACAATAAAATGCAGCATTACGTGGCCTATAAGTCACATCACATTATTAGACAAATCTGCATGAAATGAACAGTGGAAACGATTGTGGCTTGATATTTATGAAAATAAGCTTTGTTCTAGAATTGTTTTGAATTTGTTATACCCAAAGAGTTGCAATAAAGTGTAAAAACAGCAAATCCCAATTTAATGCCTCTATGATAAAATCCTTCAGCCTGCTCCATCCAAATTATGGCATTTCTAGGAGAGGGAGGGTAAGGTGGCAGATGCCATTTTTACCCAAACAGTTTCTCAGAAAGGACTAACAAAAGCACCTCCAATTGAATTATGGATGGCAAAACATGTCCCCTCCACCATGTTGCTGGTTTTTGTCTAGAGGGTGCAGACTGCCCAGGAGACCGCCACCAGTAGCTCTGGCCATCTGGCCCGCCATGCTCAGCACTGTAGACCTGCATGCTGTTGTACCATTTGGTTACATGGCAATCCATTTCGCAACAGGATGATGAAACTGTATATGCTGTAAGAAACATAGCAGCTTCTCTGTCTGATGTGGGGATCAAATAAGACCACAAAGTTAACCAAGATGACTCATGAGTTTTAAAATAGTTGCCTATACAACCTTCGGATGGATGCTGCAGTCTTACAGAAGCACACTTTTCCATTGGATTGAAAATCAAAGCAATTATTTTTCAATATATGGTTCATATATAGTGAAATGGGAATTGTCATAATTTTACTAAAGACATGGAATGATAATGTGTGTACTTTTATCAATTCTACAGTCAAACTCATTTATTTCCTTGGGTAATTGGAGGCTTGTCCACTATGACATGTTTCCATAATGATGTGACGCATCTAGTAGTTTGCACAGTAATGCTGAATACGTCATGAACAGTGATGTACTGTTGTCATGGGTTTGCAGACCTACAATATAACCAGAATGTCATAATTCTATACTAGTAATATATGTTGCCAACATTTGTCATATTCTAGATGGGCCCAGTTCTTTATATGTCCTCTGATGATCAAAGACGCCATTGAAAGAGAGGTGGAGGCTGTTGATAGCGGTAAGACTGTTTGTTATTAAGCCATAAGATAATTGATGTTGTATCAGCGTAATGTTTCTTGAAGCCAATAGTCTGTTTTTGTCCCTGTAGAGTACCAATTGGCCAAGCCTTCGGATTCCCATCGCAAAGAGATGCTGTTTGGGAGTCTGGCAAAGCCCAACCATCCCATGGGGAAATTTTGCTGGGGTGAGAATCTTTTTTTGTTTTTGTTTTTTCATTATAAGCATATGCTCGGCCCTTTATTTGTTTTTATTTTGTGGCAGCAGTCCTTTACCTTTTTTTTGTCCTTCTTTTTCTTCTTCCTAGGAAATGCTGAGACGCTGAAGCACGAGCCCAAGAAACAAAAGATCAACGTTTATAGTCGCCTTCGGGAGTTCTGGAAGCGATATTACTCAGCACATTACATGACATTAGCAGTGCAGTCTAAAGGTATGTGTGAGTCCAAGGGTGGGTCAAGGTCACCCTTCTGAGTGTCCACAGGCTGCTGCTATACAATGTAACTACACTTGAGTATTAACACTTAGTAAAATGTAAAACCATTGTTGTTCTGTTTCACAGAAAAGTTGGACACTCTGGAAGAATGGGTGAGGGAGATCTTCTCAAAGGTTCCAAATAAGTAAGTGTAGCAGCTTCTCATGGTCCAGCACCTGGGCTATTGTACTTAGCCCTTCCCACACTGTAACTTTGATGCAATTTAAACGGATGTACTACTGGGATGGATGTACTAATGGAATGTACTACTGAATGTTGTGCTCCAAACATAATTTTTTGCCTGTTTGACGATGATAATACACTCTTGAATCTTGAAATAAAGTAGTATATTTACTAGTTTGACCAGAGTAAGGTTTGATTTTTGGTAATTCAAAATGGTGGATTTACACAGAGAAGATCCACAAACCTGGGTGGTGGAACAAATTCATGGAAAAAAATCGAATGTTCGTTCATGGCTAATTGTGACACTGTTGCTTTCAGCTCTCAGCAACAACCAAACTTCTCGGACCAACCGGATCCTTTTGACACTCCAGCTTTCAACAAGCTCTATAGAGGTATGGCTGCAGACTGCTCACTGTGTCGAACTTTGTGTTCATACTTCCTGTTGTTTGGACAACGGCTGTTTTACTGCAAACATCTTTTGCTGATATGTCCACAGATTCCCTACCACTTCCACTGTTTAATTCTTCAATGAATAGCTTAATGATTTACGTGTGTCAGAGGCAGTCTTGAATAGCTCAGTGATTTTAGAGTGTCAGATGCAGTCTTGTCCAGGATCCAGTTACCTTTTACCCCTCTCCCCCAAAATCCCTTTTGGCTTTCATGCCAGCCCACCCACTCCTTCAACACAGCAGCCAAATTTACTTTCTAACACCAATTTCCAATAGGTGCACTAGCTAATACTGTTGCCATTTGCACAATCTGTGCCATACTCTTCGTTTTCACGTAAGTGTTTCTTTCATCCTTGTTCCAGTGGTGCCTGTGAGGAAGGTGCATGCGCTCACCATCACCTGGGCCCTACCCCCTCAGGAAAGACACTATAGGTGAGAACACAAGCAATATACAGCATAACAGAGCTATTAATGTTGCCTGGGTAGTTTAAACATCTTCACTGTGTTGTATTAAAAAACTATACTGTGTTTATGTCTGTGCTTTTAAAACAGGGTGAAACCACTTCATTACATATCTTGGCTGATCGGGCATGAAGGAGCTGGCAGCATCCTGTCTTTACTCAGGAAAAAGTAAGTGATTGGTCCATTCACACGGAGCAAAACAAAACAAATTCTTGAATGGTATTCCTTCTTCTGTTACTTCTTGACTTACACTATTTGTCATTCAATTTCTCTATCTCTTGTCTTGCCATCAGGTGCTGGGCTCTCTCTCTCTTTGGAGGAAACAGTGAAACGGGCTTCGACCAGAACACCACCTACTCCATCTTCAGTGTCTCCATCACTCTGACTGATGAGGGCTTTCAGAATTTCTGTGAGGTCAGTTTGCCCCCCCCCCCTGCTTGGAGGCCCTGCACTTACAATTCCCTGCATTGGAAGCTTTAGTCATGTACACTGATGCCCACCCACAGGTTTTGAAGGAGATAAAAAACCACCACTCTTTGAGTTGAACAGTTGTGACTTAAACCCAAGGGCTCGCAAAGGCTTATTGTACAAGTCACACTTAACGTCATTACAGTAGAACGATGCCCTCCAGACACACACACACACACACACACACACACACACACACACACACACACACACACACACACACACACACACACACACACACACACACACACACACACACACACACACACACACACACACACACACAAACTCTCCTCTCCTCTCCTCTCCTCCCTGCTTTTTAACTGGAGCAAATGCAGCAGGTTGGGTTTGATGCATGTGTATCTAATGGGATTAGCAGGGGCCCGGAGCCAGCGAGGAAGAAGCAGGTGAAAGCAATCCAGTGTCCATTATCCACTGGCTTTATTCAGTGTGCTATCGCTGCTTAACACTCCCTAATCAAGTTTAGTGCCTCACTCCGCTCCCGCAGCTTCATTGGTCATCAGCATCAGCGCTCAGAGCATTTACTGTAGGACGCCTGTACTACTTGTTATCTGTGTGGGAATGGAAAGGCTGCCACTTGAAGGATGATTGCGGTGTACTATTGGGAAGCTGTCGTTGAGCACTGTAGTGTGTGGAATGATATCAAGTCAGCTTTTATTGTCAGTTTCTTCATATACATAGGTCATAGAAGGAAATTGAAATTATGTTTCTCTCTAATACCATGAAAGGACACAGGGCTGACATTTACAGACTACCATACCTACTGTGTATGGGGAGGGGGTCCCTCTGTCTGTGTTGACATGAGCCTTTGCTTCTTCTTGCAGGTGGTCCACTTGGTTTTCCAGTACATGAAGATGCTTCAGACCCAGGGGCCACAACAGAGGTAGGTCTCCTGCTGTCTTAGATTAGATTACACTAGATTCGCCTTTATTGTCTCTACAGGAGAGAAATTTTGTGTGGACATGAGAAGGTGTGGTTTACAATGTGGACAAACAAAAATTAGACAAGACTTGGGCACCACAGAGGGAACACACAGGAAACGTACAGTATATGCTACACAAAGAAAGAGTAATATATTTGCACAATATCTGTTGAGTAATGTATCTCCGCAATTCATTGCTGGCCTATAAATCGGAAGGTCAGAATTAAAATGGATAATTATTGGCGCACACTAGCCACTGATTCACAGTATTCTCTCCCCCAATCTTTTCAGAATATATGAAGAAATTCAGAAGATTGAGGCAAACGAGTTCCACTATCAGGAACAGGTACTGTATCACATGCGCAGCATTACAATTAGCAGATGGATGTATCCAATGCAACTCGTAACGTTTGTGAATATGAATGCGTGATCATCCGCTGAAATAGTTCCACTAATGCTCTCAAAATTCCCCTGCCATCATTGATGGCTTTACAGACCGATCCAATTGAGTACGTGGAGGACATCTGTGAAAACATGCAGCTGTTCCCCAAAGAGGATTACCTGACGGGAGACCAGCTCATGTTTGAGTTCAAACCAGAGGTATGTGGTCATCAGCATCTCTCTTCTACTTGCCCTCGCCTCATTTCTCTTTTAAGGTTCCTTGGCTTTGTTTGTCCTAAAACAAGATATCTTTTTTTGGTGGAAGTAAAGTAGTCTGACCAAGTCATATGATTACATTACATTAGATTACATAGCATTTAGCAGACGCCTTTGACCAAAGCGACTTAAAAGATGAAACATTTAAGTAGGGAATAGGGTAAGGCATGACGTGTTTTCCTCCTCCTTCATTCTCTATGTTGTCTGTTTGTGTGACTGACTGGAGTGTTATCTTGTGTCCACTGTCCGTCTATGGAACCCCCTCAGGTGGAAGTAAAGTAGTCTGACTAAGTCATATGATAGTTTTCCTCCTGCGTCTTTTCTATTTTTCTGTTTTATTTGGTACTAGGGACGGATACATAGCATATAGGTCGTATAGCAGCCAAACAGCAAGCATCATAGCATTTATAGCCAAAAGCTAATTTCCAATGCCTGTCCCTGTGCCTGTTATCATCTCCTGTCCCCTGTCCCTCTGTTGACCCCCCTCAGGTGATCTCTGCTGCCCTGGCTCTGCTGACCCCAGACAAGGCCAACCTGATGCTGCTGTCACCAGAGCACGAAGGCCAGTGTCCCCTCAGGGAGAAGTGGTTTGGCACCCAGTACAGCATTGAGGGTAAGACGCACGCACACACACACACACACATATGCGCACACACGCACCATGTATGAGGAAGGGCTCTCTTACAACACTGCTAACATTTGAAGGGTCTATTTGCAAAACGGTGTAAACAACAATTTTTGACTTTTGCATTTTATTATTGGAAACGACTGTTCAGACGTCATTTCCTCTATGTGCAAATTATTGGCATTCAAATATTTTGAGAACATACTTTTAAATACTTTTTAAATCTAAAATGACTTAAGTTGCAAAACGGTGTATCTGTCAGAACACTTTATTTGCAAAACGACGTTGCATTCTATTTGAATCTCGGACGACATGAGAAGCGTGGGGAAGCTGCGCTAACTGTCCTAACCTACCATCCGTCAGCTGACAGCAATAAACAAAGAGGATCTGACCGGAAAAATAACTGAAATTGTGCTCACAGCACACAACGACAAAGTATTCAAATTCAACGGCAAACTTCGTCTTTTATGAGCTCCATAAGCAAGCACCATTACGCACGAAGCAGCGGAGTTCAACAGCTGTAGACCTGCCAACGTGAGTACCAACATCGGAGGCTTTTGGGGTGGAGCCACGGTGAAACCAGTGGCTGTTGTTAAACGGAGAGAGAGAGGGAGAGACAGAGAGAGCACCACAGACTGTATTGAGAATAGCCTACCACGATTGGTCCAAGAGATGGGTTTAAACAGGCGAGAAACCCGCGAAAACGGCGAGTGTTGAAGTTGTGTCCTTTACTCCGATGATGGGTCTACTACCATGCCGAAATATCGGACCGACAGCTGGGGACACGCTGTCAAAAACTGCCGTGGTGCGTCGCTTATATCGCTTTGCAAAGAAAATAAGTATGTTCGGTAATTGTGTACAAAACTACCTCTTAATTTTACTATTTCATGTATCTGATTGATTATTGTTAATCAGGTATTGTACCTAGGGTTCCATTCGTTAATGAAAAAATATTTTGCTAACTGGTTGAAGCTGTTTGGCAGGATGACGGCAGATATGCTGCATATGGGTATCTGTTTCCACTAATTTTTACCACTTTTTTGACCCTAAGTTGATAATAATACGTAATAAATTTTCAAAACATGTCATTTACCTTCAATTAGCTCAAGAGATACTCTGATGAAAAAAAAAATGTGAATGTACATGATAGTTAATGCCCAGTACAAAAATGTCAATTTTCCAAAATGGAGATACACCGTTTTGCAAATAAACCCTTCATTTATTATCTGTTGCAAATGGAATTCTTTACACTAAATTTTTAATCATGTTTAATGGAGGTGTGGGTGATTATACCACATTAACTTTTGGTGGTGGAAGATGAGAGTAGAGCTTGTTATTTATATAATACAATATTTGTTTCCTTTGCAGATGTCCCGAAGGAGTGGGCTGAACGCTGGGCAGGAGATTTTGAGCTAAACTCAGATCTGCATCACCCAGCTGAAAACAAATTCATTGGTATGTGTGAATGGCATGTTATAGTATTTGCATTTTTTGTAGTTTGCAACTTCTCACATTCAATATAAGAAAAAATTATTTATCTGATGTAAAACATCAGTATAATATTAAATCTTTCAGTACCTCCACACCGATTTTCACTTATTTGTGACTATGAAAACCTTTTGTTGTAGGTTTTAAAAAGCAAGTCATTTTAGTAGTTATTTGGTGACACTTTACTTGGCGTGTCGCTGCATAAGAAATTCATTGCAGCTGTTACACACTTTGCATGAAGGATTCATGACTGTTTCGTAAGACATTCATAGAAAACCTTTCAAACATGGAAGACAAAAGGACAGCAACTTGTCAAAGTAAAAGCTTCATCTAATCCCCAATGCTGCTTTGTTTATCTTTTTAATTTGACAAGTTGCAGTCCTTTCATCTTCCATGTTCACGAACGTTCTTGCATAAATGTGTAATGAAAAAGTCATGAATGCTCCATGCAAAGTGTATAAAAGCTGTTATGAATGTGTTATGCAGGGATATGTCAAGTAAAGTGTTACCACCTATTCCCAACATGTACGCTGCCTATTCACAAATGTTATCTTTTTCAAGGATATTTACTAAGTAAATCTAAAGTATCAAGCACTGATGGCACTTTCAATTTTGTCACATTGTAAGTGGGACTGGGCAGGGGGGTATCAAGCACAACTGTTATTTTTTTATCTTTGATGCACTGAGTATTGCGCTCCAAACATAATTTTGTTGCCTCTTTGACAATGATAATAAACTCTTGAATCTTAAAATAAAATAATATATTTACTGGTCCGACCAGAGTATGGTTTTGTAGCCAAAGCTGTCTATTATTGGTCATTCAAAATGGAGGGTTTTACACATGGAGAAGATCCACCTATTCATGTATGAAAAGTGTACATTTCGAAAACTTAGGAAGTACTACATATTCATTTGAAAATTGTGAATGGGCAGCATACATTCTGTAAATTAGCCTTTAACCCATTGATGCCTGATGTTGCGTTGCGCAACATTGGCCCTGGCGCCTGGAGCTGCATTACGCAACATTCAGGCTCATGAGATTTGAGACAACTTTATTAAAAATCTCTGTTTGTTTGAGATGAATGAACACATTCTAATGACAGATGAGGGTCTTAGTGTTTAAAACAACTTAGTGCATATATTTATATACTTCAGAAGCTGAGATATTTAGGTTTTTATAGGCTGAGGGCAGCATTCTTAAAAGGCTCAGGCATTCAGCACCCTTTCTTGCAGGTGCCTTAGGCATCAATTGGTTTAAGCAAAATATATCTTGATGAAAATGCATGTCAATAAAATTGATATCAACATTCTTTCCCTCCAGCTACTGATTTTACTCTGAAGACATCGGACTGTCCTGACACCGAATATCCTGTCAGGGTTGTCAACAGTGATAGAGGGTGTCTGTGGTACAAGAAGGACAACAAGTTTAAAATACCAAAAGGTATGTGGAACCCAGTGGTACACTATATAAGGGATCAGGGCCATAACAAGACATTTTCAAATACAGAGGTCAAATTCTGCATGCTGTACTGCATACTGTGTTGTTTTCATTAATCACTGTCTTGAGGATAAAGGGGGGTGGCACATACAGACTGAATTTATCATTGTTGATCATATATTGCTTTTCATCATGCATACATTTTACATTTCTGAAAAAAAAAAACTGAGGACATGACCTCTGTGTCCTCAATGGTAGTTACGGCCATGTAAGGGCTATTAAATACTCATAGACTCATATTAACAACTCATTTTTTTGTAATGTGCTGAATTTTATTCGTTTTTCCTTCAGCATACATTCGATTCCACCTGATCTCTCCGGTGATTCAGAAATCTGCTAAACAGTAAGTAAAATGTCACTCAAGTGCTTTGGGGAGTCTCTCTTCTGCTCAAATGCAGTTTTCATCAAATACAATCTGTCAGCACGCTGAGAGTCAAGACTACTGAAGTTGTGACAGGGTGGAATGAGTTGCTGGATTGTAATGACAGCTAACTGACAACATAAGTAATGTTACATCAGGATGATGGCCTTTTGTCTTTGACCATGATTCAAAATATCATCTACTAATATCCCATAACCAAACTATTAATTGCCAGAAATCAGCAGTCAAAATGAAGTGTCACAAATGCCACCATCACCTTGGTCTATAAACCAACCCTGTTGTCCGTTGTAGTGGGCATGCATGTTTGTCTGGCCTGATTAAGTCAGTTGTGAGTTGACGGGTCAGCATGTGTCTTCTCCTTCAGCCTGGTGTTGTTTGACCTCTTTGTCAACATCCTGACGCACAACCTGGCGGAGCCGGCGTATGAGGCCGACGTGGCTCAGCTGGAGTATAAACTGGTGGCCGGCGAACACGGACTGGTCGTCAAGGTCAAGGGCTTCAATCACAAGCTCCCGGTGAGGAAATGGACACACACACACACACACACACACACACACACACACACACACACACACACACACACACACACACACACACACACACACACACACACACACACACACACAGACACGTGCACAAACAAGTTGTGACAGCAGTACCTGAGTCGCAATCCAAGCACACAGAGAATCAATTCCATATCGTAAATCACCTTCCACAACATCTTGAATGTATTTTTTCGTATATGACTTGGGTACATGTCCAACACACAAATACAACACATAGTTACGTCCGTACATATGTTTTCTTGTGTTTACGATGACAGAGGTCAGAATACACCTTGCCATGGTGCGTTTTCCATCATGGTTTGTGTTCTAACACATGGCGTCTTGTTTCTGTTGTTTTTCCAGCTGCTGTTCAATCTGATAGTGGACCACCTGGCAGACTTCAGCACAGCACCTGATGTCTTCACCATGTTTGCAGAGCAGCTGAAGAAGACCTACTTCAACATCCTAATAAAGCCGGAGAAACTGGGAAAGTATGTCAGATGGCTAAATATGGCCAGGCAGCACCGCTGCTCTACGCCTTGATGTGTTCTTTTTAGCTGGCCTGCTGTGTGGTGCTTTGTCACGACTTTCGCGTGAGGCTGTGGGGCCTAGTTCCGCAGTTCTGCAGTTCCGCCAACACCTGCAGTAGAGACTGAATGGCATGCGGTGCTTGGCAAGTGTGTCTTGTGTGTAACAAACAACCATGCCAGTTCTCCATGTTCTAAGAAAACAAAAATGAAGTGTGACACCAGGCTACTGTTACTGATTTTTTTTTTTTTTTTTTTTTTTTTTTTTTTTTTTTTTTTTAAACACGTTGAATGCCACACTGTGTTTGGAATTTTGGCGGTAGAGTGCCCTTAATCTAGACAATATTCTACATATTTTGAATAGCCACAAATTATTTTGTCAGACCCACAGACACATGGCCTTGCTTAAAAGCTTACAATCTAAGCTTTCATAGCTGAAAAACGTAGGTTTGAAAGTGCCTTCCTTCCAAAGTTAGCCCAAGCTAAGCGAGTAGTTTATTTTTGTAAAAATATTGTTTTTTTTCCGATAGAAACCTTTGTTACTACATATGCTACTCCAAATTCAAATTGAGGAATTTAATGTGTTTTCATGCCCCAAGATGAGAGTTTTCATGATCTTATCAGTTCCGTTCCAAAATCACACACAAGGTGCATTAGAGTGTCTAGTTTTGAAATTTAGAAAAAAGTAAAAGCATAAAATTATGGGCACGGCATTCAAAGCATAGGGGCATATAAACAAATTCAATTTAATTTGTTAATAATGATGTTTTCTGTGATATGTCACGATTGGAAAACAGTAATGAGAGCCTGGTGTCGGGTTGAGAACTTGGGTTTGATTTTCTTAGTCTATTCTCCTTAGTCCAGCATCCTTTTGAGGTGGTTGTGTGCCTTTTTCTCTTTAGCTCTCCTACAGTTCTCCATGTTGTCCCTCTCTGTGTTCCGCTCTCTCGGCCTGCAGGGACGTGCGTCTCCTGATCCTGGAGCATGCCCGCTGGTCGATGATCCAGAAGTACCAGGCGCTGGTGGACGGACTCACCGTGGCTGACCTTATGGACTTTGTCAGCAGCTTCAAATCGGAGCTTTACGCGGAGGGCCTGGTGCAGGGCAACTTCGCCAGCAGGGTAGGTGTGACGCTGTGTGCGCTGGCTGGTGCTGTTGTAGTAGTGCGTGGTGAAGATTGCCGTTTTAATCAATACAGTGCAATGTCTTTCTGATGTCTGTCAACAGGAATCCATGGAGTTTCTGCAGTATGTTACAGAGTAAGTTTTTCCCCTCCCTTTGCTTTGTCATTGTTCTTGACTTTCTATTTTATTCTATATTCTAAGCATCTACAAATTCAGAGTATGTACACTGTAAAAAAACATCAGCATGGTTTAACTTGAAGTTTAGCAGCTGCTTCAGAATTCCAAGTTAATGTAAATCCTTATTGTTGCAACTCAAAGCTTCCAACAAATTAAATATCAATTTATAAATATTTGGAAAATACCCATTGCTGATTTGTTTTTCCCCCCAGAAAACTGCAGTTCAAGAAGCTGCCAGTAGAGGTCCCTGTTCTCTTCCGAGTGGTGGAGTTGCCTCAGAAGCACCACCTATGCAAAGTGAAAACACTCAACAAAGGGGATGCCAACTCTGAGGTCACCGTTTACTACCAGGTAGGTCCATGGGCCGGTTTAGAGAGCTAAACCTCATCTGTGTTTTTTGATGTTAAGTTGGTAGGTCTTGTTGATAAATGATGAGAGTTGGAAGTTTTTTGTTTAAAAGCCTGCCATTACACAATGATCTGTTTATAGTAGAACGATATGCCAAGGGAACCTAGACATTGTAGATGTTGAACACAGCTGTCTCACTGCATAATTCATCGGCATCCTTGTACATAGTGAAAAGCATTGTCACTTGAGAATCGAAAACCGTGTCAAATTGCCTCTTAACCTTAAATTAACTTTGCCTCATCAGAGACTGCCAAAGTGGATTTAGATTGCATCGTCAAAGAACGTCTGGATTTTGATTATCAATCTATGCTCTCCTCTCTGTTTTCCTCTGCTGTTTCCTCTCTTCTCCTCTCCTCTCTCCTCTACTCCTTTTTCTCATCTTTTCTGCTCTCTTCTCCTCTCATCTTCTCTGTTATCATCTTTCCTCTCCGTTTACTCTGTTTTCTCCTCTTTTCTGCTCGCTTCTCCTCTTCTCCCATCTCTTCTCCCCTCCTATCCTCATCTCCAGTCAGGGCCCAAGAACCTGCGGGAGCACACGCTGATGGAGCTGCTAGTGGTGAGTGGGGCTGGGGGAAGCACAGCCAGGGAGCCGTCACGGAGGGCCAGCCAGCCTGCCCAGCCCAGGCCCAGTGCCTGGCTGGCCTCCAACACTAATAGCCCTGGTTCTGCAGTTGACTAGAAATAAATGGGGAGCCAGTGCAAAGCAGATTATGCTTTCTCTGTGTACGTGCGTGTGTGTGTGTGTGAGCGAAAACAGTGTGTGACTCAGGGAACATCTGCCAAAAAGTCAGTATGCACTATTATTGAAAGCCAATAGATTTTTTGGGGCGAAGTGTATTGTCATTCAGTCTTTTCTGTTTTCATTTCAGATGCACATGGAGGAGCCTTGTTTCGACTTTCTGAGAACAAAAGAGACCTTGGGGTCAGTGGCCATTCTAGTAGTAGTTTTGTCAAAAGTGTTAATTTCTGTGTGGCTGCATCGTCATTCACCCCTCTCTTTACTCCACCTTACAGGTATCACGTGTACCCTACCTGCCGGAACACTTCCGGGGTCCTGGGCTTCTCGGTCACCGTGGAGACGCAGGCCACCAAGTTCAAGTGAGTGGCTCTGATTTTAAATGTGCAGCCTGCAAATCTGTTTACAGTAATGACTGCAATTACCGTTAAGAGGCAGATGATGAAGAGGCCACAATTACCCAAGATGCTAATTGAGCTCTTGCGGCACTGGTGTTTCCTACCATGTAACAGTCCTAATCACATGCCCCCGTTTCCATCAGTGTATGGGGTGCGTTTCTCGAAAGCGTAGTTGCTAGCCAGTTAGCATCTTGGGTAGTTGCCAACGGGAAAATGCATTGCAAACAACAAAGTGGCTAACAAGCTTTAGCAACTATAGTTTCGAGAAATTCACCCCAGAATAGAGCCTGGCAGAGTACAGGGGGGCATTCAGGAAATGCCTCACATTGATTCTGTCAGCTCTTTTTGGTTTCATTTCATTTCCTTTGATGCACACATCAAAGAAAGAAAGAGATGTAAAACACTGCGTGTGTGTGTGTGTGTGTGTGTGTGTGTGTGTGTGTGTGTGTGTGTGTGTGTGTGTGTGTGTGTGTGTGTGTGTGTGTGTGTGTGTGTGTGTGTGTGTGTGTGTGTGTGTGTGTGTGTGTGTGTGTGCGCGTGCGCGTGTGTGTGTGTGTGTGCATGTTCGTGTGTCTGTGCGTGCACACACGTCTTTCCTGATCTCAGTTCGGAATTCGTTGAGACAAAGATCGAGGAGTTCCTGGTGAGCTTTGGGGAGAAGATGGCTGCCCTGAGCGACGAGGCGTTCAAGACCCAGGTGACGGCACTTGTCAAGCTGAAGGAGTGCGAGGACACGCACCTGGGTGAAGAGGTGGACAGGAACTGGGCGGAGGTGGTCACCCAGCAGTACGTCTTCGACAGGCTGAACCGAGAGGTGAGGTGGTGGGCCGTGTGGGCTATAAAGAATGGGGGGCAGGGCTGTGTCATGGGGACAGGGCTCTAAATTAACACCAGCCAACTGGCCAAATGGTGGTGAAATTTCTGTTTGGCTGGTAAGAAAGACCAACTTACTAGCCATTTTGACCCATTAATGAGCGTGTGTTTGGCTAGTAAGATTTACATCTACTCGTCATTTTGGCTGGTGGTGAAAAAAGTTAATTTAGGGCCCTGGTCATGGGGGTATAAAATGGTGACGGAGATGAAACATGCTTTTCCATTCCTCCCCTGCAGATCGATGCCCTGAAGCTGATGACGAAGGCTGAGCTGGTTTCCTGGCTCATGGAGCACCGCGGCCCCGCCAGCAGGAAGCTGAGCGTCCATGTAAGCAGGAGCACTTCCTGTGTCTCACAAATAAGGACCACTTTATTATAATGCCCTATCCCTATTTAGGCCAGTCAATCTAGCTCTAAAAAGGCCCAAACCCGGGACAAATTGCAATAGTAATGGTTCCTACTTTTAAGTGATCCTTAAACCCCCTTGTATCACATATTAAAAATCTACAGCGCTACTTTTAGTGGAACATACTTTTTTTCAAGGTGAAAGTTGTCAGATTTCCCATTCATTTCTCCATAGGGAGACAATTTAGGAGATAAAAGGTGAATAGGGTAAAATTTTAAACTATGACGTATTCATTTGAAACTTTCACAGTTGGTGACTCACATTCAGGCAAACAATTTTTGTATTGTAGGTTTTCTGAAATACGATGATGAAATATGCAAATGAGGTCATATGTACTGAAATATGTGATAAAATCTGTGGTAACAGACCAAGCATAAAAAAATGCAATAGTAATGGTTCATAAATCACATTGATCCTTCAACCCCTCTGCATCACTTATTAAAAATCTACTTTCATCAATTCAGTGGAACATACCTCTGCCAAGGTCAAAAGTAAAATGCATTGGAAATCTGCTACTTCTGACCTTCAAAAAAGTGTGTTCCACTAAAGTGATGAAGGTAGATTTTTCATATGAGATGTAGGGTGGATTAAGTATCAATAAAACGTGTAAATTATTACTTTGCAATTTGTTTTATGTTTTGCCCGTTGTTGCATAATTTATCACATATTTACGTAGATGTGATCTCATTTGCATATTTAATCATCATATTTCAGACAACTTCGAATACAAAAAAATCTTTGTCTTTGCTTTAGTAAATTACTGCGAAAGTTTCAAATTGATATCTCATTGTTTAAAATTTTAGCCTATTTCCCAAGTATCTCCGATATTGTCTCCCTATGGGAAAATTAATGGGAAATCTCCAACTTTGACCTTGTATGTTCCACTAAATATAAAGCTGTATATTTTGAATATGTTATTTAGACATACCTAGGGATTACAAAAAACTTGGAATGGTTACTATTGCAATTTGCCCCGGGTCAAACGCTAGATTGACTGGCCTAATTTAACAGTTACAAGTTTGACGTTTATTTATTTAACAAAGAGACAGCATATATTACTTAATGCCATTTAAAACAAAATGCAAAATGTACAAGATTATAGCCACGGGGCTATTTTCCATCTTTTGTCCCTTGGCAGGTTAGATGTGCCTTAAAAAAATGAATGGTATTGCACACAATTGTAAAATTAAAAAATCACATGTTAAAGTGAGTAATACAAAAATAAGTTAAGCCCGTAATAAGCCAGTGTTGTTGCAGTTTGTAATGACAGGCCATCATGAGGTGGTTAGTCTGGAATGTTCTCCAGAGACAAAAAATGGCTCCACCCAGCAAACAGTCAACTAAGACTCTTGCTGATCAGCAACAGTTTAATGTAATGGGTCTCCTGTCTCTTGTTTTCAGGTGGTCGGCTTTGGCGTGGAGGAGAACGACCCAGCTCCTGCAAAGGAGGAGGAGGAGCAGCAGACGTGTGAGGGAGGAGGTGATGGCCATGGCGTCCCCAAGGGCGCCGCCTCCTCCTCGTACGGCGAGGTGTCCAAACTCATCTTCCTCCCCGCCTCCCCAAAGCTGTCCTCAGCCGCCGTCATCACAGACATTCGCGCCTTCACCGACACCCTGAACCTTTTCCCCTACCACAAGATCCTCAAGTAAACACAACACAAGCACTAACTTCTGGGACTGCTGTATGGGCAAGCAGTTCCCTCATTCAGCGAAACCACCACTTCCACGCACATGCTCATGTCACATGGTGGTGGGCCACAATGCGGCCTGGACATTTGATATGGAGACATCATGAGAGAGAGACATGAAAATAATTAAGGCATCGTCATTACTCGCCATCGTTGTATGGTCTGTTTAACTGACTTGAACTAAAAGGAAAGAAAAAAAAATGTTTGGGAGCAAGCTGTGTGTAATTTTTAGCTCATATCTGCTGTGTTTTATTTGTACTAATGCATTGGCTGTTGTACCACTTAGCGGGGATGGGTTTGGCCTTCCCATGTCAGTAATATCATGCCAGTTACTTAGTAATCACAGGCTCTGGCCTGTATATTCACGGGCATTCACGAGGAGGTGACGCTGCATGAAACAATTACCAGGGATCTCATCATAATTTGCATACTTTTGGCTGGTTAAATGTGAGTGGCTTCCAAGGTCACAGATGAAATGAGAGTGTTCAGCGATTATACTCATTAAAAGGTGCAGTAAAGCATGACTGCAGGGTCTGTGTAGCATTTCATTCTTGCATCTTGAAATATTCATGTCGTATTCATGACACTGGTGGATCCAGCTCGTCGTCGTAGGCATAGTACATACGGGCTCCCGAGTGAAGCTGGCTGGCGCAGAGCCTGGCAGGGCCCCGGGGCACATGCAGCGAGGACGTTAGCACCAGGGCTGGACTGGCCGTCTGGCATAGCGGGCATTTCCCGGTGGGCCCCGCACCCTCTATATTTTTACATTTCTGAAAATACGGGCCCACGAGGGTGCGGGGCCCACCGGTGAGTCAGTTCTGCGTCGCTAATCATTAGCCGGGGGGGCTTTAAGCCAAAAGTGCCCGGGCCCTATTTCTCCCCCAGACCAGCCCTGGTTAGCCGCCACACCGCACTGGCAGATGAGAGGCGGGCGCGGCGGCATCCATTACGCTGATTCATGGCCCCTCTCCTCCTGTGCCTTTATCTCCCGCAGCTCTCCTCTCTCCCCGCATGGCTGCTGAGTGTCATGACAAACGAGCTTCTTAAGTGGTCGGAGATGTACTTTCAAAAGAAAACAGTTAAATAAGATTAATAACGCACAAATTGGTAGGAGTGATATGAGAGGGAGACGAGTGCCATGTGCCCTTTTTTTGTAGGGGAGCCTCGTGGGGTCTCTTGCTCTCGTCACACAGCAGCTCTGCTCTGCTCCAGCTGCTCTTAGGCACTTCTCTTGATTGTTGTGGTAATGGCAATCAACTTTAACGTCAAAGAAATATTACCTTCTTACCATAGCCCTAACTACCATTGAGGACACAGAGGTCATGTCCTCTGTATTTTTTTCAAAAATTAACAATTTATCTATGATGAACATTAATCTATGGTCAACAATGATGAATTCAGCCTTTATACGCCACCCTCATTTATCCCCAAGGCAGTGATTAATGGAAAAAAAAATGTTGACTGAAGAGTGTGAAGCATTCTAAATGTACTGTAAGAAGTAGAGCATGCAGTATTTGACCCCAGTATGTGAAAATGTCTCATTACGGCCCTGCTTCTTACAGCTTTTAACTTGTAACACTGCAGTGTAAAGTTGCATTTACATCTGCTCACTGGGCTGACGTTTAATGGGTCGTCTAGGCTCAAGGACCCTGAATGAACTTCATACCACTAAAACAGCAATATGATTTATGCAGCGCTGCGGATTGTGAGATATTTAAGAGCTCTCCATTCCTAACTTGTTTCATTATATTCTGTGTAAAGAATTGTGTCCAATTTTCAAAAAGAAAAAACACGCTCATCCGTCTCAAAAAGATTGGGTGCAGGACTAGCAAAATCACATGAAATCAGAAAGTAAAGTCCGCGACACCACGCTCCCGTTTCTCTTATTTTATTGTGACGTTTCGGGCAGCATGTCTGATGAAAGACATGCTTCCTGAAATGTTACATTAAAATAAGAGAAACGGGAGCTTGGTGTCGCGGACTTTACTTTCAGTTTTCATAAAGAATTGTGTCAACAAGACCTTTTTTTTCCCTTTTAATGTCGACATTGCATACAAGTCAGAGGAATGAAGATTTTGGATGAATAATTTGAAGATTTAAAATAATATATTGTTCAAAAGTGGACTCAAAGGAACACAGAAACACCACAATACAACTCCAGGCTCACCTCGAACAGTTTATTAAGATTATTAATTGATGGATTTATTTTAATGCTCCCCTTTTTAAGATTATCTTTATTGTTTGAGCAGTACATTTTCTATTTGCAAAGGAACATATCCTTTATCCTCATGTGCTAAGCCAGCATAAATCATGGCATGACCACATAATTATTGTTTAAGTTGCAGTACCATAACAGCAGCGACCTCAATTGCGCATATTGAAGGTTATAGTAATCGACTCTACAGTATCCAACAATGCCCATGGGCTGCCGAATTGTAAATGGATGCCCTTTCAGTTTTACGTCAATTACATTTGTGTTGTACAGTTTTATTCATCATCAAAATGGTCAGAGCTACAAATCAGGTGTGTGAATGCATGGCCGACATTCATTTCCTTGAAATAAAACCACCAAATACAGCAGCGATGACAGGAATTCTGTGCTTTTGAAAATGCAGTTCCATAACACAATCTAAATCGAGCCAACTGAATAGAGAAATCTACCCTGATTACTGTTGCTGCTTCTTGTTGTGACATATTTAAGACCTGCTCCCACTCTCTGCATGGCATACGCATGCTCCCATAGCTTTACGATAAGATGGCCTTCACTACAGCTCCACATTCTGACTCCATTTATACCCAGCCAGCACAGCCCCATGGCCCTTTCTGATTCTGTACGCTGTCAACTCCATTCCCCCCTTGCTCTATGGGCTACAAAAAGCGCCATTAATATGAATGCATATGAAAAGCATTAGACACACTCGCCACATCACACAGCAGATAAAACCTGACAGACCTGCAGCAGTCTCCCAGTGTACTGTATAGCACTGGCGGTTATATAGTACATCTCCATCTCACTCACTCACGTCACAGACACATCCCTCTGCTGTGTCTCATGTTTGTAGTGACTCTTCCTCCTCTCTCTCTCTCCATGCACTCGTGATTGTGTTTATTGCGAGGATGATCCACTTTTGAGAGTGCATTTCTAATATCTCTGCAAGATTCTTCCAGGGATGAATACGGGTTCAGACATTTAGGAAGGAGAAAGCTGCACTGGGATTGGATTTTCTGTTTGTCTTTCTCACAATACCATGCATTTATTCAATAACTCAATGTTTTTATAATGTGCTCATATCTTTTTATAAGCAGCTGTATCTCGTCGAAATCTGAGCTGGCCCCTCTGGCAATTGGTGTTTTACTGATTTGTAGGACCCCCTCTGAATATAAAATATCCTGTTTCTAATTTATACCCTTAACTTTTAGAAGCAAAATCCAAGACACCTGATATTATAGCAAAATAAGCATATTTGTTTTTTCAAGGTCTGTAAAGCTATTCTTCAGTCTTGCACGGCTATTGGTAATATTTTGATAGGTACATATGTAACGGAGGCTAACTAGCAGAGTTGGCGTGGAACGTTAGTAAACCTCCCTCCCAAAGCCTCATATAGTGTCGATGCCGTTGTACTGGGAGACTGGTCTCTTAGTCCAGCGGTATCGTATTGTGCCTTCCATTGCCGGACCGTTGTAGTTGACGAGGTCGCAGGTTCGATCCCCAAGGGGGACGAACAGGTGCAAGATGACCTCCGTCACACATGCAGTATGCTTCCCATTGAAACTGTGTTGCCTATTAGTAAGTTTTTCATGAATACTTAATGAATAGTAAAGTAGTATTTACTAGTATGAACAAATCACTGTAGCACTGTAGTAGTTTTGCAGCTACAAATGTCTATTTCTGGATTTCAAAATGGCGGACATGGAGAAGATCCTGTTACTGTAGCCACAATAATACACAGTGCACCGGTCTTTACACAGGTCTTTAAATCCATTGTTTTTTGTTTTTTTTGTAAGAGCAATAGGCCTACTTATTATTATTATTATTATTATTATGCAGACTACTGTTAAACCCCTCCCAAGCAAGAGCATGGTCTTCTGTTGCTGAAAAGACAGACATGAGCACTTGAATTCCTCAATAGCTATAGCAGCAGGTGGAAGGTACAGGTGAGACTTATGACAGGAGTGGAGCCCACTGTCCATTATCAAGTTGCCTTAATCTCTGATGAAGAGCATCTGGAATGTTTTGCTTTGCATATGGCTTGCAATTGACTGGTTACAAATAGCAAGCCAGTTGCCTCCAACTAAACTCTTTAAACTGATCAGGAAATGAAATAGTCTTTATTTAAAAACACTCTTGATTTATTTAGAAATCCTGTATCTTCTTGGAATACCCAGCCGAATGGGCACGAGGACCACTTTTTATGAAATACCACACATTATTGTAGAGAGTGCCCTACAGCATGGTTGAGGAAAACACAGTTTTGTTTCATTTTAATTTCAGTTATTGGGGTTTTTTACTTCCGCCAAGGAGGTTTCGGTCATGTTGGTTTGTTTGTTTGTTTGTCTGTCTTTTTGTCATTCAAAAAGTCATGACCGGATTTTGAGGAAATGTTGTGGAGTTGTTGGAAATGACAAATTACATCATTATTTTCAAAGATGACCCAAGACCACTTGCTGACTGAAACCTATTTCAATGGGCCTGCTTTTGCTAGTCACATTTAGGCTATTATTGTTACATGAAATTATTACATGACATTAGACTTAGCTGACACTTTTTATCCAAAGCGACTTTCAGTTATTTATGTGCAGGGTATTGGTTACAGTCCCTGAAGCAATGTGGGGTTATGTGCCTTGCTCAAGGGCACTGCAGCCATGGATGAAGGTGCTAGTTAGGGTGGGATTTGAACTTGCAGGAAGGTGGAGAATGCGCGCACATCAGTGGTACAGGTGCTGGACAAAATAGAGTAACTGAAATAAATGATGGAAGTCCGCAACACTGTTAATGCTCCCAGTGATTTATTTGCACAACGTTTCGGACAACAGTGTTGCGGACTTCTATCATTTATTTGAACTTGCAACCTTCTGATCTAAAGGCCAGCACGCCATGGCTGCCTCCGGCTATCAGATGCCGAAGGTCTTACAAAGGTTAGCGTATGAGTGTGACCAGGGTTGTGGGTGTGCTCTGACTATCATGCCAATGAACCAGTCTCTTTGCTGTAGCTGTCAAAGCATACAGTATGTTTGGTACTTGGGTTGTGAGTTCGAAGTGCCAGAGGCTTGGTTCAAAGCCCACTCTCCTCTTCTTCACTATGATGGCTACGGATTTGGGATGACTTGCCTTGAGTTTTTCTTTGGTTTTAGTAAATGCACACCGTGCGAGGTGCGCACGGTGGCCAATTGTAAACTTTATGAAAACAATGGTCGTTGCACACTCATAACTTCATGCAGTACATTTAATGAGACCAATGTTTCGGCTTACGCCTTCATGTGTAAGATGACCCTGATGAAGGCGTGAGCCGAAACGTTGGTCTCATTAAATGTACAGTACTGCATGAAGTTCTGAGTGTGCGACGACCATGTCTTGCCATGAGGCCACCAGAGGCACACCAACTGGGTGAGCCGTACAACAGGGCCTCAGAGAAGGTGATCTCAATGGACGCTACTGATGGGTGAAGAATAATGTTGGGCACCCTGGATGATAGAAATATGGCAGGAATTAGGCCTTTATGAGGGACATTCATAGCGTGTGGCTCAGCAAACTGAAGGATGGTGTGAACATCACAAGAGTTGTGACACTCTGATTGTCATGCCAGCCAGAGAGCCTTGTTCTGTGGGAAGAGAGCATGGCTAGATTGTTGGCATTGGAGGAATGCAACATCCTGTTCAGAACATTAGGCTATATAGCCTTCAGATATGCTGAGCCAGACCCTGAAGTAACTTTTTAGACCTTGTTCTTGACACAGGCAGCCAATCCAGTGAACAATAATTTTTGGAACAGATGGACGAACCTGCACCACATTCTCTATGCTTACACTGTAGGCTATACAAACTGATTACATTGTGGAGGTCTCATTGACATATAGCCACAGGTGCAAGAAATGTTGAATAAAGTTTGTTTGTTTAATGTCTGACTGAACAGATCTATTGCAAACATGCTGATTTTGCTATACAACATGTCAGCCATCCTGGATTGTGTCATGGATTTGGTTTAATTATCATACATATTACAGATACAAGTAAAAACAATGGCTTTATACACTTTAAAGCATTAAATATGCAGATTTAAGGGTTGCCTTAAAATAAAAAAGATCAACTGAAAAATGTAAACACCATTAAATGTGAATTTGCTATGCACAATTGTGGTGTTCATCTTGGATTTTGGTAGCCGACTAAATATTAAGGGAAATATTGGAAACGGATGGATTTGTATTCAGGGGATCCCTGTAAAAAAGGGAAAACCATGTTAATGTTAACTTAGGCCTACATAGGCCTACTACTCAGGCCTACTGTATATTGTCTCTTTGTCTCTCCCTAAACTTTGTCCTTATAATATCAATAGCACTCTGTAGCTATAGCTCTATAGCTTTGTCACATAAAATAAATAAACAATTAGCCAATGTTTTAGATAATACAATATTAATCAATAGGTCTTGTTGTGTGCTGGTACAGCAATATGTTAAATGTCTATTCTTTGAAAGGCACTGTCTGTTCCAGTCAGGTTCCAATGATGTGTGGCAGCATGTGAGGTTTGACAGTTTCATTAGAGTTGATTTATGGGGCAGGGCGTAATAGATATGCAGAAAATCCTCTCGGCCAGAGTAAGCAGTTAAAATATCAGTTCTGGAGAGCACTGGCTGACTGAGGAACGTGTGGATTCAAAGGTCCATGCAGCAGGCAGACAGTGGTATGGCCCTCGATGTACTGTTTGGTGGTCATCAGGCTCAGGCTGTGCAAGGAAAGATCACTCACCTGCTGTTGGGCATTTGCTATCTTTGCCGTTTTAAGTGGGTGTAGTGATAACCCATGCATTTGTCTGTGAGACAGTCATTTTGGTGACTCTTCTTTTCTATGTTTTAGCTTTAGGCCCACTGATGACTCTTCACTTCATTCTTTGACTTAATATTTATTCACATTATTATTATTATCATATTGCATGAGACAATTGCAATATTATTTCTTGATTTTGGTAGCCTACTGTAATTTGAAATGGCCCTCTTATCCCGATGCTGAAAACCGGGAACTTTGCGCATAGTGTTTTTTTTTTTAATCCAATGTTGATGGCTGTTCCACTGTAGGCTATTTCGCCATGTCCTTTTGGAAATACATTTTGACTTCTTCTAAGGCAGATCATGTGAAACGTGACGTAGCAGAGACCAGCAGCTTCACACTGGACCATTGCTCAAGGCGTATGAGGAGGACTTCTTTTCTTGAAGCGTAGCCATAACCTCTGCCGGTCGTAAACGACGTTCACAGGCTGTTGCGTTTCCCTTAGCGCCCCACAGCGCGCCTGAGCTACTCTCTGCATGGGCTGGATACTGAGCCGCAATCTCGGCTACAACACCAACTCGCGCCTCTGTAACCACGAAAATGCAACATCATTTCTCACACGACCAGCAAAGCTGAGGGAGAAGGCAGACATGGTGAGCAATATTAGAGACAACAACACATGATGTGTCTGTCATTCGATTAACGATGTCACATTGTCTGTATGTGTCTGTATCTCTTTTTCCGTGTATGCACGTAGCGGACAGTGGAGATTTTCTGCCAACGAAGCAAAGCATCGGGCAACCTTGTGCAGCCACCACGAGACGCAATCGGAGGCTGATATTTGGAATACTATACCGTGCGTTGGCAAAAGGCATTCGCAGATATTGGTAATGTTACTTTACCTGGATTTCCTTACCTTTGCATGCAGAATCATGGGTGCAATTATTCTTGTGTCATAGAAGCCTATAAGAAAGTGCATTGTGTTGCATGCATGTGAGTTTAACTGACTTAACACAGCGAGCTGCTACATCTCCAAAGATTCCGAGGCCGTGCCTGTTATCCATTTTATTTATAGGAAAATACAGCACAGACTGGACTACATGAGCAATGGTAGTTGTAAGGTGTCATGTGGCAATATTGTCTGAAAATACCAGTGGTGTAGCCTTCAAGAATGGAATGGAATCGTATCTTCTACCCTGTGTGTCCATGCACTTTCCATATATTTTCTAAGCACACCCTCCAGTGTCTCCAGCATTAAGTGCAATGGCAGTGATTTATTGCTTCCCTCTCTGGGGTAGCTGTCATATCACTCATCCTGGGGCAAATTTGGAGGTGTGAGGGAGGGCGCATCCTCATGGTCTGGGCTGAGATCCACGCAGCCGAATCTGGCTTGGCAGATGTTGTGCTTGAGGGACAGAAGGAGGAGAAGAAGGGTGAGTTGTGGAGAAGGCTTTGTTTCACGCAAATGCCTTTAAACGGTGGCTGTGTGAAGTTTACGCACGAAGTAGCATCCCAAGGTAGGCTGTCAGTGCAGGTGACATCTAATCAAAGTGGATCACAGGGGGTGGCTCCTAGTGAGAACAAAGTGCTGTCACTGCCTCAGAAGAGCTGGCTTCAACTGACGACCCTGATAAACCTGACCTCTTTGCAAATACCAAGCCGAATCTGTGTAGGTTAATCTGTATCAGCTAACATTGACCTGGGTAAGATTCCACAGCTGTTTTTTGGGGGGCTTTTTGCCTTTTTTTGACAGGACAGTGGAGGAGAGACAGGAAATGAGTGGGGGAGAGAGAAATGGGGAAGGATTGGTAAATGGCCCGGGCCGGAATCGAACCCGGGTCGCCAGCGTAGTAACCCAGCATTGGGCCATGGCAGGGCCAAGATTCCACAGTTGTTCAGCAGAATTCATTTCAGAAGAACATTGTACATGTTTATGGAGGCTTTAACTTAATAATTCATCCTCTATTCAGAACCTGTACCCTCTCCATACATCTCTGTATTCACTATCCTTCAGTATAGAGAACCTCTTGGTGTTTCCAGTTCACTTGTACAGTTTCTCGCACAGTTTCTGATCAACACTGTGTTTTGGCAAGTTATTGATATAGTGATATTCTATTCAAGGTCTCATTGATGGAAAGAGTCATTGTTTGAAACTTCCCTGAAATTGTATAATTTGGGAATAAACCATCAATGCACAGCATTTTCACATACAAATGTGCTTATTGTCCCTCAAATATGTAATTGAACCACAATTGTATTTAGTGTATTATAAACATTCGTTATTAGCTATGTCTAACTCTTACAGTTTAGAATATTATTTGCACTGATGGATTTTTAAGCCTTGGTTTACAATCTTGTTCGAGAGCAGAGCACTGATGGTATTTCTGTTTCTGTAGTTAATTGACTATTATTTTTCCTATTTTGTGTTTATTAATATCTGAATAAACAGGTCAGTTTCTCATTAAAAACCATTGTGTATTTCTCAAATTCACCTAATTCAGCTGGCTAGTTGTTATCAAGATTAAAACCCTTGCATGCTCCGATAGGCTGGTATCGGATCGGAAATGAAATAAAATATCTGTATCGGATCGGAAGTGCAAAAACCTGGATCGGGGCACCTCTGCTCCAGTATCAGTAATGGCTATTGAACGCATTTTAATGCCACGCCACAGGTAACGAGCCAAAATTAGGCCCAGGGCTCACCAGGTCTTCTCATTAGATGATTGGTCTACCTGCCAGTGTTGAGACAGAGTTGTGACTGAGTTTAAAAGAGATAGAGAAAGATGGAGAAAGACAGCACTTGCAAATGTATGTCACTATCCCATTTTATTGAAGCATGACAATTTTCACGAAGAAAATATCTGTATCAATGGCAATCTGTTCCAAGGTTCATACTACAGTCTTTCAGGATGGCATAGTTATCTATATAGTCTTTCAGGGAAAGCCTGTGAAAATTGTGTCAAGGATATACCTTAATCCCCTGTGTAAGTTGAATTGTATCCCACATGCTGTTCAGCTGTGAAATGTAGGTGTATCTTCATTCTTTCTCTTTGCCTTGTGCAACTGTGCCAGTGGCGCAGCTGTCCTAGTTTCAGATGTATTTTCTTCACTTACACGATGGAGATGAGTGCTTTTGAGGAGGATAGAAGGGGAGAGAAGTCTTGACTCGGACCACCTGGTGAAATTGCCTGGTGATGGAAAAATATTGTTACGGGAATTATATTTAAATAATTGAGCAGCCCTGGCTTTAAAATTGCAGGCTCACCGTGATTCCAAGTGCAAAGTTAGAGGCTACCTCACCAAAATATTCACGTCATTATTTAACAGTGGATATATCAGGACCCAGGATTCATTCAAAAATGATCAGCACTGCTACTTCCCATTTTGCTCAGCTGGCGTTTGCTCATGTGGCCCCCCCAAAGAAAAGGTTGATTTGAATAATGAAGAGGGACGTACGTACGTGCACCTCACCCCGTGCCCCATTACTTTGAGTTGGATGACATCATGGATTAGTTAAACAAGCCGCTCCGGAAGGAGACTTCAGGGTAAGGAGATGATGCTGTTTGTGTTTGCCAGGCACCTGAATAATGGAACAGTATCAGGAAGGCAACACATTTTGGCATGTTTATGACTAAGAAGAGGTAGGTGAAGGTGGTATGGAGGATGGGGAGAGGCGAGCGGCGTGGAGCGGAGCGGAGGAAAGTCAGTGTCTGACTTCGTTTACGCAGATGTTGCAGCATCTACTCGAATGGAAAAAAAACCCACTTTCACATCACATCATCTCTGACTGATTGTTTCTGAGCTTTGATTTCACGCTGTACATCTGCTGGCTCTGTTGTGCTGTGGTGGTCCATCCTTCAGATGGTACAAATGAGACAAGGATGTATTTATGGCTCCAGTGGATATACTCAGCCTGATAAATACACATTTCGGTGATTTTAAATGTAGAGCAGACGGAACGTGGCAGGATTTTTTCTCATGGCACCCATGTGAGGACATGGGAGGAGGCAGCAGTGGCCTACATGGGCCAGATTTACTGTAATGTGGTGATGTTAGGTTCAAACCCTTAACATTTGTAAATATGAAACACCTGAAATGAAAGACACAGAGAATCCTTAATTAAGTTTCAAACCGGCTTGGAGAGCGGATGGGGAGAACCGTCAGCTACCATTTTCCCCACCCGTTCTAAACGATGTAATAGCCATAAGTCATATTTATTGAAGGATTTTCCCTGATAACAATTATCTCTTATCCGCTAAGGGGAAAAGGGGGCGTACCCGGATAGAGATTAATTCATTCACACACACACACACACACACACAAACACATGAACACACTAGCCAGGCTGCGCCCTCCTAGTGACGCAACACCTTCGGCGGCGCTGCAGATCGAATCTCGATTGCAAGTCTATGATAATCAGGCAAGGAACACACAGTCCTTGGCCTGCCATGTGGAGATGCAACTCTGTTGTGTTTGGGCATTCCATTGTTCTGGTACAGATAAAGTCCTCGCACAGTCCAGTAATCTTCTGCAGCCTTGAACAGGAATTCTTGAATGTGAAAGGGCACATTTGTGCCACGGCAACATGTTTGCTTTCATATAGAATAAAATACAGTTCCAACATTTCCCCCTGTTTATTCTATATAGAGACAAACATTAACATCATCCAGTGATGACTTCAAATGATTTTTTCTTTAAATAGGTACACTTAGAGGCCCCGAGCATAATCCCCTGGGTCAGGGAACAGATCAGGGACCTGGATGGAATCGTCAGATTGGTGTGGAGGCTCATGGTCTCCACCAACAACATCATCTAGTGTCATCGACATCACTATCCTGTCTAGTTAGAAGAGCATATAGGTTTGACATTTTTTCTTCCATTTGTGCAATGGCAGTGGTACTAAATCTGGTGCACAACACTCTAATACAAAGAATACAACAACATCCACATAACGTGAGGATCGCCGCAAATATTGCAATAGACATGATTATGGACGCTGCCAACTGTCTGTTTTTGCCAACATTTCAGAGAAACCATCCCACACTGAAGTGTCGACCCTGGAGTGGTCTTTCATTTTCTTTTTGGTTGAGGGATCCCAGTCCCTCTATCGCCCTGGTGACACTTTCGTCAGCTGCCGTATTGTTCGGTATGAAGGAACAACATTGATAACCAAAAATAGAGCACACACTCCTATCGGCCAAAAGCATATCAACCGCAATACGAGATTGGAATGCCATTAGGCAGGTTGCCTTCAGTTGTTCATGGATGGCCCTGAACTCGAATTCAGTTTTGTTGCCCAGCGCCTGCACATTATAGTGGATGTTGTTCATTCTGTCCATATTTTTGTTTATAGTACACCACCAACATACAAATGATTCAAACCCTGATGCAATTTCATTCCACATTGTAGCTCTCTTATGTTTGTTTTAAAAAGGATCGATCAGGATACAATTTATTACAGAAAAAGTGAGATTACAAAAAGAATAAGAAGAAAATAAAAGAAGTAAAAGTAAAAGAAGAATAAAAAGGTTAAAAAGAAATAAAAATGAGACAAAGTCTCACAGCGTCTCACTATCTAGGTAGCATCCTATCTCTGGCGAATGACAGGCAAATCGATCGACAACTGACAAAATGGTGGCAACAGTTTTTATACCGTCTTCCTCATGTCAGCAGGTTACACGTATGCAAGTATGATCTTAGTTAAGGAAGATGTCGTCTCCATGTCTCCAGTAGTGACGAAGCATAAAAACACCTATCACTAAGGATAACACACAGCCTAGATGTGTCTGCTATCTGGAAAGTTAGGCGCGAGCACACTGTGCCCTGGCACAATGGCCTTCGACAGCAGAGGCTCTCGCTCTGAGCTCTCCAGATATCAGCAAAGTAACCGTAAACATACCACATTCCTGGCCCAATTGATTGGAACACAGGAATAGACAAAAGTTAACAACCGTATGGTCAATCAGTTGTTGGTCAGCTGCAAAATGCAGCAGGATATACCACTCAAATTCAACATTCCTCCCTCAAGATAAATAAAAACAAAGTTTTTTTCTTATCTTCAAATTAACAAAGCAAGTGAATGACCAAACTGTTAGACACAGGGATAAACAATAAGGACATTAAGGAAATAGGGAATAATAACCACCCTCAATCAAATACCCCTAAGCATGACGAATGTCAAATATTGTAAATATATTACTCAGGATTAAATTGATAACTTTCCCAAAAATTACAGTAAATTAACTGGTTGAGTGCATATTAGCAAAAAGTAGAAACTCAAAGAGAAAATAAAAACTATCAGTCTGCAATGTCTGGTTGTTTTACTTGCACAAGTCTGGCCTTGGAACAGACTTGCTTGAGCAAAACAACAGGAACACTTCAGAAGATAAAACAATAGCAACATAGAAGAGCAGGGAAAACTCCGGATTCTCTGCTAAATGAAATGGAAAGTAGAAGTATACCAGGCACTGTGAACACACTTAGAGGCAATAATATATTCACACAAAGTGAACGGGATGGCATGTAGGCTATATTGAGAAACGTTGACATCGGGTGCATCAGCCCGCAAAACCAGTCGTTGTTGGTTGTTTTAGGTTAGGTTAAGGGGTGAAGTTTCAGAACAAGGTTTCATTTAACATGTGCCCTATACACATTTTGTTTGATGCACTGATTAATCCTAAAATTAATCCTAAAATTAATCCTGTTTGAGACATGTGCCATCCACATGACTCAATAAGACTTAAGTAATTTCCGAAACAGACTTTGAGCACAGTAAATGATGAGAAGTAAACATCTTCCAACACCCTCCAGTTCATAGGTGCATGAGTGATTCTACGATTCCCCTACGCTTTTGGCAAAAGCAAAAAGTCAATTATCAGTATTTTTCCCAACTAAATGACCTAGATGTTTACATAGTGCCAAACAACAAATTGCCAAGCTTAATCTTAATAGTTAGTGGAATTGGCAAATCAAATCCACGGACTTAAAAGTGTAGCCGAATCAGAGAATCACTCGCATAGCCTACATCAAGGCAGGCTTTTTCAAACATTTAAAAAAAAAAAATAAATAAGCTCTCAGAAGTCAACTCATCCACACACAGACATTAGTGTGGAGGAGGTGCGCAGTTGTAACAGATTAGAGAGCATTATAATAGAGAAGAAACAAAAAATGTTTTGTTAGTTTAGACAAAACAAATCCCAAAGCCGCCCAACCATTCTCTCATAATCTATAATCAAAATAAAATAGATAGCTCTACATTCCCGGGGAACAACAATTTATCAAGAGCAAAATTATGAAAAAGAAAATTACTCTGGTCAGTATCTGACTATTGTGGCTCACGTTTACATTAGAGTTCCTTACAGAATAGGCGATAAACGCAAACTGACAAAATGTGGTGTTGACCACATAGTTCATCCAATATAGAATGTAGAAGAAACATTAAGCATGCCGTACAAAATGACTATACCCATAGTATTGGCTGTCTTTACATGATAGTTAGGCCTGCATAAATCACTTTGTAACAGAACTGAAATATATATATTGGCATTCAGTCCTCACTGTCCTTTTGTCATGAGGTCATGGTGATATAGGGGCCTAGCCCAACTCCTGCCAATAATGTCAGTACATTCAAAAATGTATTTTGTAAAAATAAAAAATTGAGTATGAGTAATATTTGAGAATCCAAAAATATTTGAGAATCCTACTTTCTCACACCATTCCAAAGTTTCACTGTCATCACCCAGACATACAGATCACTAGATCAACCAATCAAAATGTAAGAGATAAAAAGAAAGAAAACACAACTGCCATTGTAAAATACGCAACTTTAAAAGAAAAATGAAACAAACAACCGGACAGACCCTTTATCTAAGGTATAAAGGTAAGACCTTGTCTAACTTTAGGTCAAACTTTTCATGGTTTGAAAGAAAGAAAAAAAAATAACAGTTGTTATTTTATCAAGTGTTATAACTAAAATTATTACCCAATTGAAACAAAACAAACTCTGGGAAAATCTTGTGAAACTTATCAAATTAAAAACAAAATTCACTTAACCTAGCGATCATTGGTATTGTCTAGGTTCCTTCCATTCACAACAGCTGTGTTTCAGCTCGTTTCCATAACACTGGGCCTGTTCCTCAAAGAACACAAAAAAAGTATTATAGGGAAAACAACTTTCTTTCATGTACACTCAAGCCAGATCAATTTGAAATCAAATCAGAGCAAAAAATTATTGACTTCATGTATCGGCTACATAAAACATTTTGTAACGGAACTAAAACCTTATTGGCAATCAGTTTTCACTTTGATTGCAAGTTGACGACTGAAATGAAAAGACAGAGTTAGACAACTGTCTCTTTGTTTATAAATCAAACAAATGAAAATATAAGGATCCCAACGTCATCAAATTCAAACTTTTAAAAGCAAATAGAGAACATTGACATGTCTCATCACACACCATGTGAAGCAATGTTCATACTTACAGTATTAAACTAATGACAATGATAGATATTTAACATAACTTTAAGCTTTGGTATTGTTTTATCTAGGTCGGTGTTCAGTTTTTTTTAGGTCTTATTGTCTTTTCAGTGACAAACAGGTGGTTTAGCATACACTGTTGGAGGTTTCAATATTAAGAGTCTTTCTGTCTCTGCCACAGAAATTTGCATGTTTATAGTTGGGCCTGCTGTGTCTGATAAGGGTGCCTGCAGAGGACCTTGGGCTACTTAGAGAGAGCCTCTGAGCCTTTTAATATCTATCCGAGCTAATGTAAACATCTACACATAGGACACTGTTATCTTTGCTTGGGCGACGTTGTCAAGCGCCTCTGTGTATTCAGAGTCTAGTTTATCAGAGTCAACATTGTGCTCCAGTCATTAAAATAAACCATTAAAATTAAAATTATTAATTCATTAAAATTAAACCAAACCCATGATCCATTGATCAATAACTCATCAAAATAGAACATAATAAGGCAAGAAATTCGATGAAATAAAACAAAGAAATAAGTCATAGTTAAACGTCAATCAAAACAAAATGACAACCTAAATTTCTAGAAACGTTCAGCACATGTGACCTAACTCTCAGACCAGGTCCAAATTGGGTTTACTCACAGCACCTTTGGGCCATCAAATAACGCCTGCGTTATTTCAAGATCTCAAACCCATTGTTCTTTTAAAAAAAAATAAGAACAAGGAGAAAGCTTAATCTATTCTTTAGAAGAAACAAAGACATTTTGGTACTGTAAATCATGAAAGCAAACTCTTTTGCAACTACACTACACTACCATGACAGTGCACGGGGCCTTTAGTAATACATTATGACTTGGTCATTGCCATTCTGGTAACAGCTAATTTATAATGCCGTGTCTTAAAGGCTTAAACATTAACATGTTAACTTTCAATTGAAAATAGTAAAGAAACAACATAACTCCACAACCCCGTTTTCTCCTAATCAAAAATAAATGGGTAAGAATGTGTGGAAAAACAAAATCATGACAAAATCCTACACCTCAAAGTTGAATTGTAGAATAAAATAAAAGGCTTATTCTTATTTTAAAAATGTTGTTTCAACATGTGCACTCCCAAGCTCCAGCTAACTCTGAACACAATAGAGTACCTTCACTAAACACTCAAAAAAAAATTCTTCCACTCTCAGACATATTTAGGCACTCACTCCACAGATACACACGTACACTCCACAGACACATATACAATCTTTCTCAAACACACAGTGGGGTGTCCCACTAGGACAATTCATACAACAAATAGGGCCCACACAGACAGACAAACAGATATCCATATTACTTGCCTTGTATGACACAGTGTTATAAAATACAATTATTATTATTATTATTATTATTATTATTATTATTATTATATGGTAGGCTATCTGAGACATTAACTGCTCAGTGAGTAATCCAAATGGCTGTCATTTGCTTTTTTTTTTTTAGCACCAGAGTCACAGAGGAAACGTACGGGGGTCCCTTTGACCAGAAGGGTAATTTCAGGTCTAATTTTTTCTTGGTAAACCAATCCCTCTAAGTTTAGAACGACGTCTACCTCTTCCACATCCCCGTCCGTTTCCTCATTATCATCAAACCAGTCATCGGCCGAGGGGCCATGCCCGTACGGTCGATACTGGTGCTCTCGGTCTAGTCAGGAATTTTGGTGTTGGCCTCGACGTTGGCCGTGATAGTTTTGGTGTTCATTGTAGTGTTCCTGTTGGCCCTGCTGGCCAGGCCATAAATGTTAGGTTTGTTGTAGACAACTTTCCATTAAACCCATAGTTTTTTACCCAGTAACACAGCGGTGCTGCTGCACTAGGATTTTCTCTATGCACAATTTTCCAGTCCTTGCATTGCATTTCAGCAAGGAACTTTTCACTTATTTTGCTGTTACTGCCCCCCATTTTGTCTCTATGAATTTAGTCCAACGTCACAACACCTACAGTGCCTCTATTGTTGGATACACTTTTCAACAAGATAGCGATCAACGATCGTTTGTGGTAAGATTCACTTCAACCTCACAGGTGGAATCTTCTTGCATACAGGCTTCCACAAAGACTCGCTATTTGAACCTTGTTGTATTGGTATGAAACGTATTACCGAGTGGTAATACGAATCCTTTCACGCACACTTTCTCTCAACGCAGAGAACACAGAATTTAAACTAGTTTCTCGTACTAGGGGAGTCTGCCCTCCCTTTACGTTTACCTGATAGAGTCTAGAATTGTCAGGGTTTTGTCTTCTCTTATTTTACCGTCTTTTCATTCAATCCTTTTTAAATAAAAATAAAAATGTAGGCCTACTCACGATTCTCTGGTCTTTTCAAGATTCCCGTCAACCGTCGGATCCCAGCCTGCGAGGGAGAGACCAGTCCCGGAAACGGGTCTTAGTGCTGTGGCCACAGACTTTCCTGGTTCCCTCCTCGCGTGCTGGAATCGTCGGGTATCTTGGGATCCGGTTCTGAAGGACCAAGTAAATGTTAGGTTCAAACCCTTAACATTTGTAAATATGAAACACCTGAAATGAAAGACACAGAGAATCCTTAATTAAGTTTCAAACCGGCTTGGAGAGCGGATGGGGAGAACCGTCAGCTACCATTTTCCCCACCCGTTCTAAACGATGTAATAGCCATAAGTCATATTTATTGAAGGATTTTCCCTGATAACAATTATCTCTTATCCGCTAAGGGGAAAAGGGGGCGTACCCGGATAGAGATTAATTCATTCACACACACACACACACACACACAAACACATGAACACACTAGCCAGGCTGCGCCCTCCTAGTGACGCAACACCTTCGGCGGCGCTGCAGATCGAATCTCGATTGCAAGTCTATGATAATCAGGCAAGGAACACACAGTCCTTGGCCTGCCATGTGGAGATGCAACTCTGTTGTGTTTGGGCATTCCATTGTTCTGGTACAGATAAAGTCCTCGCACAGTCCAGTAATCTTCTGCAGCCTTGAACAGGAATTCTTGAATGTGAAAGGGCACATTTGTGCCACGGCAACATGTTTGCTTTCATATAGAATAAAATACAGTTCCAACAGGTGATGTAGTGTGTTTGAGTTCAATGAAATAGTATGGAAGTCTAACACTTGGCACACTTCCACAAATGCCTTAGCACAGCGCTGATGTATTGACAGAAATCAAGTCAAACTGGCTTTTCAATTTGGCCAATTCAACCCTAATGCACAGGACATGAAATACACACTGTGCTTTAAAAATAGAATGCCTTGCTGAGCAAGAATTACACCTTCTCCTGAGATGTGTTGGGGCAAGTGAAATCACCACACACACACACACACACACAGTAGTCCATTAATGCACGCCGTACCTCCTGTGGCACGCTGTAACAGTCATTGAAAAGTTAACTAACATAGTACTACAATATTATTACATAAAACAGGGCCTTTAGTAATGCACTATGACTTGGTCATTGTCATTCTGGTAAGAGCAAATGTATAACACCGTGTCTTATCGGGTCAAGAGAGCTATTCTTTTTGGTCTTTTTGATTAATGGCTGCACGACACATGGAATTGATTGTCTTTGAACCATGTGGACTGTTCTGTTTCTTTTTAATGAATGCAATCAGCAACGTTTCATCTGGTTTTTGTGTAGATGTTGCGTTGGTCCTTTCTGTGCTTTATATAAACACTGTTCAAATTAAAGGAGCACTGCCACCGCAACTGCTGAATAAGACCCAAGTCAGCAGCTGAATGTTGCTTTACTGCCTGACATCTGAAGCTGTCTGTTGATTTGTCCTTGGAGCGAGATGTGCCTGCTGGCTGGACAGCCATAAATCTACCGGCAGAGCTCCACTGATACACAGACGCATGCGCACACACTCACGCACGCTTGCAGGCAGGCACGCACGCACGCGCGCAGACACACACACGCAGACACACGCATGCATGCATGCATACACACACACACACACACACACACACACACACACACACACACACACACACACACACACACACACACACACACACACACACACACACACACACACACACACACACACACAGAAGCAGCAGCAGCAATTTGACAGAGGGGGTTGTGGCACCCTTATACAGGAGTAGAAGGCTCAGACTGGGCCCCGGTATGGCACAGATGTTGCAACTTGCAATACTCCAAGGCTCGATCAGGCTAAAGCCCACAGTTGCCCTCCTCTCAGTGCTACAGCAGAGAGTAGAAGTCTCTTGCTTTATTTTCTGAAGCTGTTAAGATGCCAGCAGCATAATAGAGCAGGGACATGTATCTCTTGGCATTGCGTAAACTGTCTGATGCCATAGACCCAGCCGAAGAGGATGGAGTAAGATTAGGAGAATGTTTTGGATTTTAGCCATACGGGCAGAACTGTTGCTATTTTTTCTCTGTCCGTGGGAGTATACAGTAGATTGTACTACGGTCTGTCAGCCTGTCAGGCTCAGGAGGGGGCATGACAGCATAACAGATGGAAAGCCTGGTTGCATTATCATAAGCGTGCATGAGTCTCAGTCTCAGCTGCTTTCGAGTACTGTTACAAGAGCCAGGCAATGTAATTTGGTCGTTCAGTCATGAAATTCATCCTTCCTTCATCCTGCTCAAATCCATACACTTAATCTCCTTGAAGGAAATAATGTTCCTGGCCCGAATACAGATGAAGTCGCCTGGACCATAAAACTTGCTATATAAAATCACTATACATAAAAAATGTTGCTACAGGGTCAAAAGACTAAATCCCAGAATCACCAAAATGTGGTATGATCGTATACAGGATCCATAACTTGCGGCGTGTGTCTGCCAAAAAGACGATTAGGATGACGCACGTGGAATCGGCACAGTATCATCATCACAGGCAGTACTTGATATGAACTGGGAGAGACAGAGGCCTCGGTGAGATAAGGCGAATGTTGGCAGGAGACAAGCACAAGCCTTCTCCCTACCCGACCCCTTACCGCCGCAGCAGAGCTGGGCAGCACCAAAATATCCAGTTCTGTGCTCTGTCTGCTCTGCTCACACGCCTCACTGTGTGGAGGCTATCATTCTCTCTGATTGCTCCCTGGTGCTGCGCTGTTGTTCTTCCATGTCTCTGTGACATTTTACAAAGAGAAATTGCACTGGGCTATAATGGACATTCTTTTATGAGGGCTTTAGTCCCCCCCCTTTCCCCTGACTTAATTTCAATGTCTTTATTCCAGCATTAATTTGAACGTCTAGCCTTGGCTATTTCCAAATGTGCCTCTTGTTTTCCGTTGTCTTCATTTTACTATGCACTCCCATGTGTTGTAATGGATTTTTGTTTACTTCAGGAAGGCATGTGACATGCTGCCATAGGTGACTTTTACAGAGGAAGGAATTCCTGAGGGTAGGGCAGACGGAATCTCAGGCAGCTGTATCATCAGGTAGTTTCCTCGTGATAGAGAGTTAGGGCCTCCGCACATTGGCTCCGACAGCACTGCGGAGCACTTTCGCTTCTGACACAATTCTGACCCCCAAAACCCAATTTCACACCAACATTCCATGGATAGTCAATGGGCGGCTCCGACAAAATAGAACTCGCCTCTAATCGCTTGCCGACATCCACGAATGTCCGTGGACATCGGCGCCTGTGTGCGGGGCTGTGTTGACAACAACAGAATCGAACTTTGGCAGAGCAGTGCTCCGCACTTTGGCGGAGTCGATGTGCGGAGGCCCTTACAGAGATGAGCTCGGTGTCAGCTAACGATGGCTCTTGGGGTCCACTGTGCCCCGCTATCTCAAACAGCCAATGGCAGATAGCACATACTGCGGTCAGTCACTATGGAAATACTGCTGTTTCAGCCACAGACTTATCATACAGGTATTGTGTACAGATTCAAGCACTGACATATATTTTCTTTACTTAACATGTTTTCTCTATAGAATATCTTAACTGTCAGTAAATACTCTCTAATTCTCTACAATATAGTACTGTAGTTTTGTCCCTCTTTTTCTGTCATTTGGATTTTTTCTTTCATCAGCTATCGTTTGCGCAATGACGTCAAACAACCTCAGTTTTGAGAGAAAGCAGGCGTAAACTACTACAGCTATCAGGTTGAAAACAGTGGTGTGACTTGTTTATGTCTATCCTACCGGATGCAATTTATACCTGCTTTCTAACTTCAGGTGAAAAAGCCCCCTTGCATCACCTTAGGTACATATTCTGTGGGATGTGTAAGTGGGTACCAACCTGTATATTCTGTGACAGTTGTATTATTTCATGTTTTTGCATTTTTGTTGCACATAGCCTACAACAGGCTACATGCCCTCTTTGTTAATTTGTCCTCCTCACACAAGTGCTGTCACTGCATCATTAAAAAGGACTACACACACACATTGGACATTTGGAACAAGTAGGCCCTGTGGAGAGATTAAATGATCATATTAGAGATTATTAGGGCTGTTATTGGAGTGAAGCACCATCGATGGTTGATTCTTGCGATCTGTGGGGCTGTTGGTTGCTGTGAGAGACATCAAAGCTATACAGTTTGGCCTTAAGAAAATAACTGTAAAGGTTACATAGTAATTAAGCTGACACCTGTAATACTAGAACGTACAGTAAGCATGAGGGTGTTTGTAGTGCAACTAAGGGCGCACGCAGTATCTTATTGTACTGTAGTCCTATAGTGACATGACTAATGATGACCAAACACAAAATGAATGGATGATGAAAATGATATTAATAATACTAAAAATAGAGCTGATAAAATGAATCAGGTTTCCCTTTATGATATCCTATATTGTGTCAGCATAGAATCTCAGTGATATCATATATCAATATGGAAAGAGGAAAATGTGTACATTCTAATATATGTATCTTCAGACTTTTAACCTCTGTGTTGACAGTCAATCATGCACAATGCATAGGCCACCTCAGAGACAGTGAGTCATTCCCAGACATCCATTCCTCATACTGATTCTGACTTCTGACATCACACGGATTCTGACTGATAGCCTACTACGTATCTACTTTATTTAATTACAGATAAGAAGGGTGGGTGCCTCAGGTATAAAAACAAGTCGCTTGTAAAGCGCTGAGTTCATAAAGTGTACAGATAGCATGAGCTAAAGATGCCTGGAGATTAGCCTACTTAAAACCACTGCAGCCCTGTATAACAGTAGAGCTAGCAGAATGACCTGAGCAGCACCACGATGGAGTACATCTCACGAGTGTCAAAGAGACAGTTTGTCAGTGATGGAGAAGGTGTGTGTGTGCGTGCGTGCGTGCGTGCGTGCCTGCGTGCGTGCGAGTGAGCGAGTGAGGGGGTGCTGGTGGTGGTGGTGGTGGTGTCAGAGCACTGACAGGCAGAGGAGTAAGTCAAAAGAGCATTCTTGTGTACAGCTGAGCCGTGCTGCTGACCACTGCCATTTCAGAGAACGCAGCACAATCGCAGGGATTAAATAAAGGCCATTGGACGACAGATGAGCAGCCAGTTCAAACTCTATAAGGCTGAGGGAGGAAGCAGGAAGGGGCGGGGGAAAGGAGAGGAGAACAACCAGAGATGTAGAGCCAGCCAGAGCGTACTGAGGACAGCGACAGGACAGACGGTCGGTCTGAGAGAGACAAAGGTTGGGGTGTTAAAGGGGAAGTGGGTCAACAACACACAGCCTCCGAGATCATAGATGCCATGGTAACGGAGTCGGAGATATATGAGAGTCTGCTTATTGATCCGCAGACTCATTGCTGTAATAGAGGCAGCCGGATGATGAACAGCGGGGGGGGCGCTGACAAGGCCTACTCCAGGTCACAATGCCCTCCCATCCGCCAGCCCAACCAGCACGTGTGACGGAGGTCTTCCAGCACCTGCTCGTGCCCCTCGTGGAGCGAACCTGCGACCTCGTCAACTACAACGGTTCGGAAATGGGAGGCACAGTACGATACCGCTGGACTGAAGGACCAGTCCTCCAGCTCAACGGCATCGACACTGTATGAGGCTTTCGGGAGGGAGGTTTACTAACGTTCCACGCCTACTCTGCTAGTTAGCCTCCGTTAAACACGCGCCTGCCTCCCCGTCTTCCCTGCGTCCACCTCACAGGTGGATGTGGCTTCCATGAGGGCTCTGAGGAGGCTTGTGCACTCTGTAGACCAGTGATTCTCAAAGTGTGGTCCGGGGACCACTAGTGGTCCGCGACAGAGCTCATGTGGTCCATGAGGGGATTTCTACTTTTCCAAGACCAGCTAGCAGTACACTATATTTGTAACATTATTACAAAGATAAACAAAGCTGAAGTGTCATTTTCACCACAATAAAACAGACTTGTAAATGTGAATAAAAAGTAAGTGATCTGCACCTAAATTAGCACCCGTCAACAGTCAATTCAGTTGACATGTGGTCCCTGAACATTTCTGAGGGGACAAAGTGGTCCTCGGTCTGAAAAAGTTTGAGAACCACTGCTGTAGACACACACACCCACCACAAGGCTACACACAAACACGTACGTTTGCACATGCATGCATACTCACAAATAGGGCTGTGGCGATATTGTATCGAATCGTGATAATCGGCATTCATGTGAGTCACGATACTGTATTGCGTTTCAAGGAGGCAATATCGTGTCTTTCAAAGTTCTATTACCCTTTAGTCCAGAAAACAACCACATGACATGATGTGATAGTGCTTCCAAGCTTCGAATCATCATCATTATTATGATATCACTTTAAAAAATATATTTTTGCCGTTTGCAACCTATTCCATATATAAACTATCATATTTCTTATTTATATTTTATTCTAGAATGTTGTCGAAGGTGAAAAAAGAAAATAAATTAAGTAAATACCGCAATGCATCACAGTAATAGGCCTACATGTATCGCAGTGAATCGTGATAGTGATTGCATCGTGGCATGTGTATCGGGATGCACATGGAATCCCTTGCCAATACCCACCCCTACTCACAAGTGCATGTGCAGGCACGTACAGTAGGTTTTCATTTATAAACATTGGTGTCCATCATAATGGGCTGCGGAGATGTGATCCACAGGGGCAGTGTTGGGCAGCTGCCAGTCCACCTGCGGACGGTGTCTTTTACTCTTCAGAATGCATAATTGATGCTCCATTTACCAGAGGACTCTCTAGCGGAAGCAACGACCAATTTAAGGAGCCATTTACTTTAAGCTTGTCTTTTATTATTATGGCCCGGTGGCACGGGCTGCCTGCAGAGATGGTAGCTGCGTGAGGGTTTTCTGCTTCCGCTGTTTTTGTTGTTGCTGTACTAAGCTCATGTTGTACATTGGGTATTTAGTGTTTTCTTTGCTCTTGAGTGTTGATGTTTCATTTTGTGACACATATAATTTGATATATTTAGCCATATCCTCCATATATGTTCATGTAATAACTTTGTGTGCAGTGCTCTACATTCACCAGCTAGTGCAAGAGTAGGCAGGGATATACGTAGTTCATGGCCTTGGCCTGACAAACTTGATTACTGTGTGCATATCACTCATGCACATATCTCTACAGAGACCACTCGATTTTTCAGACGTCTTATTAAGTGCTTTGAACAGAACCTCTTATTGTGAACAAAATGCCATGACTTCATCCGTTGCTTCAGACTTTCAGTAATGTCATAGCGATGGTGTTATAATTTAGTTGCATCTTTTCAACAGAGTGGACCAATATGCACTCAGAGACTGTGTGAGAATACTGCTGTGGTAGCTCACATTAGCGCAGAGCCTCTGTTATAACCCTACGGTCACCAACATTGTAATGGCTATGTCTTAATATGTTACTTAAGGGTCTCTGCAATGTCATAGCAAGGTTGTTTTGATGTAGTTGAGTATTTTCAGCAAATAATGAATAGGCCCGGCAGTGACCCCATAGAGCTCTGTCTTTTTATTCTTTCTGTCCTTATGCTTGCATGTCTGAATCACAGAAGCCCCTTTTCTGCATCTTCTATCCATCCCCTCTCCCTTGTCACTTACCGTAGCTGCTCCATGGGAGCGTACCTATGTTCGCACGCCCCATTGGTCCCACAGCCCATTGTTCCCACGGCCCACTGGTCCCACGGCCCATTGGTCCCACAACCCATTGGTCCCACAGCCCATTGGTCCCACGTCACTAAGACTTTTTTTCATTTTTTAAGCCCATTGGTCCCACAGTCCATTGGTCCCACAGCCCATTGAAGTGTTTGTGATGTGGGACCAATGGGCTGTGGGACCAACAGACCTAAAAATAAATTAAAAAGTCTTAGCAATGTGGGACCAATGGGCTGTGGGTCCAATGGGCCTGTGGGAACATAGAGCTGACCCCCTGCTCCATAGCTAGCTGTCTGCTGACAGGATGTTCTCAGGCAGAGACACCTTTTCCGGTGGTGAGTGAGGACTGGAAGCAGAGTCCTCAGAAGACCACCGTCCCTTTGCACAGGCGTAGGTACAGTACATCCCTGCTCACATGGGCCCTGGTGGAAAAGAAGAAGAGGAGGAGGAGGAGCGGTGGAATCACAGTGCCTGCCCTGGACACATTCCAGGGAGAATAGATGCCACATTGCTTTTAGCCACATTAGCATACCCCTATATAATTTAGTGCTCCGGCTTAGAACCAAAATGGACAAGGGAAGCAGCTCGCTGTGGCTTGTGCCTGCTGCAATTCTGTTGTCTTACCCTGAGGTGTTTTTTTCCCCAATGATTGTGCCGTCTCCATTCTTGAGGGTTGCATGGTGCCAGTATGTTGGTATAGTAGATCCTTTGAAAATTATAGAAGAAGCGCAACACTGCAACAATTACGGTCAAGCTTTTCATTTAGATCCAAAATTTCTCATTTAGATATCAGGAGGCATGCTTTGATATTTTGGTTGTATGTCCAGTATGGTGTCATATCGTCATGTCAATCTAGCTACTGTAAATTCACGGTATTGTTCTGTTTGTTTTCTTGACTGTGTTAACATATTACGGTGCATTTTATTACTGCATGATGCCATCTCATTGGACAGACTGTCATGTTATATTTCATGCTTGGAATTTTGCCATTGTGTACCACGTGTTCATCTCTTAGCTGGGGAAATTGACATAAACGACATGTGTGTATGTAATATTCATAGTGTGTACATCAGGGGTGTCAAACTCATTTTGGTCCGGGGGCTGCCTACAACCCATGTGGACCTCAAGCGGGCCGCATTAGTAACATCATCGCAAAAAAAAAACACTTAAAGCAGAGGATTAGTTTTCAATACTATCGCGTTATCTTTTCAGCATGTTTTAAAAGTGTGTTGAATATGTATAAATCAATGCAATACTGATAATCCTATGCTAAATTTCATTGATTCATTGTTAACCGTCAATTAATAAAATAGGGACAGTTCAATTTTTTTGGGGGGGGGGGTCTTTTATTTCTTAGATGGTATTTCCTGCATTTTTAACGCATTTTAACATCCCGTTTCCCGTTTCAGCTCAATACGAACCAATACAAATACAATTATATTTAGGCCTATTATTTAATTATAATCAATACCAATGAAATACGAATAAGAAGTATTAACATTTGATCTCTATATATGAGGTCTATATATGAGCTTTATCAAATGCCTGTCACAGTACAAATTCACCATTTATAATAGAAGTGTGATGTGCACTTTACTACATAGAAAGTAGGCTATAAGAGAGAGAGAGGACCATTGGGTTAATGTCACACAGGTCTCGATTTTGCCCCCAGTGGTGTAATTGTGCATTTCGGTTATTTCTTTGAAAAAGAAAAAAAAAATTACATTTAAAAAAAAAACATCCGGGTCGAATCCGACCCTCCCGCGGGCCGTATGTTTGACACCCCTGGTGTACATCATTTCATCAATAGGACAGTTCCGTCATCCCTGCAGGCTTATAGACTCTCTTTCGCCATCTTGTGGGTGGCTGAGGCTACTATTTGAATTCCAATTTTAACCAAAAAAATTTCAAAAGTTGGTGTGCTGGCTCATTGTATTGTAATCACATTGCTTAGGGCTGTAATTAATTCGTATTGAGCAGAACGGGCATTAATTGTTGCTGCTGATTTGTTGTCACTGTTTCTGCTTCATGAATTGCTGTACTCAAATGAGTGCTATATGTTTACTGCAATGTGCAATAATGTGTTTTATTAGGTCTTTGTGTATGTTTTGTATTTGTGTTTTTATGTAACCTGTCAGACAACTTAATTTCCGTCGAGATTAATAAAAGTACTCTACTCTACTCTACTCTACCCAACAGAGGCTTTATCCAGTAGAGACCCATGCCTGGTGCCCCTGAAGAAGCAGAGCCTACAGACCCCGTGGCGCGCTCACACACACCCCCTCACCCGCTCTCCTGATGTAAGTCTCACCGCCGGTCTCTTCTGCTCCGCTGCACCCCGCACACAGCACAGCACAGCACCACTCTGAGCACTGAGGCACTTTATCATCTCTGTGCCAGTGAAGCGCTTGCCGTGGTCTGAGAGTATTTTCTGCACCCACCTCTGGTGTCGGAGCGTTTTCTGTGTCAGCCATGCATCATGCTGTAAGATTATTTAATGAGGACCGTTTGTTGTCTCGGCAGGTACTAAAAGCACACATTGCTGAACGTAAGTGGCTATTTATGTTCATTAGGTGTTTGAGATACATTAAAGCAGGAAAATACTTGTTTGGCTTAAAGGATAACTTCAGCCAATTTCAACATGCAGTTGTAATGCTTACACTACCCTGGACAATACCTGAGAATATTTTTTTTTTTTCTTCAGCCTTTTCCGAGATCCTGGTCATTGTCATGAGGGCAGATTTTGTTGACATTTCAAAAATAACATCTTGATTTATTCCCAAAAACATCCAAAAGGTTATGCGACATCAGCAGACAACTAGCAAACAGCGATGCCTTTTGGGAATATAGGCCTATATTAAGGATTTTTAAATGTAAACAAAATCTGCCTCCATTAGAATAGCTCAGATCTCGGAAAGGGCTGAGCCGAAAAACGCAGCATCACCGGGTACTGACAAGTCAAGGGTAGCGTGAGCAATACAACAGCATATTGAAATTGGCAGAAGTTCTCCTTTAAGTCAGCCCTGTGTACTGTATGTAAATGACTGATGGCCGTGGTACTATGTACCAGATGTGATTGTACACGTTTTTGTATGTTTTAGTATGCTGTTGCTGCTCAAATTTGTGACTTGTAGTGGCAACAGTAGTACATGTATTGTCTGTTTTAATGTGTGTTTGTTTTTAGCTCCCTGCCCAGGGACCACAGATGTAAAATAGCTTCTAGCTAACTCTGGTACTAGATTCTGTCTTGTACATGGTCCCTGTCAAATAAGCCATAAACTAAATCATATGTGTGGATATGCAGGGTTTGATGGAGAGCTGGTCGGATGACAGCTGGAACTGTTGTCATAACTGGAGGAATTCTCGCCACGGTGATACTCCTGGTTATCATAGCAGTGCTCTGCTACTGTAGACTCCAGGTAATTGGGTGTCTTTATGTTGATATGTAGCGTATGAACGGGTAAAGCACAACACAGATAGACACAATCACACTGCCTAGTGTACGCACACATCTGCCCATAGTCATACAGTGCATGGACACACACACACACACACACACACACACACACACACACACACACACACACGCACACACACACACACACGCACACACACACACACACAGTTTCATATGTTCTCATATATTCACTCTCACGTTCTGTCTCTTCCCTAACCTCCCTCCCCCGTTGGCAGTATTACTGCTGTAAGAGGAATGAATCTGAGGCAGATGCCGGCTCCATCGGGGACTCTCAGCCACAGTTTGCCTGCAACGCATGCAGTGCCCCCGGGGTGGACGGCTCGGCGGTTACCCCTCTCGCGCTGCCCTACGAGCCGCCGCCGCCGCCAGCGGCGTTGGCGTTGCCGCAGCCGCAGGCCCCGCCCAAGTTCTGCCCCACCTGCTCGCCCTACTACATGCGCTCCATGGACGACCTGCGCAACGGCGGCGAGCGGCTGGCCTTCATGCCCGCCCACTACGAGAACCCGTCCGCGTCCTTCTCCATGTCCTCCTTGCACTCGGCACCGCTGAGCAGCCGCACCACCCCCGACTTCTACACCAACACCCGGGCCATCAGCACCGACGTCTGAGCTGCGCCTGAGGGGGCCGCCTGCCCTGCGGCACACACCCTACATGCGGCCCGCCTCACGGTGCAACGCCACCAGGCTCCTCCACACCCCCATCCCACCAAAGGACAATAAACAAAGACAGTCTTCTTCTTCGTCCACTTCCTTGTGATGTGATACAGACAAAGCAGGCCACTTACAGTACCTCAACAGGGGTCACCTCCAGAGGTCATCTCAGATACAGAACATGCACACCTACTGTACCAACGCCACCCCCCCCAAAATGCACCGTTGCCACTGTTCCTCCCTCACCCCTGTCCATCCCCCCTTCTCATTGGTACCGTCCCCTTTCAAAGCTTTTTAATCCAGTTTTGTGATTCCCTATTCTGTCAGCTTCCCTGCTCTGCTGCAGTCTTTTGCTCCTCTTTGTTTTTGACAGACATGAACTGTGAGGTCTGTGTGCAGTGTTGTGTTTCTTTTCTTCTTTCACCCAAGCAATTCATTTTTATCTTCCTGTTTGCAAAAAAGAAATCCGAAAAGCTGCAGTTAGAAAAAAATGGAAATGTATGTTCATTGCTCGGCTGGGGATTTGGGATTTTTACATCTACGGATCACTGTGTTTTTGTTTGTGTTTTTGTGTTTGTTTTCTATAACTCATAAGAACAGAAAGGAGTCAAACAATTTTAGGGTTGTCTCTATGCAAGTGTCATATGGCAGTTATTGTAATGAAAAAAAAAAATCAAGGCTTCCAAAAGACCCACTGAACTAACAGAGGTTATTACTTTGTGATAGCCTTAAATATGAGGGAAAAATGCATATTTGTTCACATTATTTACCTGTTTCAGGGCTGCTATGTCAGGGTGAGAGTGGATTTGAATTGTTTTATTATGAAATTACCTCCACGATTCTTTCCACATAACCTGTTCATTGTTTAGGAGGATATTACCTCTTTGTTGTGAGACAGCAAAATGTGCTTGCATTGAAAAGTTATTCACACATTGTTTTATATGACTGTTATAGTTATTTACATTGTGTAATATTTCTTTTTATACTTCTACACATTATCTTGTGTTTGGTTTTATTTGTAGATTGTGCCATTCCCAACAACAATGTGTGTAGTGTTCAGCAAGGTATTTACTGTATGTGGGATTCCATTCACTGTACCACTGTCTTTTCCTTCTCTAGTTTTGATCTTTTCTCCTTTGAACCTTTAGTATTTATGAATTTGTTAGCCTACACACCATCACTCCCTCACTAAGACACAAGACTTCCCTGCTGTATTATGGGTGACAGAAGTATTAAACATGTCGAGACAAGTATTATATAAATACTGTAATTAAAGTTTTTCACTGTGGTCACAAAGTGTCATAAATATCCATATTCTAGAATCATATAAAGCCAGTTATTAATACAATTCTATCTCATTGGTTTTATTTAATGTTCTGGTATCAGTAACTGATACTATTTTATTTAGCTTTATAGCCATACAACATTTATTTGGAATTAATTTGATAGCCTTTTGTTCTGATAGCTAAAACACACAATTCAGGAATCCTCAGCAGAACACATCTGTTCCTAAAAGTGTTTTAACCAGTTTTAAAACTCATCATAATTTAATCTGAGACACCTAAAAAAAAAGCACCACCAGTTTCACAGAATGTTCACTTTTGAATATAAATAAATATTTATAAATGCCTGTACACACATTTTGAGTTGATTTTATGTTGACAAACAGTTTAACATGCATGGGTAAATTGCTGTTATTAATTGATTGAAAGTGATGTCGTTCTAAAAATGTCTATACGACTTGTTTATTGGTGTGTGTGTGTGTGTGTGTGTGTGTGTGTGTGTGTGTGTGTGTGTGTGTGTGTGTGTGTGTGTGTGTGTGTGTGTGTGTGTGTGTGTGTGTGTGTGTGTGTGTGTGGATTTGAGGACTTGCAGATTTCAATTCTCTACTGACAACTCAATGTGAATAGTTCAGCTGATGGAATTTGAAACACTATCATGGTGTGCTTACATTTACCAAATAATCACACTTTATGCATTACATTTAAATGAATGGGATTCAAGACTAATTCAAGTCGTTTAAGTCCACATACTTCTCCCCGTTAAGGAAATGTGATTTTCAGAGTAATTCGCTCTTCAAAGCTGATCATCAATCATACAATTCTAATGAATGAAATAATCTAGTTCAGTTTGTCCTATAAATCTCTGATTTGTCACTTGCAGCGTTGACAGGACAAGCTAGTGGGCTAATGTTTACATCATGCCTTTAAGTCCAGTTAGCAGTGTAGATTTTCCCATCCCATCCCATCTCCCTTTCAGCAGGACCTATAAAGACTCTGTGGTGCCCCCCAAGCACTACACCACGCACAATACTTGTTAGATTTGTGTCATGTGGTGACGGTGACCCTGACTGACTGTAAATGGCTGGTGCCCCTGGGCCCTGTGCCACTGGCCTTTATGGGTAATCCAGCCCTGCCCTTCAGAGAGAGCCACTATCAACCTAGTTAATAGTGATTTACAGTCATCAGTAGAGGAACTGGTACCATTCTCTAAACAGCTTCTGAGTAGCATGATGGAGTTTGATGGGAGTTTATTAAACAGACGAGGCCCAAAGTTACTCAATGAAGATAGCCTAGTAAACCAGCACCACCCGCTGGACGGCAAAATGTTTTGCCTGCGACTCGAGTGTTCTGGCCTCGGACGGTCGAACATTTTGAACACATTGCCCTGAATCTGGCAAACCAATCACAACACAGATATTTGTTTTGAATCAAAGCGGGTGGGGTTTTGAGGGAGTGACGACGAAGTGTGCAACGCTGGGAAAGCACATCAACGAGAAAGATGGCGCTGATGGCACTTTCTCACAATGTTTGCTGACCTCTTAAGTCATTTACAGTAAATTCAGGTCTACAGTATTTTACAATGTTAAATATTAGCTAAGCCTTTGTAAAGAAAGGTTTTCCAAACCTTCCATACATTTTAGATGTATTTTTGTGCTACACTGAGACAAATACAAATATCTTAATTTCTGTCATTACATTCCTATGTATAAGCATTTAAAATATATCATATTTTGGTCAATCCTTAATTCACCACATCAAAGTATCATGAATATTAGCAAAGCATAATTCTTTTATGTACAGTAAGTATGAAAACATTCATTGTGCAATGATATAAATTCCTAAATAAATATCAAATCAATCAAAATCAATCTGAACAGTTTGTAAAAAAAAAAAAAAAAAAAAAAAACAATTCCCCAGACTCTTGTAATCAAATACACATTGACAGGGTGTGTGTGCTTCAGGTCTGCATTCTTTCGCTTGCAAGGTTTCATTTTGTAGCTTTTGCAGGTCATTGTGTGGTGGTACCTGTGGAACCTGTTTAAAATCCTATTCAGAACCAGCGCATACTCTACTCAGCAGCTTGGGTGTTCAAAAGCACACTGCACCCATTAGGGCACAAAAGACCTGAAATGTGACATCTCCCCGAGGGACATTGATCAAATATCTGGCGTTGTTGTTGTGTGTATGGTACTTTCTGGCAAAGGAAAGGATTTTCTTTGAATGCACCTTTGTCACCGCATTAAACACTAATACTGTCTAAACCAGTTTGCTTTAGCTTCACTTAGTCTTAAGGTGTTTTTTAAGATCAACAGAGGCTATGTCAATAATGCATCTTTTCACCTTGGTGTGAGTTTTGAATAAGGGCTTTAGCAAAAGTAAAGAGGTACAATAGGCCAAGCATGATCATTACTGCCCTGCTTCCTTTTAATTAAATCAAGACGTTTCCAAAAATAACATTTCGAAAATGTCATTGCTTCGTCAACTTGGGTCATGAAGTTAAATACATTTACAACCCATTTTGTTGAGATTTTGAGATGTTGGCTCCCTGACTATTTTAATAGGGACAATGCATTTATGAATTCACATTTGGTAACCGTAACAGGCTTTATAATCACATTTAGTCAAATAGAAGGATGGTCTTTACATAGGCCTATAGTTTCCCTTGCTTTTCAAGGACATTGAATTCTGCATCCGTCCAGCCAGTAGAATGACCAAAGAGGAAAACTACTTAGTGTTGCTATAGACTAAGAAATAACTATTGAGACCAAACTCATGAATTACAATGACCAGAAACCTCATACTCACACTCAGGGCTGCTGACAGCTTTGGCCGGGCCTGGCAAAAGTCGTTTGAAAAGGTCCCCCAGCCCAAAGCATACAATGTAATAAGGACCCCAACTCTGGACCCCCACTCTCCCTGGCCCAGGACAACAATCTATCTATATGTCTATCTGTCTATCTGTTTATCTATCTGTCCGTCTGTCTGGCTGTCTGTCTGTCTGCCGACCTCCATTTGTTGCTCTACTTTTCTGTCAAAATGCCACATCTGCCATTTGAATAAACCTTGCAATATTCCTCAGCTCTGTTGTAACACGTATCACTTCAGCCCCTCTCTATTGCTCGTCAGCCAGCTTTATCAGGTGTTTGAGTCAGACGTGTTTTCGACTGGCTGGGTTCCATCACTGGCCTTTTTTATCATCAATATGCACGGCGGGCCGGGCCGACACACCCACTAATGTTTATGGGGCCAATAAAACCACTGACCTTCAAACAGTACATGCAGGCTAACAACACCAGGTATGCCGTGTCTCTTATTTGTTGCTGTCCCTTTGTTTGTTTCTCTTGTTTGCAAGAGTCATGTAGTTCATACTCTGCTTGGCAAAGAGAGAGAGGAGAAGAGAGGGGAGGATAGGGATTACTTATGGATTGAGTTAAGCAGTTTAAAGGGCACAGGAATTTATTGGCACCTGCTTCCCTCACTGGGCTTATACAGTCTATCTGTCGGGGCACCCTGCCACTATGCAGGGAAGGACATTATTTTGTCAAATACTGAAAGGAGGAATATCAAATAGGGGTATGTTGACTTAGGCTTCATCAACACTGTCAATGATTTTGACATACAAATCTTTGTAATTATTGATGTCAGTTGTGTAATAGCTGCAGTTCAAAAAGAGAGTTTTTCAGTTTCAGTCATGTGCACATACATATTACACAAAAGATATACAAAGCTACAAAAAGAGGAGCCAATTCAAAAACAAACAAACAAACAAACAAACAATTGCTGCTGTTGTAAGGGGAGGGAGTTTTAAAAACCTTGCTACCACCCACCTGCATGTGAACAACCACAAAGGTGATTAAAGCCTGTTCTCTCATCAGGTGTACAACCTATTTCTACCGCACATGTAAACAGAAGGGGGACAGGACAGGAGCAGTGGGTGTGAGTGAGCAGCAGCATTCAACAGTATAGTCCCTCCCCCTCCTTTGCTGTAAAAGAAGTTGTCGTGTGACAGTGTGTGAGAAGAGCCACCTGCTTAACCTGTTGACAAGTTTTTTTCCTCCTATTTCAACCCAACTACTACAGTAAGTCAGTACTGTGTCACACCGCAAACATGATGGAAGAAGTGTCTATCTCTGTGGCATATAATGCCCACGTCATAGACCAGATGTCTGAGGAGGAAATCTTGGCCAGTCTCGTAGCAGAATCTTTACCTAAGCAACCGGTGAGTCCAGCATTATACACCAATATGGTACATGGCTAATGTCTGTCTGTCAGTCGTGTTAAGTTATGCTATTCAGAAGTTCTAGGCACTGGCAATACTTAGTGTTTTTAGTGGCTTTGGCTCCTGATGAAAGTGAAAAAAAAATAGTCTTTAAAATTGTTTAAAATGCAAGATTTAGATAAAGATAGAAAAAACTTCAGCAGGACAGTAGAGAGTAAAACAGAAGAGTCAGTCCTACTGTAGTACTTGTAGTACTGAAACTGCATTACAAACGTTGACTTAAACAATCTCTTCGCAGGTCCCCTCTAAGAAACTAAGGCAGGAAGACCCCCTTGACAGATACCAGGTGAGCATTTCCATCCGACCCCCCTTCCCTCATCCCTGCCGTCCACCCCCATCAGTCCTGACTGAGTATCATCCCCCCCCCTCCCATCCCCGTCCCCACCCCCACCCCAAACTCACCCTTCAAGCACAGTTAGGCACTCCACTCTCACCCAGAGTCAGCTGCATCTGAAAGGCAATGGAAACCTTGTGCCAACAATGCATTTGCTCTAGTCTAAATACTTTCGGTGTCAATGCGCACACTTTTTTTTGCTATGAACTCATCTGGCCTAGTGCATACCGTCCTGATAGTGGAACACTTAAATACCTGTGGAAAATATGTTACAATAATACTATTACACTGACACAGGCTTTAATGATACATCATAATTTGGTCATTGTCCTTGTGGTAAAAGTAAATGCATCAATGGGCATGTAAGTCACTTGTAGATGTTGTGACAGGATAGTTCCCAACTGGGAATTTTTTTTCTTTTTGTTCTAAACAGCAGGAGAACCTGCGTCTTCAGGAAACGAGTCTTCGCCTGGAGCAGGAGAATGATCATCTGGCCCACAAACTTGTCACCAGCAAAATAGCCCTGCGGAATGCCTTAGACCAGGTCACTTGAGACAGATATTGCATTTACAGGCACATATTAATACGAACGGAAGAGTTTCAGCAATGTAACTTAAGGCTCTTTTCCACTGCAGGTTTTCTGGTAGGCTTACAGCTGTACCCAATTGAAAAGCAAAATATGGCGGCCGAGTCGCACTGTGTCGAGCTGTAAGCCCACCAGAAAACCAAGAAAAAGAGCCTTATGTCTTTCTTTTGTCAATAACACTTCTGCAACATTGTACTGCAGACTGAGGACAAGGTTGACGAGTTGACACAAGAGCTTTTGAGAACCAGGCACGATCTGGAGGTGACAGCAGAGGAGAAACGGGAGACGGTGGAGGAGACCAACCAGGTACAGTAACACTCACCCCAATGGCCTATTATTGTCACACAGTTACCTTGTTTACCGTAGTAAGTTATGAGGGCATGACATGGTCATCTCATTTTGCAGCTGAAGGAGCTTTTCAAAAAAGAGCTGGACAAAGCACGAGCAGACATTGCCAGGTCACACAACATCATAGCAGATTACAAGCAGGTACAGTGTAAAGTTTTTTTTTTCCAAATAGTTATATAGGTTACAATCATCAATCTGCATGGGATGAAATTATAAATTTCCTCATCCTCATCTTCAGATATGTTCTCAACTGAATGAAAGACTTGAGCGGCAGGAAACGGAAAACAATGAGGAGTTGGCTTTAATTAAGGTACGTCTAATTTGCACTTCTGCTACTCAACCCCATTTTACCTGTGTCTAGTGAAGGGAGGCACATACAGTACCACACACAAGAGCAAGAGACAGGACAAAATATGCTATTTCAACGATTATATGACATTTGAGTTTTTCTTTTATTTCAGACACTTTTACATGTCTGAAGTAAAAGAAAAACTCAAATGTGATTTAAACAGACATAACGTTATACATATATTTCAATGATTATAATCTGGAGTATACTGTCTACATAAAATGTACTAAGAACCAAAAGTAATCTAACAATGTGATGTACGTAAATAATCTCCTGTGTTCTTATCATAGAGCAAAGTATTGGAATGTGAAAGGTGTTGCAAGCACGTCAATATGGATGGTACACTTGAGAAGGAGCCAGAGGACTCCAGTAGTTTGACAAGGCCCTCATCCTCGTCTAGCAAAGAAAGAGACATGCTCCAAGTCCAGGTCCAAGAGCTGGAGAGAGAGCTGGCCCAGACGAAGCTGCAAATGGTAGAAGCCAAGTGCAGGATACAGGCAAGCACTGCTTCATGTTGTTGCGCTACATTTTCAATATTAAAGAAAATAATATGTGTTTTATTCAGGTAATGGCTTTGTTTTAATGTGAGATTTTGGACAACCAACAGGAACTGGAACACCAAAATGGATCGCTGAAGATGGACCTGCAGACAGCCAAGCACAGCTGGTTGAGAAAGACCCTTGGCTCCCTAAAGATGACAGGCGGTGGCACGGAGCCCCCTGTGCCCAGAGACGAGATCCTGGCACCGGTACCGATCAGCAACTCCCGCTCCGGGTGGGTGACCGCCAGGAGGCTCACATTAGCAGCGCTGAGAGAGAAGAAGAGGGCTCAGCTATGAGGCCATCATGCACCAACAGTGTTGCCAGATGGAAAATGCTGAATTATCATTTTTGGGGGCTTTTTGGAAGGAAATTATCGTATAAGCCCAAATTGTTGCTTCAAGGCAACTAAATGAACTGAAGGACACCTCTGAAATTATCGTACGTCATGTTTTTTTTGATCGTACAGAGGTCAAAATGGACAAAATTATGGTTCAAATACGATAATTATCGTACATCTGGCAACACTGTGCACCAAAGACAAGAACTTTGTACCGACTCAGCAAAAGGGCTTCACTGCTGCACTTCAGAGGGGTATGGTCAGTGCACATGCAGGGATTCCTCTTCAGTGGTACCTAGGAGGACTGCTGCTGTGTGAAGATGGAGAGACTGCATTGAATATTCGCTGTCTCTTACTTTCAATAGTGGCTGTTTAACAGGAGTATGGACTATGCAANTTTTGCATGCAATTTTTGCAATTTTTGCCACGGTGAACCTGGTGGTGAGGCCTTGTTTCAAAGTAGTCATGAGTGTTGGAGAAATTTGTTGTAGAACATTGTTGTAGAACATTGTTCAATATTGTTACCTACTCAATCTTGTTTTTACTTTTTATGAGCCAATGTTTCTCTGTTCACGTGCAATATTTATTTTCCATTGATTAAGAAATAAAGTAATTTTCAGTTTTACTCAACAACCTAAAGCAAAAAGGGAGTGACACCAAAAGCTGTTTTTTATTTATTAGTATGATTAAAATCAGTATGTTAATCAGCATTTTCCTCTAGTACTTGTCAATGGAGTATAATAAGGCATTTCATTTAAAAGAGAGAAAGGGTGTGTTGTGTTCCTAGTTGCTTGCAGTTTATAAAACAGTAGGCTACACAAATGAAACTTCTAGTTGATCCATTGATTGTAGAATAGAACTTTATTCTACAGAACTCTATTCTTCAACCGATGACTCTTGGGGGAAATTGTCAAAGTAGCCTTCTGTCACCCGCAGCATCTTCAGCAAAGCGTTAAGCAGCAGAATATCAGTGTGTGGGTCTAGATCAAGTTCATCACTGTAGTTTTTCACAGGAATGACTGCGGTCATGGACACTCCAAGCTGGGCAGCCACCTCACGCATCTAGAACAATTCAGTTATAAACCAGAGGGCTGTTAGATGACAGTACCACGAAACGCATAAAATACAACAAGATGGGCTAAAACATAAAACAACAAGCATAGCTTAGTTCTAAGACATAGGCTACACACTTCTGGTAAAGCCTGGGATGACCTGAACAAGTCAAAACTGTCTGGACAGAATTGAAGAAGTCAGAACTGACAAACAAATGCTGTTCGTTTTAATCCTGTAATATGTTCTCAGACTCTGTATGGCTTACAGTACGTAATATAATAGGAAAATAAGGAAATATTTATGTCTATTTTGACGACCCTAAATCTGATGAAGTCTGATGCTGTGTAATGAACAAATCGTAAAAGGCTGTCTTGCATAATGGTTTGAACATGTTTTACTCAGTGTCTACCAACTGCGCATGGAATTGGCCTACATGTCACTACTCACTGTTCTCTCAACATTACAGCTCTGGTACAGATTTTTCAGGTCCTCTTTGATCAAAGGGCAAGCCTCATCCACCTTTGTCATGAGCACAAGTTGAGGAACACCTGTAACACAGGAGATACACCATCAGTGCATTCTTCTTTTTCAAAAGACCTCATAATATACGATGAGCATTCAACACAGCACACTTGAGTAGGGGAGCCAGGGGGTGGGGGTGGGGGGCAAAGGGGGTCAGTTGTCCTGGGCCCAGGGAAAAAGAAGACCCATAATTTGGTCCTTAATACATTGAGTGCCATTACATACAGTTCAGTATCCCAAATATGATCGGGATATTGAGTATCCCGAATTTGCGTTTGAACAATACCTTTTTATGTGCTTATTATACCGGATAAGCTCTTATTCTGAACTTTGAGAAATCAGGATATGCTAGGTGGAGTATTCCGACAGAGGTCGGGATACTGGCGCATGTAAACACCCTATCCCAGATAGAGAGGCTTCCCATAGAACGCTGTTGCTGGTATCCAGGCTACGCACATTTGAAGAGAGTTATAACGGCCAAGAATGTAGACCGAAATATAATGCTCCGTGCTCATATAAACACCTTATGCTGAATATGATCATAACCGGGATATCCCTCATATTCGGGATACTGAACTGCAGATAAACACACTCATTATATGTATTATGTGTTACTCTACTCTACTCTACTCTACTACTGGCCCGGGGGCCCTTTTAGTTGCTTTTGCCCCAGGCCTGGCCAAAGCTCTCAGCGGCTCTGCATTTAGGTATAGATTTGCAGTGCCATCTAGTGGTGTCTTCAAGAATAAGTTTTCTGTATGTAGGCCTATTCTCAGTTTATCACTGACCCAGCTGGTTGGCCTTCTTGCGCAAAGCAGAAAATTTTTCCATCATGCTGTCTGGAAGAAGTTTGAATTTGGATGTGTCAATCACAAAGGTCACACAGTGGATCTTATCCTTCAGTGTCACAGACTTGCGGTAACCAGGAGTCTCTTCTTGAATAGGCATTGTTGGGTTAAACTGTAACAATAACAAACAAACATTTGTGATTGCAATTACACCACACCGCAGTCATATGTTGTACAAGTACACATTTCAAAATGGACTCAATGCATAGCCCTTAGCACATGCTCAGGGTACCACTGCAGCACTACTTGCAATCCTTCGAACACAGGTCACTGGCTTACTTCACCATTACCTATAGCCTACCTCTTGAAACTAAATAGCACATCATATCAAGATCACAACATATTTAGAGTATGTAAAACATACAAAAAAAGGAGGAAAACATACCTGATAGCGGTCAGGGACATTTCCCTTCACAACTCCAATGAAGTCATCAATATTCAATCCTGAATTTAATCCGTCCTCCATGCCCATTGTATCACACAGGACAATTGGCACAGGATTTCCTCCACTGCCTCCACTGATGGAATAGGTGCGATACTGGTAACAAAAAACATCGGGTCAATCAGCAACACTCTTCTTAGGAACATGATAGAAATTACAGTCGGAACATGATATGCCCATGCTAAACTATATGTTAAACAGTGTAGGCTATGTTTAAAATCCCTTTGAGCAGTACCATCACACATATGCTATAATTGTGCCAAGCTTTTGAGTTCTCATTATGATGTTAGAATAACTTCTTAACAGAGATTCATGGGAGCTGTAGAGTGTTCAAAAGAAATTCTAGAAGAACTTGGAAAAATCCTTACTCCTCAAAGGGTTAAGTACCTGTGTGGTCAGGCTGGTTCCTGCAGTGCCAGTGTTGGCCTGAGTTGACACATAGCCCTTGAAGACTGAACACACAGAGTTGAAGAAGCTCGACTTCCCAGCCCCAACTTGGCCAACGAGCAGCACTCGAGCCTGGCCCACTGAACTGATGACAGGCTTCCACTTTGTGATTGTCTCCATTAGGCCTTTTCTTTCTCTAAAGCAAACACATAATCACAGTCCATAATGCTCATGGCTGGCAGTCTTACTGTATATGACATGGTCTAGGTCTAGGACAATGAAAGCAAACATAAGTATAAAATGAATGACTGTGCTGCATGGTGTCAACTATCAGCACTGAAACAGTATCTCTGGTTATTGTAAACAAATTAAGTAGATTTTGTGAATGGTCCTTGTTTTTTAGATATATGCTGACGTACTCTGGATTCCACTGGACGTTCCTCCAAGGCCTTGGCAGTAGAGCACTGCCCTCTGGAAAGACATGGCAATACAAAAAAAATCACATTGGAGACATCTAATACATGCAGCAATATTGGCTATAAACAGTACAAACAACATGTAACCATCCTCCTCACCTTCAACTCTGTAAACCTCACATTCAATCAGCTGTAAATTATTTCCATGCATCTTTATTGGATCAAATTTGAAAAAATTGCCAGGATTGCTATGGACAGTGGCTGCATTGTTGTGGAGAAATATCAAAGATCCAAAATTTGGACCAGTGTTTCCATCGTTGTAGGAAGGTTGGCCAGGTTGACTTGTGATACGATAAGCACTTGGGTTCTGCTCCTTTACATCAAAGCTGAACAAAAAAGCATTTTCATCAATGATATTTTGACCCGTTTGTGCGTAATTTTTACTGATGTATGCTCCAAAAATAAAGCCTGAGTTATTGTATGCAACAGGTAGGACCTTGACTGGTGCACTTAGATACAAATGAAGTATATGGATAGCCATGGATGCTAGCTTTGTACAGCAGGCTGAGTCTGGCATGACCAAACATGGCACAGATCCTCTTCTCTTGCGCTTTTGTCAGTCTTGATGTGACAGCACTCATGTTGGTCCTTGATGATCTAGAAGATAAAAATTCAATGGTTGTAATATTGCTTTGATATAGTCTACTGTCCATCCTCAAGACATTCTGCATTACATTACACTTCACAGACTAATTACTTTATAGGTGCAGTCCCAAATCGGAGCACTTTGACTTCGATGCATTTATATCTTCACTCCAAGTCCTCTTGCACGAAGGGAAAGGGGGACGGAGGAAGGGGGGAACTAGGAGTGAAGATATCAATGTGTCGAAGTTGAAGTGCTCCGAGTTACTATACCTTTCATTACAGTGCCATTTCTTTATCTAGATACAGTATATAACATCGCCACGTTTCATATGGTGTAACTACTTATGGATTGGTTAACTACTCTTGCAAGAGTGTTTAAATATAGCCTTGGCGAGCCACTGTTGACTCCGTCAAACAGTCCGGCAAAAGCCAAGAGGAACCCGTCTCCGGAGGGTGGGAGGGTCTGATCTTTTTATTGGAGTTCCGATTTCAAATGATGTAAAACCCATATTTTGCTTTATTAGCGTGACTGTTACGTTATAGCGTTGCAAAAGCATACAAATAACAAAACGGAAGTGTGGATATAGTTACCTTAACCAATCAGTAACGGATTTTGCGGGTGGGTTCTGCGTCACAACTCTCAACTGTTTCTGATTGGCTAAACACTGAGAGAACCGAGCTCGAGGCTTTTGCCAGACGATGTGCGGAGCCAAAATCTTTGGGTTGAGCACATAGGATGGCTTAGTCGGGCTAGTTTAAATAGGGAACACATGGAACAATTTGGTCACTTCTAACTTCAGCACCCAATGTAACGAGTTAGGGCCGCGTCCGAAGACGAGACATGCCGGGATGAACTCCTCTCAGGCCAGAGAAGAACATACTTTATCATTGAAACATAGTGGATTGTTCCTTTAATGATATCATCGAAAGCGTCAACAACTTTATAGTTCCTTCAGTTCATAAGCACCACATTTGCCGTTCTGATCCTGACCAGTGGGCGTCGCACTGTTGTGAGAAAACACTCACAGGGCTTGTATTTTCAACAGTGTGCCCTTTGCTGTTCATGAGAGAAACGGCATATTGTGTCTGCCTTGGTAAACAGACGTGTCCTTTGCCTTGAGTGCATTGTTTTAAAAATACATGTAGATAGTCAAACACAACATGCTTTAGGCCTACCGAACAAAGTTGACTATTGCTTCACTGAAAAAAATGAAAGGAAGAAGATGAAATAGCTTTAAGGCATTTTATTGCCCTCATTTTATTGTCCTCATTATCTTAAAGAAATGTGTGACTCTATGCTTGTAAGCGAGTGGTAAACAGACGCGTCCTTTGTCTTACAAAAGATTCGCAACGTCTCTGCTTAGGCCTATACTTGATTCGCAACATTCCTCTGACTCATCACAATAAAACATTGCCAGCCATCAGCAGATCATTCCATGGCCGTGTGAGAGCATTGTTCTGGCTGAAGAATTTTTCAAATAGACCGCCAAACACAACATTCTTTCCTGACCAAAGTTAACCATTGCTTCACTGAACAAAATTAAAGGAAGAATATAAAATAGCTTCAAGACATAGGCTAATATTGTCCTCAAATGATGCAGGGTTCCTTATGTAGTCCAGTAGCTGTAGGCCGTGTAATAATTCTCTAGTCATCTCCTGCTTCTGCCTACTTCCTCGTCACCACTGGTGGACGTTGGCTCAATTCGAAACAGGGAAGGCAGCTGTCCTTCCAGTGAGCTAACTGGACATCGAGTCATGAAGTGCGGATCGAAACGAAAAATTGCTTTATTTCCTCCCTCGGCAGTTGACTGCATTTGTGGGCGTAACGGGGATATTTGAGGTCAGCATCAGATGCTGACTTCGCTGCCTTGGTACCCAACATGCTGTGCGCCACCTCCCTCTCAACCGGAAACCTGAAAAACAAACATGGCTACTACCCAAGCTACTACCTTATCATACTCTTTATTCTGACACTTATGTATGTAGATATTGAAAATCGAATGGATAAATCAGCATTGTAGTATCTAAATATGCTGTCGCTAGATGTATTTATAGCCTATTTTACGATTCCACCGTCCAACGATCATTCACCGTTCAAACAGCATGCGTAAGCTAAGCGCTAACGTGATGAACGTAACTCCCGCCATAGAATCGCCGTAACATCAAATGTGCAAGGCAGCGCACTCGTTAGTGCCGTTCGTAACGGCTGCCTCATCAGCTAACTTCACCTATCTGATCAGATCAGAGACCTGTTTATGTAGGAGAAGAGTCATCGAGTCACTGCCTCCCGTTTCGAATTGCGCCGTGGTCTGAGTCAGAAAACATGTCCAGTGTGCACTGCGACACAATTTTCGAGCAACAGTGGGCGTAGTGCCATTTTGGGTCATGTGACGGCGCGCGCCCTTAGCGAACACAAGTATAAAGCCGAATTCATACATGGTGTCGATATGTGCATACTTCACATGCGAGAATGGCTCTCGCCGTCACATGAGCCAAAATGGCACCACGCCCCCTCCGCAAAGCCAAAAATCTTGGCGCAGCTCAAAGTCATGCACCTGACATTTTTTCTGACTTGGTGCAAGTCCACCAGCAGCGACCAGGAAGTAGTAGGCAGAAAGAGCAGATGACTACAGTCGTCTAGCCTAGAGAAGAGTAGCTACTGGACTACAGAGGGAACCCTACATCATTTTGAGGATAATACAATGTCTTGAAGCTATTTTATGGTCTTAAATTTTGCTCAGTGAATGATCTGGCAATGTAGTCTACGACAAAAATAGGTCTATATGTTTCAATGTGATAAGTCAAAAGTCAGACGTTCAATAGGCCTACAGCACGTTGTGTTTGGCAATCTATTTTTATTTAGCATGAATGGTCCTCCGCTTTCTATTACGTCATTAATGGTTCTCGAGCCAAATGGCGTGAAGTATGCACGTGAACTCTGCCAGCCCCTTACACTAAGTGCGATCGAGATACCGCAACGGCTGTATGCGCATTTAGACAGCAATGCATTCTGGCTCAAAAAGTTGCATGACGGTTAGATTTCCTGTCAAACTTCAAAATTTCGGTGATGTTGCGTTGACGAGGTGACATGTCACATGGTGTCAAACTATCGCGGGATGAATGCGACTGCAGTCAGATCTTGCAACCTCTGCAGTTGCTTATCCCCCTCAATGCTCGTCTACAGACCGCCTCCGAGGTCACGTGCCCATGAACTGGTTGGTCAACAACTCATTCATGTGTGTATATGAGTCTTGTCTCACACCTCTACACAAGTTTGCGCAGGTCCCCACTTAAGCTCCTCCTCACTGCCTGTGTTAGTAGAGCAAACTGGTGCGAGCATCGTCTCGTTCATATTTGTGGCCGACTTTAAATGTGCAGTATTTAATAATGACGTGCTTCGTCAATGTTTGTCGACAGCAACAAAGTCGTATGGGGCTACTGACTCGCGGAAGGTTTAACTCCTTAAACGCATGGGCATACACCTGGTGGCTGAAGCATGTAAAGACATTAAAGGTGCACTGTGTAGGATGGTGGCCAGAGTTGGTATTGCAACTGTGCTGCTCATTCAAACTGTGATGCCTATTGCAANATTGGATATGTTCATGNATATTTACAAAATAATAAACTAATATTTATGAGTATGACTAAAGTACAGTAGGCTTTGCAGTTAAAAACTCTATCTCTGGAAATTCAACATGGTGGACATGGAGAAGATCCCCCTTTTCAAGTACGGTATGTGTAACGGGCAGACCCGTCAGCTCGAAACAAGTTTTGTCCCTTGCCAGCGCCCGTAGTGCCATGACGTCACGGACGCGGATAGCCGTGAGTGACTAATCATTTAGTGGCGGCTAGGGGTTTGTTTTTATAAAAATCAGTCAGCGTTGGGTAGGCCTGCTGGAGGTAATGCTTGCTGCTGTTCTGCTGGTGCAGAGCTTATGATCCGTGATGCCTGGATCGGTTCTAATGTGCATTTGCTGAGGCTCAAGGTGTGTGTGTGTGTGTGTGTGTGTGTGTGTGTGTGTGTGTGTGTGTGTGTGTGTGTGTGTGTGTGTGTGTGTGTGTGGTAAAGATTGTGTATCGATGTGCTTCATCCAAAGCACCTGGTATGATGTTTTGATTTGTTAATCGCCAGGTTAACCCGATCCCCTGGCGTCCTGAAGGTCTCTGTCTGTAAACTGTGCATCTGTCTGCCTGTACGGAGGTATGTAACCTCACTCTACTGTAAACGTTGGTGTATGTCCTGGACTATACTAATTATTTAATTGTGTGCCCAACTCCTCAGAGGTGTCATCGAGGGTTCTGGGCACTGTACAGTTGTACTGTGGGCCGATTGCCCATCGCTGTTTTGTCCTTAGTGAATTTAGTTTGCCTTTCTGTTTTGCTTTGTTTTGTCTCATTGTGTTTTATTTCTGTTGGACCGACCGCCAATTCTTAAATGTAGCACTATTGTGCGTGGGTCCAGTAGCTCGCAGGGCAGATCCCAGTAGACTTGTTTGACTTGAATTGCAGCGAATTGACTCACCTGTGTGTAGTGGGTAGCCATGATTGAATCACTTGCGTGGTATGCCTATGAGCGTGTGTGAGTGTGCGTGCTGTACCATAGGCCATTATTTCATAGCACGAGTGGTGAAACACACTTTTATTCTGAACTGTAACCTGCCCTGCTAGCCTGGGTCTAAGTGCTGTATTGTGTAGTTTTCTTTTCTTTTGGCAGTGCAGCTATTTTAACCATTGCATCTCTGTATAAATAAAGACTATTTTTATTTGCCAACAAGTAATCCATGTCTCTGTGCCAGTCTGTCAGGACCTGTGTGCTTTTACTTGTCAAGTCAAGTTTTACTCTGGGTGGCGAAATTCCCCCAGTGGCGTAGTGGCGCAATTACACATCAAAGAGATGATTATTATTTTTAGGAAAACTAACATCTAAAGACCACTTGGTTACATATGAAAAATGCAATTTTGCCAGTCACAATGAATAGGCCTACTTAGAATTTGATGGTGGAAGTATTCATGAAAAAGGTAAAGGTTGTGAATGGGCAGTGAATTATGGAAATGGACACTAAAAATATTTACACAGTGCACCTTTAAGTCAAGGAAATGGCAAAATATAAATGTTAGTGTTTAGAAGTAGGGTGCGCACATCCACAAGTAGTTGTCCGGGTGCCAGACAAAAAGTAGTAAGTACTGTAGTGTGATGAAGCGGTCCGCACACTTAATACCCAGTGTGCGGACCGCTTCATCACACAAAATATAAATGTTAAAAATTGAAGCGTACTGTTTGCTAGTATGAAATGAATACATCATTATTCACATTATATTTTTGCGCCCCCCATGCAAGTCAAATTCTGTCTATGCTTAACCAGTCTTTCCAGTCCACTTTCATTTTCACATTTGCCACATAAGAGAGTTATAAACTTGATCTCCTTACCAATTCCTTTCACATTGGCTACTACAGTAAACACACCATGTGCATCGTTTGACAATGTACTTCTCAGACAGATTTAGTTCATACCACGGTAGGAATAAGGCACTTTATGACATTTTATGAAAACCTGCTAAAGTGGCCAAAAGGTAAATACAATCATATAACCTATATTTTGAGGCTTACCTGATTCGTGTAAGACTTGAATGACGTTGTCAAAAAAAGTGTGGAAAAGAGTTGAAAGTGGTTAAAAATGTTTTACTTAAGTTTTTGTGCATCAGCCGCATACCAAGGCAGACCGGTGTGTGCAGTAGTCACTGTCGGTTACTGATGAAAAAGGGAGAACAGCCTACCTGCCCACTTCCACGTTGATTCGAAATACAAAAGTAGTCCCATCAAGTCAGCATGGACATTCTGACCCTAATTTACCGTTCCCTCATAGAATCAGAGCTAACCTTCAGTATATCCTGCTGGTACGACTTAATTGTCGTTAGACAAAAGAACAAACTTTCACGCATAGTTTCATGCAAAATTATTTGCTCTAAACTGTACAGTGGTACAGTAATCAGGAAAGCCAACCTGATTGCAGAGGACCCGTCCCACCGCCTCCATCACTCCTTCCGACTGCTTCCATCAGGTCAATGCTTCGATGTACCACTTGCGCACAAAAACAGCTGTAGCCATACTCAACGAAGGATGAGCATTACCAGCTATCTGGCCTCAGCATGCATGTATTGGGGAGCATGTCTATGTCCCCACAGCCCATTCGTCCCACAACACTGAGACTTCTAACATTATTTTTTAGGCCCATTTGTCCCACAGCCCAATCGTTCCCTAACATATCCCTGCTGCTCCATGTGGAACATAGGGCCTATATTTGAACAATTTCTTGAAAATGTGGGAACATGAAGCAGCAGGAATAAGCTATGGGACCATTAGGCTGTGGGAATATTGGGCTGTGGGACCATTGGGCTGTGGGACCAATGGGCTGTGGGAATATTGGGCTGTGGGACCAATGGGCTGTGGGACCAATGGGCTGTGGGAACATACAGCTGACCCCACATGTCTATGTTCCCACATCACTCAGATTTTTAACATAGGCCTACATTTTCAGGCCCATTTGTTCCAACAAAATGGGGGGCGCACCTTGCATCATTTTTTTCTTTATTTTTGTGCGCAGACGCGTTTCGGCGTGTGCCTTCCTCAGTGTGAAACCCACTCAAGTTGTGTGCCCCAGGGGCGTCTGTAGACCCAATACTATACAGGGGCACAATTGGGCACCAAAAATAAATGTGAGCGCGCAAAGCGCACAAGCTGAAAAAAAATTGGGCAATTATTTTTTTTAAAGAATGGGCAGAGATAATGTATTGCTGCTTTATCCCTGTGATATCCGAGAGAATAACTTTCTGATGTCCATCTACAAGAACAATGTTGTTTGAGTTGAATTGGAATTATAGGCTAACTAATACAGTAGGCTGTTATTGAATTATTTGTTATCTCAATGACCGGAATTAGATGCCAGCAAAATATCATAAAATAGCTAACTACTAGCCTACTAGTACAACATAGTCCTACTTCTTCCATAACTCTACATACCTGACACACCAAAAAACTGAATAACAAAAACAGGGCATTCTTCTATATGCAAGCTATGTGTGACGGACGTGTACGTTGATGGCTAGTCGCCCCCTCACTGACTATGTGTTCCGGTCAGAGAACCGCTGCGACTTTAGGTGATATTAAGAGATTTATTGATTCCAGACATCAAAAGTGTTCTTCATTGAACAGTTGCATACATATTCAGTGTATGGTAGTAAAGATATGGATACATTACAGAAGGTGTGTGATAAATGTGTGGTTTCTGCAAGATAAATATATAGGCCATATAGTCATCAGAAACTATACAGGCAAATTCTACACAATACTAAAATATGCAGAATATACAGTTTCATAATAATTAGGTAGTCAAATATGCACATCAAGGTACATTACAATATAGGCCTATACATAATAATATAGGCCTAATTGCACCTCAGTAACATCAATGTGGCAGGGGAAAAAAACGAATTACTGCAAGTGGCAAGTAATACAGTAATTATACAAGTGAGAACTAGGGGTTAATCTTAAGGGGTTAATCCAGGGGGTTAATCCAGGGAAAATCAAGTGCAGTACACTTAGTGTCCACAGGGTGGCGCTTTAAGACCACAAATTGAAGAAGCGGTTCTTGCCGCCATAAAAGCAAGACGAGTGTTCACGTGAACAGCTTATGTCTCCATAGCGCGACAATGCAATATTTGGAAGCTAAATTACTGACTCAAACAGTCACAAAACGGTGGAAACAACACCACAGGTCGAAACTACTATCGAAGCACTTCCAAACCGGACTACTCATGTAACTTTAAACCAAGAAATTAGCATTTAGGAAGCCATTTAAGAAACAGACATTTCCTCATTGAAATGAATGGAGCTCGCGGTAAAACCAAAATTACAGGGTTACCAGACTAAACAGCATCTAACAAACACCAGAGGATGAAATACAACATAAATACAAACAGAAATTATGTACTTACATTGTCATCAACGCACACCTACACACAAAATATTAAACATTTCAGCAATATGCTCCGAGAGCTATAGTGGCCATGGCGGCAACTGGATTCTGATTAGGGTAGGGCAGGCTGCGTCCGTGTCAGACTTAAATTCTAACCAATTCTAAATTCTAACTAAGTGTCTTGGCCTATTTTAAGAAAAAAAAATGCAAGCATGTATTCTGTAGATTGCCAGATGAGTCAGACTTAAATAATAAAAAATAAAGGTATAAATAAATAAATTAATTTTAAAAATCAGTGCCGTTACCCTGGCACCACAGATCCATACCAGGGCACGTGCCCGGGTAAAAATGGTCTAACGACGCCGATGGTGTGCCCCCCTTTTATTTGATTCCAAGTACTTATTTGGGCCAGCACCCTTAAAAGTTATCAAGAAACCTGAGTGAAGCCTGCAACCTTTCATACTTGATTCCAACAAAATGGGAACATGGAGCAGCAGGAATAAGCTGTGGGACCAATGGGCTGTGGGGACATAGAGCTGACCCCCATTTCCCAACCCCACCCTGTTTCCCTCTCACTTACTTCTTGTCATCTCTCTGACTGCCCTGTCAAAATAAAGACCTCAAAAGGACCCCCAAAACAGGGCCTTAGTAGCTCTACTCCTCCACCATTTATCCATTTATTTATTTCCATTCTGTGTGTGTGTGTGTGTGTGTGTGTGTGTGTGTGCGTGTGTGTGTGTGTGTGTGTGTGTGTGTGTGTGTGTGTGCGTGTGTCTGTCATGGTTTCAGAGTTGTCAGTGGGTGGGCTTAATATCTAGCCTACCCATGCCCATTCTTTCTACTCTTTCCTCTATCTTGCAGAAGCCAGTGGCAGGACATATAGCTGAACTTGTGTGCTTTTAAACCTGATCCATCATTACTCTATTTAAGGCTACACTCTTTTTGCTTTCCATACATGTAAATATCCTATAGATGACATAAATGATTTGAGGTAAAACAGAGAACACCCTACATCTTAAATGATAGTTAATACAGTCTGGAGCAAACACAATTCGTATTTTATTTAAAACAATAACAAAAGACAACAGGCATTGTTTAATGACCTTGAAGTAATAATAAAGTAATAATCACTTACTATTAATTACAAACTGATAATAACAACTTCTTTTTCAAAGTTAACTTGAGTTTAGGATTCCAACACTGACCAAACAAATCCATTTATCAATTTAAATCATCACTTTGCCGAAAATCATTAACCCTCTACTGCATAGGGTTGCCATATGGCAACCGTTAACTTTTTCCAGTTTTTCTAGTAGATGGTACACTATAACCTATATATTTAGACTTATTTGTGATAAGACAGCCTTTTACTTTGAAACCAAATAAACTTTTCAGGTCACATGATTAAGAAATAAACACAGGAAGCCCTTTTTCATCACCTACTTTGGTGTGTGGAGGTCATCGCTCAAGGCCTCCATAAACCAAGGTATTACCAACATTTCAGCCCAAAATATTGTTATAAAAAAATGAAAACACTATCTGTAATATGTAAACTGTTATTATTATCATTAAAACAACTTTAGATGCAAAGGTTTTTTTGTAAAATGGTAAAATGTTATGGTTGCCATATGGCAACTTCATGCAGTTATGGAACAACATTTTGGCCATTCACCCCAATCAACCCCATTGGAATGACTTAGAATTAGAGTAGTATGAGGCTATTTTTACAGATATTTCTTATAATTCTTGTGCCAAATGAATAATTTGTACTTATATTTGTAATTTTAGACATGCTTAATGTAAAAATGCATTGTACATGTTTGCAAATAGGTGTAAACAACCTTTTCGGAAGCTTTTTTGTAAATGTGTGTACATGTCTATGGGCCGAATTGTTGACCATATTTTGCTATCTTACCAAAAATAATTTCACTAAATACTAAAAATATATATTTTAATTTATGTAATTTAATGAGTTTTAACATTTGGAAAGTAATATATTGGAGTTTTATCAAGGAAAAATTCTCTTTTTGAGGAAAAACCTGATTTTACACAAGATTCCACGACTGCATGAAGTTGCCATATGGCAACCATTAGCTAAAATCTTAATTAAAAATATTTTAATTTTTTTTTTCTGAAATCTATTATTTAACTCATTTTAATACTAAAAAAGCACTGAAACATTTTTTACATTGTAAATATAATAATTCATGCAGTAGAGGGTTAATGAATTAATTGCTGGTCGGATTTTTAAAATGTGTTTTCAAGGCCCATTGGAATAGTTTGAGAATCAATGCCTTGCACTAATGCAACTCAGACAAGAGAACCACATGTCCACATTGCTGCAAACACATCACAGTAATGCACACTAATGCACCACAGATAGCAACCACACACACACTAATGCAACAATGCACACAAACACAGTTTGATTATTTTATTTGGGAGGACCAATAATTATTGAGAAACAATACAGCGCCCCAAACAATATTAAAGTCGCAATAATGTGTCTTCTACATAAATGCTAAAAAGTTATACTGGTCAGAAGCCTATTCAGGGGAACAAGTGGCCTATGTATGTGGTCCTCCTCCAAATATGCAGACTGCCTATAATAGTCCATGAGCCAGAACACCTATCGCAGTCGAAAGGGTGGGCAAAGTCTTGTTGGTATTTTATTATTGCTATATATGTCCAGTTTATGAATTGGTATGATAACCTTTGCAGAACAGTAGCTTTATCATATTTATCATGCATTTCTTATTTGAAGCATTTTACACTAAAAAACGCCTAGGCTAATTTGCTAATATCTTGATAAATTGAACATAAAAATGACTGTGAGGTAAATATATTTATAGGAAAAGTTGTTATACAAAATTCTTAGATAGTTCAAAGGGCACGTTACACATATTTCCCACTTAATTTAGTTCAGGCCCCCATTTTCACTGACTTTTCATTTAAAAATGAGGGTTTATTTCTCAAGAGTGAAAATACTGGTAGATAGGGTAAAAAAAATAAACTTCTATGCCTCACCACACAGTTTTCCCTGTACATTACAATACAATACAAGTTTCCTTAAATGTTATGTTTCATTATCCAAACAAAGTGTAATGTACTTAAATGTGAACTCATTTACATACACACCCAAATTTGATATATAGACAAAGACCTATTGGATGCAGCACAGACTACACTTTTTACATCGACTAAGGGTGGAGAGGATAAAGTCACTTTTTGCACCATGCTGTTGTTGAGAGTGTACTACACTATACAATCCAGTGGCATGCAGACATTTTTGGGGGCAGGGGGGCATGTGGAACTTCCAGTTGCCTTGCTAGGTTAGAGCAGGAGTGGGGAGCCGTTTTCATTCGTGGGCCACTTCAAATTTTATAAAAGGCTGCACTATGAACACAAATCAGGATTTCCCCCTGCAGTTTAGGCCTATATTGAAGGTGGGCACCTTCACAACAGATCCCACCTCCAATAGGTCCCCTTAAAACACAACTTCTTTACAAAGCATGTCACATTCCATGTGAAACTGCATAAGATTAAAATTACATCAGGTGCCGTAAACGGCCCTTGAGACACTAGTTAGATTCCCCACCCTTGTATTATAAACTATATTATATCAGGGGGAATTGTCACATGCTTTTGGTCTCAAGAATTTCTACCATAGATGATCATGCCAATATGGAACACATTGTGACAAAAAAGGGAACTTTCCAAAAGTGCCTTTTTTTCGTCCAATACTGCGAAGGGGCAGGTGCTTTAGCACCACCAAGTCCGTTCCTAGATATGTGCATGCCTATAATGCAATCACTTGGGTTTGGAAACAGTAAAAGTAAAGTTCCAAATCAACAGACTGACCCGCTCTGCACTGAAAGTAGTGGGGGTGAGGGATCACCCCACCTTCAAAGCAACATACTGTATGAGGAGTCCAGAGAGTAAAGTAAAGGGGAATAACAGATTACATGTTTCATGACTACATTATTAACAATCAAAAAATTGAAGAGCTGCATTCCCTTGCAGTTACTGCTTCAGTATCTGGTAAAGAAAGTACATAAGTACATTTACTATGTGAAAATAAGTGGTGATTTCTAGATTCATATGTACCGGTATTCTCAAATTTTGATCATTCCACACATTATCAGAAACCCAGAGAAAACACATAATATGCATGGGTGCCTGACAGATAGAGTTGACTCTATGAGTCTGCTGGCATTGTCTCCTTCTGCTCAAATATCTACCTTCATCTGGCTGTCCCTGCTGGTAACTCTTATAATATCGTCTTCGGCTGAGTTTCCCAACAACACTTAAGTAGTAATAAGTAGTACTTAAGTATGAGGCACCCTTTAGACAATATCAGGGATAGACATCAATCCAAGTTTATACAATACCATGTACCTTCTTGTACATGCATGCTTAAACATAACACATGTGTGAGGAAAAGGCCTATACACTTTTAGTGGTGATGTGTATATTCCTGATATACTGACAAGGGGCAACCTCATACTTAAATCTCCCTGGTGGAGACTAATAATAAAGTAACCTAAGATAACCTAAGTTCTATAACCTCCAGTAATTGCATTTGCTCAAATTACTGTAATTGAGTACTTTGATGAGTAACTTGTAATTTCCAAAGTAGTTATTAAAATGGGTGATTTTATTTTTACTCAAATTACAATTAGGCCCAAGTATTTTACTTACATCTACCTTGAGAACTGAGGAAGGCAAAATTGAAATAATGAGGAATATCTGTCAGACATGAAGGAAAATTGTGTGTTGTTATCATTTACCATAAATGATCTATTTTGGACTATTAAATTATCTATTCATCAATTGGATGAATATCTAGGGCCCGCCGGCCCCATAAAATTAGTCCCACAGACGGTACACAATAGAGTTACAAGCGACTGGCTGAGAATAGTAGAAAACACCAGGGACTAGATCTGAGGGAGTAGCAACACAGCCTGAAAACAGTTTTTTAGAAGATATACAAGACTTATTATTTATTAACAGAACTTATTCATGAATGTAATCTCACAACTGAATTAAATGAAACCCACCAGATTATTTCCTTTGGTAGGCTTCCCAGCCTTTGAAATTGAAGGTCCCAGACCCAAACACAATGACCCTAAATTCAGAGTAATGGGCTGTTGTATCAATGAGATGACCCTAGGCCTGCAACTTTGCCACACCAGGGCACACAGAATTTTGTTGTCACGATCGCCAGGTTATTGGAAGATGACTTGTGTAGAGATAGACAGAGGTCACGAAGAGTGCTATATAAAGACAAACTGAAAGTAACTAACTTTTACTCAAATAACATTTTTTAAGGTTTTTTTTTATTTTTTTTTACTTTTACTCAAGTAGATTTTTAAAGAGGTAAGTTTACTTCTACTTTGAGTAGAATTTGAACCAAGTAATGGCATTTTACTATTTTTACTTAATTACATTTTTCAGTATTCTTTCCACCCCTGATAGCCTCCTACTGCAAATGGGCCTGGCGACAGGCCAATTCACTCTTGGATGAAAACGCCGGCTCAACTACATTATAACAACATTGCTAACAATGCAGGAAGTCTTAGGTAACCGATTAAGACTTGGCCATTACCATTTGGTGACAATAAGGTTATAACAGAGGGACTGCGTTACGACGTTGAAGCCAGCCGGACAGGGTGCACCACATGACAGCCGGGGTACACCACATGACCGTTTTCTTGAACTACTTTGTACCCAGTGCGAGTACCACCGAGCCACCAGGTTATGTGATAGGGAATATCTTAACATGAAATACAAATGTTCTAATTTAAGGGGGAAGAGGCTAGGGCTACAATAGAACAATAATGTGAAGTGAATACAAAAAACAATCATAAAAACACAAAAGGACAGTGCAGGCCGTGGAAAGCTCAGAGCCTTAAAGCTCACGATGAGATCAGAGCTCTTTCAAACAGTTTTTCATAATCTGGGACAGGACTTGGAGCTGTCCATGGATGTATTCATGAAGCATTTAGGTGTCAACTCTACATAGCATCGACAAATACTTAAAACATAAATACAACCTGCTACCAGCTTTTCTGCACTCAGCATGGAGAGTGTGAATCAAGCCAACTTCCACCATGTGAGGACTGCCTCCTCATGCATGCTATGTTTGACAACTATCAGGCTGGCATCTTGAGAGCAAGTCTTCAGCAGCATCCACAAATCCCAAGCCCACTTGACCATGGCTGGGCCAACTACGAAAATGACCAGCTCACTATACAGTGGATGCGGCAATCTCCAGCCCCTGAGGCAGTGCTACAACTGACTACAACTTGCAAGTGCAGCCATCAATGCCGGATTGCCAATGTCTGAGAAGTAGCTCAAAATGCACAACCCTCTAAAAACTTCAGACATGCGTATATCAGCATGAAGAGGATAATCATGGTGACATATTTACAGATGCTTACTGGACTAATTCAGATCTTGAGGACTGAAATAATGCTCTTAAGTTTATTTTAATATGGTTATATGTATATGTGTATTTGTTCATGGTGTTTGTTCATGTTATTCTTGCTGTTGCAGGACAAGTTTAATTAAAAAAAAAAAATGATTTCCTATGTTTTCATTTTTTATCACATTTTGTCATTCACATATTGCTTAGGTGATTCTATTAGGTCTATTGGTATGGTCTAACAACCTTTTTAGGGTCTTGATTGAAGGGAAAGCATCCCTGAGGAAATGTAAGCACCCTGTGTGGTCAACAAACTGCATAATAACAAAGAACAACAATACAGTTTTCACATTTCCGTTTTACTGGTCCACCATTTCAACGCATGATCTTTCACTAACTACCTCTTTGCAATGGTTATCATGCCATATTAATGTACAGTATATGGTTATCACATTTAAGTATGTGTTTGTTCATTATGTTTTTAGGTGTTGTTTTGCTGTTGGGGGAAAAGTAAAAGTAAAAATAAAAAGCGGATTTCATATGTTATCCTTTTTATCACATTTTGTCATTCACATATTGCTGAGGTGATTCTATTAGGCCTATTAGTGTGGTCTAACAACCCCTGTAGGGTCTTAATAGAAGGGAAAGCATCCCTGAGGTAATTCAAGCACCCTGTGTGGTCAACAAACTACATAATAGCAAAGAACCACAATACCGATTTTCACATTTCCATTTTACTGGTCCACCATTTCAACACATGATAACTACCAAAAAGCTACCTGTTTGCAATGGTTATCATGCCAAACTATTTACTTGAGATGTCCAAGAAGTCAAAAAAACTGATTAGAACTTGCCCACCCGTTCGATTGCGAGAGGTCAATTTTTGGGTCCTGGCTCAAGGCCTATAACTGCAGATATTGAACAATACTTGTCTCTGTTTTGCTTTCTTCTTATTTTATCCAGCTATTTGAAAACCTCTGACACACAGTTTATGAACATGGCCATAGATGAACATAGATAAGGCCACCATGGATGTTTTGTAGCCACTGTCTGTCAATGCATGAATTACTGGTTGATACCACACACACACACACACACACACACACACACACACACACACACACACACACACACACACACACACACACACACACACACACACACACACACACACACACACACACAGGGAAGGACAACGTAGCATCTGAGTTTAACGCGAGAGCATGTTGTGGGTCTTGGGTATTCGTGAGAGTCGTCAGACCACTGTGTTCCTTGTGGCTCAGTATCTCTTCTCACAATCAAGCTGTGTTGATGATCTTGCAACTCTATGTGTGCATACGCGAGTCCCAAATGCTGCATGTCTTAAGCCCTGTAACAACAAATAGACTATGGCTATTGTTAGCTCTTAACTACTGTTTTGGTCATCATTTGTTAACAATTATGGACTCATGATTCCTCATCATTAAAGGGACACTGTGTGAGATTTTTAGTTGTTTATTTCCAGAATTCATGCTGCCCATTCACTAATGTTAGCTTTTTTATGAATACTTACCACCATCATCAAATTCCAAGTATTCATTATGACTCGAAAAATTTCACTTTTCATACATGAAAAGGGGGATCTTCTCCATGGTCCGCTATTTTGAATTTCCAAAAATAGCCATTTTCAGCTGCAAAAATGACTGTACATGGACCATACTAGAAAATATTTGTTTATTACTTAGTAAACTTTAATGTAAAATTTGGCAATAGGCAGCCCAGTTTCAATGAGCAGCATAGTTGCAGTACCCTTTTTGTCCATTTCCTGCACAGTGTACCTTTAAATCAGTTATTAAAACAGTTGTATAAAGTAGACGTAGACATGCATATTTTTATACTCTTACAACACTGGTAGTAGTATGAGATACTGCAAAGTTGAAACCATGTAATGTAATACCACTACTGTTGTACATTGCATATATAGTACCTCTACTTATACTTTATACAACTCTACTTTATAAACATATTAATAAAAAAAACCTTGAAATAAAACAAGAGATGTGCATTTCTAAGCTTGTGTAACCACAGGAGCCAGAGAATTGTCTACACGTGTCTACTACACTTCTCCAGACTGTTTTAAATATTTTTTGGATGTGCATGGCTCATTTCATCTGATATACTGTACAGACAGGCAACACAGAAAATGGAATAGAAATGTGTTTATTATCAGTTCAGTTATAGGTATGTACAAGGTAGGCACGAAACCACAAGCACGGTGAAGGCAAGTGTTGTCTAATAAGTCCAAGTATTGACTTAATTGGTTTTGGTCACATAGCCTGAGTCTTGTTAGAAAGTTTCCATTTGACTCTTCTGGATTTTGGGGACGTTTTCTAAATGACCAGGCGTATAAAAGAGGGTTCACACAGCTATTCAGCAATGAGAGAGTCTTTGCAATGCCATGACCTGAATCCCAAACGCTTTCAAGTCGTTGCGATACTAGCGCAGTGGTTCTTAACCTGGGGGTGCAGAGAATTTTGTGTGTGTTGAGATTGTGACCAAATTCGGCTTGCAAACATTATAATTCGGCCAAATCAAAACCAAATGAATACATGTTTTAGTCCCCATGTAAAGGCATTAAGATATTGATTAGTGTCTCAAGCAAGAATCATTGTAATTAATCACTTCAATCCTTTTTCAGTGCGTATACACGTGTAGAAGTTTGGGTTGGGGGTGCGCGGCTTGTCTTTGGTACAGGTAAGGGGGTGCGTTAAGAAAAAAAGGTTAAGAACCACTGTGCTAGCGGGTTGCTGGATCTCAGCGCAATTCCAAAAATCTTCACAAGGTTAATCACATGAAAAGGCATCCATAGTACCAAAAAACCAAAGAGGATGGCGATCACTAATTTGGTCAGTCGAGGGCAGCTGAAGAATGGTGTCTCCTTGACCTTCTTGTGGAGGCAGAAGTAGAATACAGCCATGATGATGAAGGGAAGGACAAACCCCACAAGTGTCTCGTACATTAGGGTGCCCAATAATGTGTTTTCATCAACATTTCGCCTACAGACCTCATTTCGTCCTTCTATGAGTTCTGCTTTTACCGTAGCATGGCTGGAGAGCGTCAGCCCAAGCATCCAGAGGCAAAGGAGCAGAAAATGTTCTCCTTTCCTGCCCAGCTTGGCCCACTGACTCTGATGCAGAATCACCACGTATCTTTGAACGCTCATCAGAGTCACTGTCAATATGCTGGAGCAGCCACTGGCAGAGGAGACTAAGAAGTGGAGCTTACAGACAGCACGGCCCAACGCCCAGGCAAAGTTGACGTTGTAAATCCACAGCGGCAAGGAGACCAAACGCAAGATGTCTGAAGCAGCAAGATTCAGCATGAGGTGATGGGTGAAGTTGTTTTTCTTGAGCTGACGAAGGAGAAAGACCACGACAGCAATGTTAGCAGGAATGCCCAATAGGAAGCAAACACCTAGAACCCCAGTACTGGCCTTTTCCTTCAGAGAGATCCCAGAGGTGTTTGAGCTGGAGTGGTTCAGATGCTCCATATTGCCACAAGTGGGACTGCAGCTGAACTACCTGAGCCAGCTGAATGAACATTGCAGGCACATCACAGGCATCACATGCACTTTATAACACGTTTTGATACAGATCACTGCCACATCCTTTTTCGTTTACCAAGCAAAAGAGGCCTCATGAAGTGAGTAGGCAGAGTTGAGCGCCCTCCCAATTTGAAATGTGTGCAGATTGGGGTGGGGGGTTAAAATGTGGAATATTGCCCTTGGGAACCCTGTATCCAGTTTCACTATCTTATTAGAATGAAACTGTGTTGATTAGGTTGGAAAGTGCCGAACGTGTCTTGAAGGACTGCTGTCCAAAGACGGAGAGACTGCCTTGAATATTCGCTGTCTCTTTACATTACATTACATTAGCATTTAGCAGACGCCTTTGTTCAAAGCGACTTACAAGGAGTAATTTAAACAAGGACAGGGTAAGGCACAGTGTACAGTTGCAACACTGATAGCATTGTCCTACACAGAGTAAAGAAGAGGACGGTGCTCTTGCGAACAGTGGCTGTTTAACAGGAGTGTGGACTACGCAATCTTGACGGTTTTTTGGGGGGGGTTGTCCTCTACTCAGTAGTCTACTGTATTAAAAGAAAATGGAAGACATATCATTTTTCTGCATGGTCATGGTGAACCTGGTGATGAGGCCTTGTTTCAAAGTGGCCATGAGTGTTGGAGAAGTCTGCCAATATTGCTACACTTGTCCTACACTGTCATTTTCACTTACTACTGGTGAGATATTGTTACCTGCTCTATCTTGTTTTGCCCTTTTATGTGGCAGTGTTTCTCTGTTCAAGTGCAATATTATTTTTCCATTGATTTAAAAATAAAGTTATTTTCAGTTTTACGCAACATCCTAAAGCAGTTTTGAGGATCTAAATTAGTGTTTCCCAATGGGGGCGCTACAGCCCCCCAGGGGGCGTTGAGGGTCTCTACGGGGGCGTTGAGTAGGAAACAGCTGAGAGGGGGTGGTGCTTTGTTGGGGGGCATTAGCTCATTTTATTTATTCAAAAAGGGTTGAGAACCACTGATCTCAATGAAAGTCTAAACACAGGAGTAAAAAGGGGAATGACATCAAATAGCGTTTATTTATATAATAAAAAAAAATCAGTATGTTCATCAACACGTTTTCTCTTCTAGTACCTGTACTTGTCAATAGAGAGTATAACAAGGCATTTAATTCAAAAGAGAGAAATGGGTGAAAGGTATTCTTAGTTGCATGCGGTACATAAAACAGTACACACAAAAATTAAGCTTCTAGTTGATCTTATCCTCTTCTCTGGGGATATTGTCAAAGAAACCTTCTGCCATCCGAAGCATCTTGAGTACAGAGTTAAGCAGCAGAATATCAGTGTGAGGGTCCAGATCTAGTTCATCACTGTAGTTTTTCACTGGAATGACTGCGGTCATGGACACTCCAAGCTGGGCAGCCACCTCACGCATCTAGAACAATTCAGTTACGAGACAGATGGCTGTTAGATGACAGTATCATGAAACACATAAAATGCAACAAGATCTATAGGTAAAACATACGAAATAGCAAGCATAGCTTAGTTCTAAGACATAGTACACACTTTTGGTAAAGCCCGGATGGAGTTGAACCAGTCAAAACTGCCTGGACAGAACTGAAAAAGTCAGAACTGCCAGTCGAATAAATGTTGTTTGTTTTAACCCATTGACGCCTAAGGCACCTGCAAGAAAGGGTGCTGAATGTCTGAGCCCTTTAAGAATGCTGCCCTCAGCCTATAAAAACCTAAATATCTCAGCTTCTGAAGCACATAAAATATGCACTAAGTTGCATTTTAACGCTAAGACCCTCATATTTCATTAGAATGTGTTAATTCATCTCAAGCAAGCAGAGATTTTTAATGAAGTTGTCTCAAATCTCATGAGCCTGAATGTTGATATAATGCAGCTCCAGGCGCCAGGGCCAATGTAGTGCAATGCAACATCAGGCATCAATGGGTTAATCCCTTAAAGGGACATTCCACCCATTTACATTAGGCTTTCCATTGATAGACACCCAGTCATACTTTTGAATGGTCGTGCAACACTCTCTCAATTCCCCCTGAGACAGGAGAAATCAGTATTCACCTCTTAACACTTCCTCCTACAATGATGTAAAAATCGTCATTTTGCATCATTGTAGGAGGAAGTGTAAGAGAGGTGAATTTCTGTTAAGACTACAAGCCTTTTTCCCACCCTTTCAACCCCACCCATAGGGGGTTGGACCTAATGCGCTAACAGACCTATCACAGATCAGTGTGCCAGTGCTTTTGAAATCACTGGCATTGAGGCTCCAGTAAGTCACTGGCAGAGCTGCCTGGGTGTGGCCTGTGGAACTTGAGCATGGCAATGCATTATGGGGATTGTTGTCACAAATCCACAAACAATAAAAAGTCATTTTCTGCCTTTTCTCGGCAAAGAAGGCACCAAATTAGAAATGTATGCTACTATTCTACTACATAGATGACCCACTTTCAATACATATTCATGTCTCCACCGGTGGAATGCCCCTTTAATACTGCATGTACTCAGACAGTATGTCTTAACATAAGTGAATTACAAAGAAATATTTATAATGTCTAAAACTGATGACCCTAAAACTGATAAAACTGAAGCTGTGTAATGAACAAATCGTAAAAGACTGTCTTGCATAATGGTTTGAACATGTTTTACACAGTGGGTACCAACTGAGCGGTTGGGGACGATAAAAGTCTATCTATCTATCTATCTATCTATCTATCTAGCTATCTAGCTATCTAGCTATCTGAGCATGGAAATACATGTCACTCCTCACCGTTCTCTCTACATTATGGCTCTGGTAAACATTCTTCAGGTCCTCTTTGACCAAAGGGCAAGCCTCATCCACCTTTGTCATGAGCACAAGTACAGGAACACCTGCAACACAGCAGACACAACACAGCAGTACGTTCTGCTATTACGAAAGACCTCATAATATACTGTACATGTACGTACCATGAGCATTCAACATAGGACATTTAGCTGTAGATTTGCAGTGCCATCTAGTGGTGTACTAGAGTACTTTTGTTAATCCTGAAGGAAATTAAGGTGTCTGTCAGCTAACATAAATACACAAATACAAAATATACATTAAGGCCTTATACAGATAATTGTATATTACAGTAAAATATAGCACACCCTTGAGTACAATCATCAGCCTTACATACACACATGCTTACACACACACACACACACACACACACACACACACACACACACACACACACACACACACACACACACACACACACGCGCAGAGCAAGATTCCTGCACATATACTCTCGGTTTATCACTGACCCAGCTGGTTGGCCTTCTTGCGCAAAGCCGCAAATTTTTCAATCATGCTGTCTGGAAGAAGTTTGAATTTGGATGTGTCAATCACAAAGGTCACACAGTGGATCTTATCCGTCAGTGTCACCGATTTGCGGTAGCCAGGAGTCTCTTCTTGCATGGGCATTGCAGGGTTAAACTGTAACAATAACAAACAAACATGTGTGATTGTAATTACACAGCAGTCATATGTTGTACAAGTACACATATCAAAATGGACTCAATGCTTAGCCCTTAGCACATGCTCAGGGTACCACGGCGGCACTTGCAGTAGTAAAACCTACAATCCTTCGAGCACAGGTGACATGGTGGCTTACCTCACCATTACCTAATAGCCTATAATATGCCTTTTTCAGACACTTCTTGTGTATTTTCTGTTGGTTATTAGATTGCTTTATTTACATAATGTTTTTGATTCAAAGATTAGACTGTTCTAGGTCTATTTTTGTTGTCTTTGTGTGTCTTAAGGGGTCCTCAAGTCCTTTTATCTGCCTGTCCAGCACTTTGGTCAGCTATCTTGTTGTATTTTTGAAGTGCTCTATAAATAAACTTTGACTTGACTTAACTTGACTATTTCTTGAAACAAAATATCACATCATATCACGATTTAATGTCACGTCATTTTTAGAGTAAGTAAAACAAAAACAAGAGAAGTAAAACGTACCTGATAGCGGTCAGGGACATTTCCCTTGACAACTCCTATGAAGTCATCCGTATTTAATCCTGCATTTAATCCGTCCTCCATGCCCATCGTATCACACAGGACAATTGGCACAGGATTTCCATTGCAGCCTCCACTGATGGAATAGGTGCGGTACTGGTAAAAGAAACATTATAGGAGCATTATAGGAATTACAGTAGGAACATGATATATGCCAGGGGTGTCAAACTCAAATGAACAGTGGGCCACAATCTAAATCTGGGACAAAAATATTCAGTTGCAAATGGAAGTGGAAGACACCACTGATGCACTTGTATGAGCATGTGACGCACAGCATTTCTTGGTCAAATCAAATTACAATACATAAATGTGTATGGGGGCCAACTGTAAAACACATTTGAAATGATCACAAGGGCCAAATCAATTGACTCCACGGGCCAACTTTGGCCCCCGGGCCTGAGTTTGACATCCCTGTGATATGCCCATGCAGAGCTAAACTATACAGTGTGTGTTTTAAGTACCTGTGTGGTCAGGCTGGTTCCTGCAGTGCCAGTGTTGGCCTGAGTTGACACGTAACCCTTGAAGACTGAACACACAGAGTTGAAGAAGCTCGACTTCCCAGCCCCCACTTGGCCAACCAGCAGCACTCGAGCCTGGCTCACTGAACTGATGACAGGCTTCCACTTTGTGATCGTCTCCATGAGGCCTTTCCTTTCTCTAAAACACACACATACGATAATCACAGTCAGCGTATACATGGGTTTATCAACACGATGTTATGAAGAGGGGCAAGACACTGGCAGTCAACCACGTTAGCTATTTTTGTGTCCGACAGCGGTTTCCAACAATCGGAGGTTGAGTTGTGCACAGTTAGTATCGCGCAGTAGGGTTGAAAACAAAAATTTGGAACCCATGTATTGCATTACTATTACAATGTACACAAATAAGCAGTGTATGACAAGGTCTACGGACAGTAAGACAAAGAAAGGAAACAGAAGTGTAATATGAATGACTGTCTTAGAGCACTGAAACGGTATCTGTGATGATGAATAAATGTGAACAAATTAAGCAGATATTGTGTGAGGTATTTTTCTTTCTTAAAATATATGCTGACGTACTCTGGATTCCACTGGACGTTCCTCCATGGCTTTGGCAGCAGCGCACTGCACTCTGGAAAGACACGGCATATCACATTGGTGAAATATATAACATATACAATATAACATATTGGTCACAAATGTCAAAAACCACACAACATTTTAAAATAGCAGCACGTGGCAAAATATGCATTATACCTTCAACTCTGTAGACCTCACATTCCAGGAGCTGTAAATTCCCCCCATGCATCTGGTTGGGGTCAAAGGTAAAGAAGTCGCCAGGGGCACTATGGATGGCTTCTGCATTGTTCAGCAGAAAAATCAAAGAACCAAAATTTGGACCAGTGTCTCCATCTGTGAAAGCAGCCTTGCCATTTTGGCTGGCAACGCGGTACGGCTCAGGGTTCTGCTCTTTCTCATCAAAGCTGAACAAAAAGGCCTTTTCATCAACAACATTTTGACCCGTTTGTGCGTAATCTTTGCTAATGTATGCTCCAAAAATGAAGCCTGAGTTGTTGTATGCAATAGTCAAGGTAGAACCTTGTTGATTGCACTTGTTGTGGAAGTTGGCATTATTATAGCCATGGATGCTAGCTTTGTATAGCAGGCTGAGTCTGGCATGGCCAAACATGGCACGGATCCTCTTCTCTTGCGCAGTTGTCAGTCTTGATGTGACAGCACTCATGTTGGTCCTTGATGATCTAGAAGATAAAAAATTGAATGGTTGTGACAGGCTTGTTATAACAGCAAGTCTTTAGGCCAAAGTATGAAATATATTCATACACTTTATTTCACTTTGATATTGCGTTGATATTGACTGCTGGCCATCCTTAAGACACTCTGCACAACATAACACTTGGCAGACTAATGTAGTCCCTGGAACAGTGTGGTTAAATGCTTTTCTCACGCGCACTCCAGGCATGGCTGAGGATGCAGGAGATTTTGGTTATGGATTTTGCATTCTTAAAACGTTAACTTAAAAACCCATAATCCACATATTCTTGTGTCTTTCTGTGATGACTAGTCTTACAAACAGCGTAGTCTAGGCTTCTCTTTTGCATCTATTGGTCAGATTTATTTCCCAGGGGAAACCCATGTAGGTCTATTACTCAATCGTGCTTCTTGTTCCAGTCCACTTTCAGTTTCACATTCATGCCACTCGTCTATAATTGTAGACATAACACAATGATAAACTTGAATTTCCTTACCAATTCGTTTCACACACAGTGAACAAGCCATGTGCATCGCACGACCACGTTTCAAGCCAGATTTAGTTCTTATCATGGTAGGAGAAGCGTCAAGACAGTTTACTACGAACAGACTTAGGCTATATGACCCGCTGAAGTGCCCGAGACGTAAACACAAAGATATGTAACCAATATTTCGAGGCTTACCCGTTTCTGCAATACTTAAATAACGTTGTAAAAAACGCGTGGCAAACTGTTGAAAGTGGTCAAAAATGATTTACGCGGGTTGCGCGTATCAGCCACACACCAACGCTGACCGGTGTAAAGTGCGGTACAGTAGTTGCTTCTGGTTTCGCTTTCGGTTGAGGTCTACGGGTGAAAAGGGGAAGACAGCCTACCCCGCCCACTTTCCCCTTGACTTAAACGCCCATACGAAATACAAAAGTAGTCAATCAATCAGTCAATCAATCTGCTCATGAAAAAAAGATAACATTTGTGAAGGGGCAGCACGAATTCCAGAAGTAGGCCCACTAAACAGATAGCTAGTCTACCTTTACTAGCCTACTATACTATTAGGCCTACTATTACTAGTAGGCTACTACTATGACGAATAATAATAACAAAAATAATAATTGTAATAAATAATAATAACAATAATAAATAATAGTATCTCCATTAAAGAAAACCATTCTCCAGCATTAATTAGCATGACAAAATTGAAGTGAGCATTACAAATTGTAACAGAAAGTGAATTTGAAAATACAAAACAGATGACTTGATACACTTTATTTAATTTATTAACACAACAATTACAATGTTTATGTTATCATGCCCCTTTCTTTGGCTTGGTGAGCAAATCACACTCCCTTCTATGTAAACAGAAAACAGAGGCTTCAACTAAGAACATCATTGACATGCTAATAATTACATACCAACGTAATAACCAGTGACAGCTTTGAAATATAGGAAAAACAAAGCAAAAAAACCTAAAAAACAAACAAACAAACAAAAACAAAAAACTGAGAAATTACGCCAACACTTAAGAATGTACGGTACATCTGATAAACCTTTAGAGTTAGTAAAGTCAGAGTAAGTGTTTGATACCTTACAATTTTAAGGACAAAGTGTCCATCTGATCCAAAATGTGTGACACATCGATTTCCGTGAAGATATGTTCAAAGCCCACTGAATATGGCACAAACCTGTAGGCTATTTACATCAGTATTGCATGCAAAAGTTCCAAATATGCACATTAATGCGAGTCTAATGTGGTGGATCTTGCAGGCTGATCGTACATGCACAATTATGTAAGAAGTGATGAGAAAAAGTGAGAGGATAGATAGAGGAAATCTCAATGAACTACAGAACAACATGAACTGAAATAACCCCACTGATATGGGTGTCGTACAGGGGGGTAAAGTGTGACTGAGTTACCAGGGCCCCATGTATATAGGGGGCCCACACATAGTCCAATTTATATAGATATATTGCTGGGTTGGGGGGGGTCCAATGGAGCTGATTGTATATACTAGGGCCCACGAGTTCCTGCTACACCCCTGTTCCTGCTACACATGACTTCTAGTCAGTTTTTTCTTCGTCCTCAGCGAGGTCATCAAAGTAGCTCTCTGCCATTCGAAGCATCTGGGTGACGGCATTCAGCAGGAGGATATCTGTGATTGGGTCAAGCTCAAATTCCTGACTGTAGTTTTTCACTGGGATCACCGCCCCCATGGACAGTCCCAGCTGCACAGCTACCTCGCGCATCTACATACAAGAACGCAGCACCAAACAGAATGACAGTTAAACATGTTCTACATTTCATTCTACAGTTTTTGCTTTTTGGGGACTGAGCAAAAAAACGTTTCATTGCTTTACATTCTTGAATTCATTTAGCCTAGTGAGCTAAACCCCATACAGCAAAAAGAATTCAAGAGTGCATGACAATAAATATCATGTTTCTTGTATATTCACTATATAGACCACAGTTTGATGTGTAATTGTATTTGTACCTCTGGTTTGAAAAATATGGACAACTGTTGTAAAAGGTTAATTTAACCAGTAATTGTTTTCAAACTATTGCCAATGACAGAAAAACTGACTATGAGGGAAACAAATTCAGGTCAATGAAGGCTTGGGCATTTGTTGCTGGTAATAGCTGAACAAACAGAGAGAACCCTCCTCACCATTCCCTCAAGATTCTTGCTGCAGTAAACATTCTTCAGATCATCTGCGACCGAAGGGCAAGCCTCATCCACCTTTGTCATGAGCACAACCTGAGGAATAGCTGCAACAAAAGGGAAACAACATCAGCACACAATGACATAACGAAATTGACATCTCTATCCTGTGGATAGCATTTGAACAGGATTTTTAGAAATGAAAAATCAATGTCAGTCTGTGTTTCTCAAGTCATGTAGAGTAGAGTAGAGTAGAGTAACTTTATTGATCCCCAGGGGGGGAATTCAGGAAGCTTATGGAGCTTATGGACATGTAGTTTATGGAGAAGTTCTGTTGCCATGGTTCACTGACCCAGGAGGTTGGCCTTCCTGCGAAATGCAGCAAATTTTTCAATCATCCGGTCTGGGAGGAGTTTGACTTTGGAGGCATCAATCACATAGACCACACAGTGGATCTTGTCCTTCACTCCTACAGACTTCCGGAAACCAGGAGTGGTTTCTTGGATGGGCATTGCAGGGTTGAACTGAAACAGCAATAAAATAGACTGTCTATAAGGTCTGCACGATTATGGAAAAAAAAACATACTCACGATTATTTTGGTCAAAATCATAATGACGATTATTAATCACAATTACTGTTTTTTTTAATTATAATTAGATGAAATATGACCAAGAATTAATTATATACAGGATGAGCAAAATAAAATGAATTGTAATAATTATGTAAAGGCAATAGCATGAAACTTAGGTGGACAGATTTCTGTCCAGAAACACCAGCCTGTCAGTATGTTCTAGCTTCAAGGACGCTCTCAAAAGGTAGGTCACTATTGTTGCCACGATTAAATCACGATTTCAATCACGACTTCGATTTCACAATTTTATCACTATTTTCGATTATTTACGATTAATTGTGCAGCCCTACTGTCTATATACACGTACGGTATCTACATCTTAACAATGTTAGTTAAACCTGTGAGCATAGCTAAAACGTGTCATGGTGGACAATATAAACGTCAACGGTGCACTGTGCAATATTTTCAGCACTTTCTTTCCAGGCTCCATGCTGCCCATTCACAAATGTTACCTTTTTCATGAATACTTACCACCACCACCACCATCAAATTCTAAGTATTCATTATGACTGGGAAAATTACACTTATCTTACTTGAAAACGGGGATCTTATCCATTTTTAGCTGCAAAACTTGTACAAAACTGTACTTTGGTTATACAAGTAAATATAAGTTTATTTTTTTTATTTAATATTAATGAAAATATAACATTTGGCAAGAGGCAGCAGCGTTTCAATGAGCAGCATAGCTGCAATATCTTCTCTGGCCACCATCCTATACAGTGCACTTTTACAGTAAGACTTTTTGTGTTTTACTTTATCAATCCAGTGAAAACAAGAGGAATAAGCTCAGTACCTGGTAACGGTCTGGTACATTCCCCTTCAGGATGCTTGTGTAGTCATCTATATCCAGACCAGCATTTAGGCTCTGCTCCATTCCCATGGTGTCACAGATAACCAACGGTAGGGGCTTTTCTCCGCAGCCTCTGATGGAGTATGTTCTGAACTAATACCAAGATGTTAGATCAGATAATCAAGTCAAGTCAAGTCACGTGTAGTGTACTTGATTGTCAAAAAGCTATGTAACAGGGTTAGCACAAAAGTTTGAAATTGCGATCAGAAATTGCACAGAAGTTTGAAATTGCAAATTTACAATCTCCCCCACACCCTTTATTGATATAAAGATCAGCGCATTAAAATGTTGAGTCTATTAATGTGTGACTTGGGTGTTTGTCTACCTGTGTGGTCAGGCTGGTTGCTGCAGTGCCCGTGTTTGCCTGAATTTTCACGTGACCTTTGAAGACTGAACACACAGAGTTGAAGAAGCTTGACTTCCCCGCTCCTACTGAGCCAACAAGCAGCAGGCGGGCCTGGCTCACTGAGTTGATCCCAGGCCTCCACTTTATGATGCTGTCCATGAGCTCCTTTCTCCTCCTGAAACAAATGTATGCATATGTGCAATTCATGAAACAAAAAATAACTTGGTTGTCCATCTAAACTAGTCACCAGAGGAGGAGTACAGATGTAGCCTAGTAAACCAGCGCCACCCGCTGGACGCCAATTTTGTTTTGGCTGCGAGTGGTCTAGCTTCGCATCGTTGGAGTGGTCTGCCAGGCTTGCCAAGAATCTGGCAAACCAATCACAACGCAGAGATTTGTTTTGAATCAAAGCGGGCAGGGTTTTGAGGGAGTGACGACGAAGCTCGCAACGTTTGGAGAGCACATCAACAGAGAACGTCTAACCTATGAGAACGGTATCTCTCATTGGCTCCCATTATAGCCCCGTTGGCGAACGCAGCCAAGTAAAAGATGAATGGGAGCCTATTGGGCTAAATGGCTCAGCAGGGATTTGTGATGGTTCTGTTCTCTGGTTTGTAAAGATGTGTGCACATTCTGTACCTTATCATGGAAGTTGTATTAGAAGTGAAGTTAAAGGTTCCTGACATGGCTTTGTTCTCCCAAAGACGTGTTAGTTTTGTCCTGCAACACACTAGCATTCGGCTAATACCTGCTGGCTGAGGAATCTCTGCGACTATTCACGACCAGAGCTGACGAGAGACGTACTCTGACTGATCCTGGCAGAGACATCTACGGTCACACACCTCAAAACCCCCCACCACCGTCCAACATGTTAATTGAAGGTGCCCAAAGGATGAGCGCAGTCATTTCCTTTACTCCATTTGCACGTACAGCTTTTCCACCACCTTAAATGCAATAAATAACAGGTGTCCGCAACAATCCTAACATAACTTTAAACACATCGACATCTGAAGTCAGACTTAAAACTACAAAACAAATGGCGTAGTGCCGTAAAGTCGATTGTCACGTGTTATGTCATTGCTATAGTTGAAATAAGGGTCATTTTCACGAATCTAACACTTGACAAGATGCAAACGTGTCGGCAAATGCTTTCACTTACTCCTATCTATCGAACGCGACTTCATTATTTCCAGGGAAAAAATTACACGGGCAGATACAACTATGAGAAGCGTACAGCCCCATTGGCACCCATTCATTATTTACTTGGCTGCGAGAACATAGCTGCAGTGCCACTCCTGGCCACCAGCCAGTGGCCATTCTCATAGACGTTCTCTGATATCAACGAGAAAGATAGCGCTGATTGGTCAGAGCGCCGGGCTACAGGCACAGGCACGGGTTGAAAGACAACGGGTTGTTCTCAACAATTTTCAGATATACTATTCATCGGGGCCAGACTAAATTACACATCCAATCTCACATTTATCCAAACAAATAGATCCGGCTTCAGTCTGGTAGACTAATGGGCTCACTGTGTTAATGAATATCACTGCTAACCATAAAGCCATAAGAACTGTATCATGATGAATGACATTTCAATACATGGTAGTCCTCATATCACTGAAAATATTATAAGTAAATAATAAGTGAAAGTAAACAAAGTGAAAGTAAACAAAGTGTAGAGTCGTCTGTTATTCTTAAAAATATAACGTGACATAGGCCTACTCTGGATTCCACTGGATGCTCCTCCATGGCTTTGGCAGCAGAGCACAGCCCTCTGGAAAGACACAGCAATTGAAAAAAATACAATGCATGTTGTTGCTATATGTTATGCATTACTGACTGGTTTAACAATATTTTTCAGTTATAAATATACTACAAACAATAAACATCCTCCTCACCTTCAACTCTGTAAACCTCACATTCAATCAGCTGTAAATCATTTCCATGCATCTTTATTGGATCAAAATTGTAAAAATTGCCAGGATTGCTATGGACAGTGGCTGCATTGTTGTGGAGAAACAGCAAAGCTCCAAAATTTGGACCAGTGTTCCCATCAGTGTAGGCATATTGGCCAGGTTGACTTGTGATGCGATAAGCACTTGGATTCTGCTCCTTTTCATCAAAGCTAAACAAAAAAGCCTTTTCATCAATGATATTTTGACCTGTTTGTGCATAATCTTTACTAATATACCCTCCGAAAATTAACCCTGAGTTGTTATATGCAACAGTCAAGGTAGGACCTTGTCGGATGCACTTATTTATGAAGTGATTCCATTGATAGCCATGGACACTAGCTTTGTATAGCAGGCTGAGTCTGGCATGACCAAACATGGCACAGATCTTCTTCTCTTGTGCTTTTGTTAGTCTTGATGTGACAGCACTCATGTTGGTCCTTGATAAAGGCAATCTACAAAGTACATCAAATGGTTAATGGTTAGGAGATTATCAATGTCGCACTAATGTGCTACTAAATGCATGATTATTGCAACAAGTTAAAATAAAATGTTTAAAACATAAACAGTCAGTGGCACGTTTATCAGTTCGCACTAATTGTACGTAGGCCTACCTATCAACAGATGCCTCAAACCCAAATATATCTAATGTAAACCAGGCACACAGCCTCTTCTAGGCTACAGTATAATTAAAGGTGCACTGTGTAATATTTTTAGCAGTTTCTTTCCATAATTCATGCCCATTCACAATTGTTACCTTTTCATGAATACTTACCACCACTTGTGTGCTTTTATAACTGCTTCTTATTTGTTTTCTTTTTTTGATTATGTGTTGGATGGCCAGGAGGCATTCAATTTCCCTTTGGGAATTAATAGTCATTCATGAAAGTTCATGAAAAGATCACATTTGGCAATACTGCCCTACAATCTAAGAACGCAGTAACTCTGAAAACGGCAAACTGAGAAAAAAGGCTTCAAAGTTTTCCATATGGCACGACAACTGTGTTGTCGGTAAATTGGTGGTGACACTTCCTGGTAATGCTTGTTTAGGATAGAAATTTAATGCACACAAAAAAAACAAAAAAACAACATTTATGTGTCTTTTTGCCACAAAAAACAGAGTTACTGCGTTCTTGGCTGGTATTACTGCCACAAAATGGAGTTACTGCAGGAGTTACTGCGTTCTTGGCTAGTATTACTGTCTACTCCCAAACCAGTCCCATTGGAACGTGCAGCAGTAACTCGCCGACTTACTGCGTTTTTGTTTTGTACGACATAACCTGTTAATACAACAAGCAGTAACTTTTTTTGGTCATTTTTGCACTTTCAAAATGAGTTTTCTCCAAAACGGGACGGTGTTGGACCACCATTTTTGGACACAAGACAAATGAGGTAGTTTAGAACCCATTTCCGATATAATTTTTTTTTGACCATTTTGAGTTACTGCGTTCTTGTATTGCACGGCAGAATAGGCAGCACCGTTTCAATGAGCGGCATTAGTTGCAATACCTAATCTGGCCAGCATCCTACACAGTGCCCGCCAGGTTGGTGGAGGGAGTAATTAACCAGTGCTGTCCCCCATCCTCCTCCATGACTGAGGTACCCTGAGCATGGATGGTACCGTTCTGCTGCACTGCTCGCTTGAGGCGCTTGAGGGCTGCCCTCTTGCACGGGTGATGCATACAGTAAATGCAATATCATTGTTTGCAGTGGACACTTGTGTGCTGTAGAGCAGTGTTTCCCAACCTTTTTTGTCTCGTGTACCCCTTAAGCCTTTTCATTGTGCCATGAGTACCCCCTAACTCGTGTTTTACATCCCTTTTTCTATTGCAGTGTGACTATGCTCCATGCATTTGTTAAAATTATATTTACTGCTGTAGAGTGCTGTGTCACAATGACATTGAGAGTTGGAGTTTCCCAGGTGGGCTTTCACTTTAAAGGGTAGGTTCTGCCCATTTCGACACGCAGTTGTAATGCTCACACTACCCTGGACTTGTCAGTACCTTAGAATATTTTTTTCGTCAACCTTTTCTGAGATCCTGGTCATTGTAATGGGGGCAGGTGTTTGTCTACATTAAAAAAAAAAAAAAATCTTGATTTATTCCCACTAATATCCAAACGGTTGTGCAACATCAGCAGGCAACTAGCAAACAGCGATACCTTTTGGGATAATATGTCGAGTAGGCCTATGTTAAGAAAGTTTTATGTAAACAAAGCATGTCCTCATTAGAATAGTTCAGATCTCAGAAAGGGCTGAGTCGAAAATGCAGCATCACCAGGTAGGCCTACTAACAACAAGTCAAGGGGTAGCGTGCTGTGAGCGATACAACAGGGGCCTATAGAGCTACTACAAAGCAGGTTCAGGATAAGTTAAGGTTTAGTTAAGAGGAAATCATCTAATAGAAGAGCCTGAGTCCTCATTTTCTTAAAAAAAAAGGGCTCTTGTATTAGATGAGTTACCTCTTAAGTTAACCTTGACTTATCCTTATCCAGCTTTGTAGTATATAGGCCCCTGCATATTTAAATTTGCAGAAGTTACTTTAATTGCTCCATATCCCGACAGTAGCCTACCAGTGTATGTGTAGGCCCACGTGTATGATGCGCGTAGGCCTATCAAACTTTGATGAAAGCATATGCATATACGATACGCGCCATTGGCTGGGTTCCGACTAGACCAGGCAAGCATGCAGGCAGGCTACGTGAGCTTCACTTCAACATTTCAACATTAGAGCAATTTGTTACCTCCGCCAGGGTAACAGGGTGTGTGTGTTCTGTGTTTGTTTGTTGTGTGTGTGTTTGTTTTCTGTGTTTGTTAGTTCGCTGCTATTCCACTGCCTGCCACAAGGTGCGCACAGTGAGCACTGAGCAGAGGCGTGGCTGCGCCTTTCTCAGCAAAGAACAGGGAGAGACTCTCTCCTCCGCCGCCAGCTCCAACACCACGTGCATTTCAACTAAAAAGTTGTTCATCTGCAGGCAGCCTTCATCCGCAGGCAGTAACCAGTCCTGTCAAATGAATTACCACCGCTACCAAAAATATTCAATTTGTTATGTGTGGCCTAGGCTATGTTACAATTGCTGGTGCGAGAAGGACAGTGACCATCCCCGCAGATCGTTTAGGTTCACAATGCTGTCGAATTAATTACGTTGTCAAAAAACATGGAAGTGATCGTGTTGTGGACTGTGACTTAGGTTCACAATCCTGTCGAATTAATTAAGCTACCGTTGCCAAAATAATGTATGACTCTAGACCTACGTTCACAGTGCTGGTAAAATTCATTACATCCCATTCGCTACATTTAAAGATAACCCCAAGTTCTTTGCGAGATGGACAGGGATCAGAAAGCCCGAGAGCATGCATAATGGTCGAGCACCGGTGTCCTGTCTATATGAGCGACCCGTCGAGATGTGATTCTTTTCGCTACTGAGCAGGCGCACGCATGCGCACACCCTCGCGGCGGTTTTCGCGGGTGATTGCCCATCGAATTGTGAGACCGCAGTTTACGATAGGATCCCCTGAGACAGTCAACTTTAGTGACTCAATCTGTATGAAATAGCGTGGATCATCCAGCAGATCATACACCTGTGTAGTGACTCAGACTTAACTTGTTTCTCCAACCCAGCAGCGCTTTTTGTAGCCTACCCGTAATTATATCAGGCATACTACATATTCTCAATTTGGAAAATCTGCGAAATAGCGTGGCCTCGAACATTTGCTACTTTGTTGCCTAACCGTAATCGCTCACACACGCAGCCTCGAACATTGTAACATCGATCAGAAAATAGGCCTACTATTTATGTTGAGAGGCGTTCTCATTGCAAAATGGAAAAAAATCGCCACCTCTGATTGAGCTGTCAAAATGTTCCCTCCACCCTTTTCACTCAAGAATTTGAATCGACTGCATTGTAAAATGCCTGAACATGATAATAAGAAATGCACTGGTGGCGATGTTTAGAAAATGATCCCGGTCATTAAAAGAGGTGTTGCCCATAAATTGACAGACATCTGCCAAAACAAAGCCTCTATCTGCTATCTGCATCTGCTATCTGGGAATCTCTGATCGCGCTTGTTTATCCCCATAGCACATCATTTCATATGGCGTTGCCTTGCGAGCCCACGTCGCATTGAAACCAAACTAACAGCAAATGGCTGCATTAAACAACCCGTAACCAGGCCCTGATCCCAAACACTTTCTCCAGTATTTGCGCAAACTCAACTCACTCTTTCATATTAGACTAGAAGCATTTCCAGAAAAAGGCCCTTTATAAGGGTGTTAGAAGCATTTTTTAGTAAAAGTTGGGAACCTAGTTTTCTAAGACAATTAGAGTACCCTGAATTCAGCTAGCCTGGTTCCCAAGCTGAATTTTGAGTTTTTGACCATGAAATGGGCAAAAAACAAAATGGCCGCCGAAATTCTTGATTTTGGGCAGAATACGTTAGAAAGTATCACTTCTCCATGGAAATAAATGTGCAATGCTCACATATTTGCATTTAAGATGTACAAACGTATTCGTACACTTACACAAAGGCAAAATGTCATTGCAAAAAGATAAAAATTACTATAATTATGCCTTTTTATAATGTGATATCCTCGTAAACTGGCATTCAATAGCAATAGCCTCCGTAAAGCACATTATCATACACAATTGTCATTCAATACGATTTGGAAAGAAAAAGAAAGAGAAAGAAGATAGTATTATCTAAAAAACTAAATATTGGAACATGAATATGTCCCCGGTTCTTTGAAGGAGATGAGTGAGCCATCTCTATGGGAGCACACTCTCAGCTGTACGATTAGCTGAAGACCTTTGCAATCACGCCAAAGGTCCAATCAACTGCGTCGTGGGCGGGATGTCCACTTTCTCAAAACCGAAAATAAGCCACTTTGATGCCAAACCTCTCTTCGGCTGTCGGCAACGAGGGTGTCTTGAGAGATGGCTCACTCATCTCCTTCAGAGAACCGGGGACATATTCATGTCCTAATGTTCTCTTTCAGTCGAATCGTTCGCATATCTATGGGAAAGTTACAATCACTCCCGATTGCTGGTCTAAACTAGGCAGAACTCCAAGAGCCTCCTGTAAGGATAGCGTTCCTATCACCCTACAGACAATCAGTGGTCGTGCCCAGAACCCTATGTTCCTGTGGCAATGTGGTCACATCTAGCCGGTAGAACCGGACAAAGGTGTCGGGGTTGGCCCAACCAGCCGCTCTGCACACGTCTGAAACTGCTGCACCCTTGAAGAGAGGACAAGATGTAGAGACCGCACTGGTAAAGTGAGCCCTAATCTGAGCCGGGGGTTGGCGACCCTTGGACTCATATGCCAGGACAATGGTTTGAACCAACCATTTGGAGACCTCTATTTTAAAACTGTGAGCCCTGTAGAGGGCTTGATGAAGCACACAAACAGCTGTCCTGTTCATGTACATGCGTAAAGCGTGCACAGGGCACAAGTTGTGTTGTCCCCTCTCTTCCACGGATCTGAAAGGTGGTGTGCAAAAGCAGTTTGGAGAGACCCCTCTTGGAGGGGCTCGAAAGGGGCCCCACACATAGCCTCCAGTACTAGAGAGATATCCCAGGTGACGTAGCACAGGGCGTAAGTATCTAGTGGATGGGCACTCAGAGTGTTGGAACTGAATCCTACATGGCACAATGAAATCGCTGCAAAGTAGACTTAAATGGTAAAGCATTGTCTCCCTCCAATAAGTCTTGTAGAAAGGACAACACCATCAGTACTGAACACTGAGAAGTTGTCTTGTCGCATTGGTCACAGTAGCGTTCGAAGACAGACCACTTCAGGTTATACAGTGTCCCAGTAGATTGGGCCCTGGCCCCTTGAATTGTCCTGATAACGTTATCCAGAAAACCGGTTAGGTTCAAATGTTCCCTTGCCAGACTCATAGGGGCAGGTGCCCCCTGGGCTGGGGGATGTCCTCCTGGTCCGGTGCCAGACTCGAACCTGCAGGAGAGAGGAAAGTAGCAGGAGGGGCCGAAGCCCCTACGCTCTCAGCTGAGGCCCCTGAGCCCCGTGGGTTAAGTTTAGACAAACCCTGAGAAATCTCGCCTCCTTGCAGGAGGGGAAAAAGGGAGGCGTCAGACGAAGGCGCTCGTGGTGTATTATACAGGACTTTTGGAGTCTACAAGCGGGCCATGAATGGTGACGGGTGCGCTTTTGTGCCAAGCGCAATGGCCTGCGGTGATGGCCAAGGGGCTCCGAGGCAGCTGCTCGAGCTGGGGAAGCCACATCAGCCACTAGGGTGGTGGTCAGTCCCTGCTGTATGAGATTCTCTGTGGTGGCAGGGAGTTGGGATAAAAAGTCGTCCACCTTAGGCGGGAGATCGAAGCACTTTGCCAGGGGGGAGTCAGAGTCTGACTCCACTGAAATGTGTTGCCAGTAGTCGACCGTAGTCAAGAGAACAAAGAGACAGAGCAGGCTAGAACTAGTCAAGCTCTCGTAACTCGTGTCATTCAGGGTACTCGTGACCTCAGTCAGGAGACGTGAGTCCAAGGAACTGGGTACGCACAAATGTGTGTAAAGAACTTTTACTCCGTATTGTTTCTAATCTGCGGTGAGTAGGTTCCGTCATTGTGAAGTTTCTTGCTGCCATGGAGGACACTGTACATTCCATATGTTTGATCTGCAATGTGTGATCTCAGGTTAAAAGAGAGTGTCCACCTACACAAAGCTGAGGCTGTCTCGGTGATCGCAATGATGCTCTTTTATTGCCTGTGACATTTACCCACTTCATAGAATGATCAGAATCTGGCTAAACGTGTATGTTCCTGTCCAAAATGTGAAGATATGACAATGCATTTGTATTTAAAGTATCAAAATGTGTGCAAAACGTGTGCAGTCGCGCATAGTAGGACTATTGGCAAATACAACGCAGCAGTCTGTTGTTCCTTTGATGACAGTGACTGAATGAACACTGGCCAAGAAGTCTTCATGTCTAAGTTTTGACAGTGCAAGAAGAAAGCTAGGTCTGTGGCCTTTGCTTTTTTTTAGCATACTTATACTCCTCTCCAGATTTTCCAAAGCATGATTCAGCAATGGGTGCTGAAAAAGTTGGTTTGAATGTCCTAGGAGTAATCCTGAGAGGATGTAGTTCCATCAGGGCATTTGGCACATTTAATGTCAGAATCATCAATTAGTTGGCCTCTCTGCCATGCTGCCATTTGTGTTGCATGGGAAGTATTCTTCCCATCAAGTGTTTCATCCAGGATGTCAATGTTATCACATGTGTAGTGGATGAATTTATCTGCCACAATGTTTGTTGGAATAATGGCACCACTCTCTTGGTTCAGTGTTTTACAGTGCTCTCCGCTAAGGAGGATCTGGACTTGGAGGACCTGGTTGTAACTCAGACAATGACCTGCCAGGTTGAATTGTCGTATTAGGTCTTTTACCCAATAGCTTGATGAAGAGTACAAGCAAGACCGACATGTTTCGGAGTCCATTTTTTGCCATCACTGACACAATAAACAAGGACTTAAGCCTCATTCAGAACTGTACTTTGAGCAAGTTTTTCCATCATCTTCAAGAGATGTCTGGCCACTAACAATCAGGCTGAGTAGCATGTATAGACTATCTCAAATGTATGCAATAGTATCTTATAAAATATGTAAAATATGTCTGAACATTTTTCAAAATGACACAAAATCACTTATGTTATATGTAATATCATGGTGTCATCTAGCGATTTCTGGACAGTTTTCAGAGAGCTAATAGCAACTTTAAGTGATTTTTTGGAAACACTAAATACTGCACATTATGCTAAGTATTTCTAAAATACTTATATCAATTTTCTTAACCATATAAACACACATAGGTTACAAATATCTTATTAGAAAAGCTAAATATTTGAAACGTTTAGGTTAACACCTATTAGCATTATTAGCATTCTGGAAGCTATTTTATACTTTTAAAAATCCTCTATAGTAGATACATTCATCAAGAAACATTATTGGGACACAAAATGTTAGAAAAGAGCATTTATTTCCAAGTACAGCAATACTTGGTAAAAATGCTCTGTCAAAAATAGCGTATTTTGGCAGCCATTTTGTTTTTCAAATTTAACTGTCAAAACCTCAAAATCCAGCTTGGGAACCAGTCTAGTTGAATTCAGCACACTTAAATTATGTTAAGTACATAGGTTCCCAACTTTTACTAAAAAATGCTTCTAACATTCACAAATATGAAAAATGTGTCTAGAATATATGGCACGTTTCTTAACTTAATCAAACGAGAGGCTCACGTTTTTTCAGGCTAGTGGTCAGCAGCCGCACGTTCTTTTAACTCCGCACGAACGATTGCACACCCCTGTCCGTGAAATAAACAAAGTAATGGTTATTAAAACAGTCCTACTTGGACCGATTGATTCGCCTTCCGCGGAAAATCAAGGTCGCTCATTTAGATGAGGCATCGCAAATCGATAGAACACCACTATCGAATAGGGCGACCGGTCGCTCATCTCGACGAGGCAACACATCTCGACAGAACACCGGCATAGATTTCACACGGTTGAGCCTGCGCCATTCTAAACAGTAAGGGACAGGGTGGGACTGTCTCAGCTCCCACACCAGTGCTATCAACCTAAAAAGTTGCTCATCAGCGGGCAGCCTAGCCCTAGGCTACACCCTCATTGAAGTTAACAAACAATCATGTAAAATTAATTACCGCTGCCTAAAATATGTGTGAAGTGGAAGTGAATTGTTGCGAGATGGACAGTGACCACCGCAGATCATTTTGGTTGACAATGTCGAATTAATTGGGTACCATCGCCAAAAATATGGAATTTGTGGCTGTGTAAGTTCACAATGCTGGTCAAACACCCCCTTCACTAAATTTAAAACCAAGCCCAGTTGCGAGATAGAAACGGTGAATAGTGATTTGAGGAATGCGGGGAAGCAAATGTCGCTTCAACCGACAGCGCCAAGACTAACCAGTGGCCCATGAGAATGATGCATAGCCATCGTAGGCACAAAAAAAAGGGCCTTAGCCTTCTGTAGTTGTTTCAGTTTTGTTGGTCAAAATCATTACATTCCCTTCATTAATTAGGCTACAGTTCTATCAGCGCGTGATCACAAGCTTTCAAAGCAGGTAGATTTTGCAAATGACTGACATGAGTGTGTCATTTTGAAAGTTCTGACAGGAATATAGTCGTTCATATTGGCAAAGTGATTATTTTTGTCCATTATCTAATTATGCCATGCCCTGGCGGAGGTATGTGATCTCGGAGCACTTTTCTAGTTATCAATTCAATGGTTTACCAAGTTAGGCCTACCCAATTTGCCTTTTCTGTTTGTCATTATTCGCAATTAAGGTTTTATGCAAGCATTTAGCCTACTTACCAGTGCCAGCGTTGTGAATATGATATCTCGTTGTTTGGTTTATGCAATGTTAATTCCCTGCGTTCTTCGATACAGTTTAGTAAGGACTTTGCAAAACTTGTGCGCACATGCTGTTCGGCTACTGACACAGGCGGTCCGCTACTTGTGTTGTGTGTGGAACGCTGCTGACTTCCGTTTTCAAATGAATCGAAACCATGCTTGCTACTAGGCCTACTTGAAAACGATGGGATCCCAAGGTTTCCGTATCAACTCCATAATGTGCCTTAGAATTTTAAAAAATAAAAATAAAACATATAATGTTTGGGGTAATAATTGAATATGTTTGAATTCTCCATCAGGTGTAGAAACACATTATGTAAGTGGATGTGCTTAAATTATTTAGATAAAACATTTGCTGTTTTGTTTAACATACGTCATTTCCATCACACTGCAAACAATGTGTTGTACAAGCAAAATTATGAATATGGACAAGTCTTTTCCCACATAGGCTACTGTATTTGGACACATAAATGTGCATATCTTTCATCCATATATTACATGTAGTTGCAAGGCTGTAGCACCAGTTCCTGGGACCTATGCACACATATGCCTACTTTTAAAATGTGCAGTCATAGGTTTTAGAAAATGAATAGGCCTGCATTAGTATATGAAGCAGTCAACAGTTTTCTTTTTCATTTTTTCAAATTTTACTTGCCACACAGATGCTATGGACTGACACACTTTCTCAGTATGAGATGGTGATTTCACCTTTGACCTCAATAATGAAATGCACCAATAGTTTTGCATCATCACAGAAGCAAGGATTTGAAGCATGTGGAGATTGGGTTAATTCGTGATGAAGCAGTGATGCTTTTTCCATGGTTAGTGTTCTCTGTTTGACCATGGGAGTCTATTGCTTGCAAGGCCCAAAACTCTGTATTTGTACAGTATACATCACTGTCTTTGAATTTAATATACAGTAGGCCTTTCAAAAGGTCAGGGAAACACAACATCCACTTTTGAAATTCAAGAGGGCTCTTTAATAGCTGTGTGCATATAATTCACATGATTTACAAGTTACATGTAAGACAGTAACCAGTGGGACATACAGTAGAACGGAAAAGAAACCAATCAGCTACAACATCTACTCATGATGGCATACAGTCAATGTCAATCTTTGATAACCAAGAACAAAAAAAGTGAAACTATACAGTGTCTTTAAAGTGCGTAAGAGTTAAATAAATTCTACCGACATATTAAGAGAATACATCAGTTCAAGTTTTGGTGGAAACATTCAAATACTGAGTAAAAACGACACAATGCTTGAAATGGTGTTTGAGGAACAACTAAGAACATCATTGACATGCTAATTACATACCAACGTAATAACCTGTGACAGCTTTGAATTAAAGGAAAAACAAAGCAAAAAAAAAAAAAGAGAGAGAAATTACTCCAACACTTAAGAATGAATGGTACATCTGATAAACCTTCAGAGTTAGCAAAGTCAGAGTAAGTGTTTGATACCTTACAATTTTAAGGACAAAGTGTCCATCTGATCAAAAATGTGTGACATATCGGTTTCCGTGAAGATATATTGAAAGCCCACTGAATATGGCACAAACCTATCATTATTGCATGCAAAAGTTCCAAATATGCACATTAATGTGAGTCTAATGTGGTGGATCTTGCAGGCTGATCTTACATGCACAATTATTTAAGAAGAATAAGTGAGAGGATAGATACAGGAAATCTCAATGAACTACAGAACAACATGAACTGAAATAACCCCACTAATGTGGGTGTCGTACAGGGGGGTTACCAGGGCCCCATGTATATAGGGGGCCCACACACAGTCCGATTTATATAGATATATTGCTGGGGAGGGGGTGTCCATTGGTGCTGATTGTATATACTAGGGCCCATGAGTTCCTGCTACGCCCCTGCCCACCACACATGGCTTCTAGTCAGTTTTTTCTTCGTCCTCAGCGAGGTCATCAAAGTAGCTCTCTGCCATTCGAAGCATCTGGGTGACAGCGTTCAGCAGGAGGATATCTGTGATTGGGTCAAGCTCAAATTCCTGACTGTAGTTTTTCACTGGGATCACCGCCGCCATGGACAGTCCCAGCTGCACAGCAACCTCACGCATCTAGATACAAGAACCCAGCACCAAACAGAATGACAGTTAAACATGTTCTACATTTCATTCTACCGTTTTTGCTTTTTGGGGACTGAGCAAAACACTTTTCATTGTTTTAAACTATTGAATTCATGTAGCCTAGAGAGGTAAACCCCTACAGCAAAAAGAATGGAAGAGTATGTGACAATAAATACAATATTTATTGTATATTCACTATATAGACCATAGTTCAATTTGTAATTGTATTTGTACCTCTGGTTTGAAAAATATGGACAACTGTTGTAAACCAAACCAGTAATTGTTTTCAAACTATTGCCAATGACACAGAAAAAACGGACTATGAGGGAAACAAATTCAGGTCAATGACGGCTTGGGCATTTGTTGCTGGTAATAGCTGAACAAACAGAGAGAACCCTCCTCACCATTCCCTCAAGATTCTTGCTGCAGTAAACATTCTTCAGATCATCTGCGACCAATGGGCAAGCCTCATCCACCTTTGTCATGAGCACAACCTGAGGAATAGCTGCAACAAAAGGGAAACAACATCAGCACACAACCTCTTCAATGGCATACAAAACTGACATTTCTATCCTGTGAATAGCATTTCAACAGGACTAAAAAATATATAATTCTGTGTTTCTCTAGTCAAGTAAGTAAGAGTAACTTCATTAATCCCCAGGAGGAAAATAAGGGTAACGGCAACTGCCCAGGGCAGCGCCCCAACATAGTCATGTAGCTTATGGACAAGTTCTGTTGCCATGTTTCACTGACCCAGGAGGTTGGCCTTCCTGCGAAATGCAGCAAATTTTTCAATCATCCGGTCTGGGAGGAGTTTGACTTTGGAGGCATCAATCACATAGACCACACAGTGGATCTTGTCCTTCACTCCTACAGACTTCCGGAATCCGGGAGATGTTTCTTGCATGGGCATTGATGGGTTGAACTGAAACAGCAATAAAATAGACTGTCTATACAGTATACACGTATCTACATCTCTATACCTGTGAGCATAGCTAAAACATGTCGTGGTGGACAATATACACTATAACGGTGCACTGTGTAATATTTTCAGCACTTTCTTTCCAGAATTCATGCTGCCCATTCACAAATGTTACCTTTTTCATGAATACTTACAACCAGCATCAAATTCTAAGTATTCATTATGACTGGGAAAATTGCACTTATCATACATGAGGAGGGGGATCTTATCCATGTCTGCCATTTTGAATGTCCATAAATAGACATTTTTAGCTGTAAAACTTGTAAAAACTGTACTTTGGTTATACAAGTAAATATAAGTTTATTATTTATTAAATATTCATGAACATATCAAATTTGGCAAGAGGCAGCAGCGTTTCAATGAGCAGCATAGCTGCAATACCTTCTCTGGCCACCATCAGTGCACTTTTACAGTAAGACTTTGTGGGTTTGACTTTATCAATACAGTGAAAACAAGAGGAAGAAGCTCAGTACCTGGTAACGGTCTGGTACATTTCCCTTCAGGATGCTTGTGTAGTCATCTATATCCAGACCAGCATTTAGGCTCTCCTCCATTCCCATGGTGTCACAGAGTACCAACGGTAGGGGCTTTTCTCCGCAGCCTCTGATGGAGTATGCTCGGAACTAATACCAAGATGTTAGGTCAGATAATCATGTCAAGTCAAGTCATGTGTAGTGTACTTAATTGTCAAAAATCTATAACAGGGTCAGCACAGAAGTTTGAAATTGCGATCAGAAATTGCACAGAAATCAGAAATTGCACAGAAGTTTGAAATTGCAAATTTGAAATCTACCCCACACCGTTTATTGATGTAAAGATCATCAGCGCATCAAAAATGTTGAGTATATTAATGTGTGACTTGAGTGTGTGTCTATGTACCTGTGTGGTCAGACTAGTTGCTGCAGTGCCCGTGTTTGCCTGAATTTTCACATGACCTTTGAAGACTGAACACACAGAGTTGAAGAAGCTTGACTTCCCCGCTCCTACTGGGCCGACAAGCAGCAGGCGGGCCTGGCTCACTGAGTTGATCCCTGGCCTCCACTTCATGATGCTGTCCATGAGCTCCTTTCTCCTCCTGAAACAAATGTGTGAAGTATTCATGTGCAATTCATGAAACAAAACAACAATCATTTGGTTGTCCATCTAAACTAGTCACAACAGGAGAACTGACGCAAACCAACAGTTGCAGTTTCAGTCTGGTAGACTAGAGGGCTCACTGTGTTCATGAATGTCACTGCTAACCATAAATCCATAAGAACTGTATTATGAATGACATTTCAATACATGGTTAGCCTGATTATCATCGACTTTCAAATCTCTTCGAGACTTGGTCTGACCAAGACCATAACAATTAACCAAATGGCATGGTTGATCTGCCTCCCTAGGTTTTCTACTGGTTGACTGGTGTCCAACAAAGTGGGTGGAGTTCCGTTTTTTTTTCGGGAGATCAGAAACGATATTTACATTGCTCTTGGCCTGACTTGGTGTTGTATCACTAGGAGGGCTTGGTCTGGCTAAAATATGGTAGTACCACTGAAAGTAAACAAAGTGATGTGGTGAGTCGTCTGTTATTCTTAACGATATAAAGTGACATAGGCCTACTCTGGATTCCACTGGATGCTCCTCCATGGCTTTGGCAGCAGCACACTGCCCTCTGGAAAGACACGGCAATTGAAAAAATATAATGCATGTTGTTGCTATATGTTATGCATTACTGACTGGTTTAACAATAAACTAAATAAACTAATAAAATAAATTTCAGTTATAAATATACTACAAACAATAAACATCCTCCTCACCTTCAACTCTGTAAACCTCACATTCAATCAGCTGTAAATCATTTCCATGCATCTTTATTGGATCAAAGTTGAAAAAATTGCCAGGATTGCTGTACACAGTGGCTGCATTGTTGTGGAGAAATACCAAAGATCCAAAATTTGGACCAGAGTTTCCATCAGTGTAGACATATTGGCCAGGTTGACTTGTGATGCGATAAGCACTTGGATTCTGCTCCTTTTCATCAAAGCTAAACAAAAAAGCCTTTTCGTCAATGACATTTTGACCTGTTTGTGCATAATCTTTACTAATGTATGCTCCAAAAATAAAGCCTGAGTTATTGTATGCAACAGTCAAGGTAGGACCTTGTCTGGTGCACTTAGATACAAATGAAGTATATGGATAGCCATGGATGCTAGCTTTGTATAGCAGGCTGAGTCTGGCATGGCCGATCATGGAACAGATCCTCTTCTCTTGCTCTTTTGTTAGTCTTGATGTGACAGCACTCATGGTGGTCCTTGATAATGGCAATCTACAAAGTATGAAATGAAATGGTTAGGGGAGATTATCAATGTCACACTAATAGAATACTAAAAGCATGATTATTGCAACAATTTTAAATTAACTGTTTTAAATGTAAATAGTCATTGGCACGTTTATCAGTTTACACTAAATAGTAGGCCTACGTAGGCTAGGCCTACCTATCAACAGATGCCTCCTACCCAAATATGTCTAATGTAAACCAGGTACACAGCCTCTTCTAGGCTACAGTATATTTAAGGTGCACTGTGTAATAGCCTATTTTGTAGCCATTTCTTTCCATAATTCATGCCAAATGTTACCTTTTCATGAATACTCACTCCCACTTGTATGCTTTTATGACCGACTGTGTCTTATTTATTCTTTTTTTATTATTATTGTGTGTTTGTCTTGTCCTGCTGTTATGTGTTGGATGGCCATGTGGCATTAAATTTCCCTTTGGGAATGAATAAAGTCATTCATGAAAGCATGCAAAGATCACATTTGGCAATAGGCAGCACCGTTTCAATGGGCGGCATAGTTGCAATACCTACTCTGGGTTGAATATCTCAAAAGAGAAGTTGTTAGCAACTTCGGTAGTTGCCAATGGGAAAATGCATTGAAAACATCGAAGTAGCTAATGTAGTAAGCAACTTCGGTTTTGAGAAATGCACCCCTGGCCATTATCCTACTACACAGTGCCCGCCAGGTTGAAGGAGTAATTAACCAGTGCTGTCCCCCATCCTCCTCCATGACTAAGGTACCCTGAGCATGATACCGCTTGGTGAGCATGGTACACTGCCCACTTGAGGCGCCATTGAGGCTGTCCTCTTGCACGGGTGATACATAAATGCAATATCATTGTGTGCTGCAGAGAACGGCCAATGACATTGAGAGTTGGAGTTTCCCAGGGCTTTCACTTAAACATTTCACTTTAATTGCTCCATATCCCGATAGTACCAAAGAACACGTATATGTATAGGTGTGTACGTGGATGATACACTTTGATGAAACCATATGCGCCATTGGTCACCATACGACCAAATTTAAACAAGAACAGGGCAAGGCCGTATTACCGACCGGGTGAGTGGGGCTGGCGCCCCGGGGCCCATGGATCCAGGGGGCCCAGGGGGGGCCCAACAACAATCCAGATACCGATGTCGATGCTGATTGTGATAGAGCCCTCTATTCTAGGATCTTCTTTAGTTGTACTTCTTTAGTCTATAAGGGTTAACTGAAATGGGCTGGGGGGAGTGACAGCAGTCAGAGGGCCCTCGGCCACAGGACATAGGAACCAGAGGGCCCCTGGGCCATGTCGTACAGCAACCAGAGGGCCCCTAGGCCACGGAGGACGGCAATCAGAGGGCCCCTGGGCCACGGGGGATGGCAAAGGGCCCCTGAACCACGGGATATGGCAACCAGAGGGCCCCTGGGCCACGGGGGACGGCTATCAAAGGGCCCCTGAGCCACGGGATATGGCAACCATAGGGCCCCTGGGCCACAGGAAACGGCAATCAAAGGGCCCCTGGGCTATGCGGTACGGCGACTAGAGCGCCTAGGGGGACAGCAATCAAAGGGCCCCTGGGCTACAGGTTATGGCAACCAGATGGTCCCTGGGCCATGCAGTACGAAAACCAGAGGGCCCCTGGGCCACAGAATATGGCAACCAGAGGGCCCCTGAGCCATGATGTATGGCAACCAGAGGGCCCCTGGGGCATGGGGGACGACAACCAGAGGATCCCTGGGCCATGAGGAACGGCAGCCATTGTAAGAGAAAAACCAATATGGATTTTCCAGTGGACTCAGTCCTGCTAAAAATCACAGAAAGTCGCAATTGGCTCTCTGAAAAGTCGCTTAAAGTCACCAGATGACATCATGACATTACGTATGATGTCACAGCACCATGCACGCAATGCCAATCTCTAGAAAACGTGTGGGGACGGTTATGTCTGTAGTAGAAGAAGACAGTGCTAGCGGATTTTTACAGATCAGAGCTAATCTGCAGCACTGATTCACCGTTAGAAATGCTTCTGACAGCGGCGCAAAGCTACAGTTATGTTGAGAACAATGATTTTTGTCACTTTAAAGACGAGCAGCCAGATTCACCAAAAGGTTGCGAAAGTTGTTAAATGTTTTTTTTTGTCGCTAGGGACGCCCAAAAGTGCGGACGTTTTTCCTTTCCAAAACCCCGCCGGTTAGAGTTAGCGCAAGGGGGTAGGGATATGCACCCCCGGTTTCGGGTTTCGGATTCGGTTTCATAATAGAGAGGTGTAACGGGGGAGGTGTAAATCGGGGGGGTTGGTATGGGCTCGGGGGGGGGGGGGGGGGGGGGGGGGGGGGGGCGGCTTGCAATCTCCTTGCCCCGGGGCCCAGACCCACCTTAATCCGGGCCTGGAACAGGGCAAGGCACAGTGTACAGTTGGAGCACTGATAGCGTTGTCGTACAAAGAGTAAAGAGGACAATGCATTAAAAAGTAGCAAAAGAAAACAAAGACCTCAAGGTGCAGTGTACAGTTGCAACACTGACAACACAATAGAAGCAACATTAAATAATAGGAAGGTAACAAGGCAAATTGGATAATAAGCAAGACATCTAGGCGCAGTGTACAGTTGCAACACTGGCAACAATGTCCAGCACAGTGATAAAGCAAAATAATTAAAGGATAATAAGTAGGCTACTTAATAGGCCTAAGTAAAGAAAAAAGGATGTTAAAAGCAAATTAGGTACATAAAGATGTTAGGTACATAAGAGATGTTAATAGCAGTGGCTATTAGAGACTAAGACCAGGGAAAGAGACTAAAAACTACAAGGTGAGTAGAGTTAGTTATGTTATAGTGCAAGGAAGCTTTCTCGGAAGAGGTGAGTCTTCACTAGCTATTTATTGTGATGAATGTAATGAATGTAGGCTACATGACAAAGCATTTATTTAAATAAAGTATGCATAGAAGCAACAAAATGTAGGCTAAATGTAAACATTTATTATATATTTGACTAAAGACGAATAAAGGAATAAAATAACTAAAATGGGTTTTCGCAGCAAACAGAGGGTCACGGTTGGGCTCGCGCGGTTGGGTCACCAAGCTTACAATGGTAAAAACATGGGTCCCTGAAGAAAAAGTTTGCGAACCACTGGGCTACGCGAGCTTCACTTCACTTCACTTCACTTCACTTTTGAACATTAGAGCTCTAAGCCTATAGCCAGTGCAATTTGTTATGAATGCAATAGCTTACCGAGTGATATGACTTTTCTGTTTTTCTTATTATTCGCAATTAAGGTTTTACGCAAGCCTACTTACCTGTGCGTTGAGAGTATGATACCTCGTTGTTTGGTTTGTGCAATGTTAAGTCCGTGCACTCTTCATACGTCCAGTTCAGTAAGGACTTCGCAAAAGTCGTGGGCACAACCTGCGATTAGGTTATTTCTACTGCGCTCCGCTACTATTATGTGGCTGACTTCCGTTTTCAATGAATCGAAACCAATGCCTGCTGTCTGCCTAAACCTAATATGATTCCAAAGGTCCCATGGTCCAAAGGATCCAAACGTTTCCGCATCAACTCCATAATGTACTTAACACCTACTGCATGACTTTCATCTCAATGAATAACCACCAGTACTGTATGTCAAAGTATCGCTTTCATTTATGCTACTCCCATAATAATATGCAGAACTGCAGAAGTTTATGGTAACTTATAAGGACAAGTCTTATTCCACATACTGTATTTGGACGCATAAATGTGTGTATCTTTCATCCATATTACATGTAGTTGAAAGGCTGTAGCACCACTTCCTGGGACCTATGCACACAGATGCCTACTACTGTATTAAAAATGTGCAGTCAGATTTTAGAAAATGAATACATTAGTATAGGAAGCAGTCAACAGTTTTCTTTTTCATTTTTTGACATTTTAATTGCCACACAGATGTTTTGGACTGACACACTTTCTCAGTGTGAGATGGTGATTTCACCTTTGACCTCAATAATGAAATGCATCAATAGTTTTGCATAATCACAGAAACAATGATTTTATGCATGTGGAGATTGGGACATTTATGATGAAGCAGTGATGCTTTCCCATGGTTAGTGGTCTCTGTTTGACCATGGGAGTCTGTTGATTGCATGGCCCAAAACGCTGTATTTGTACAGTATACATCACTGTCTTTGAATTTAATATAGGCCTTTCAAAATCTCAGGGAAACACAACATCCACTTTTGAAAATTCAACAGGGCTCTTTAATAGCTGTGTGCATATAATTCACATGATTTACAAGTTACATGTAAGACAGTAACCAGTGGGACATACAGTAGAACGGAAAAGAAACCAATCAGCTACAACATCTACTCATGATGGCATACAGTCAACGTTAAGCTTTGATAACTAAGAACAAAAAAAGAGAAACTATACAGTGCCTTTAAAGTGCGTAAGAGTTAAATAAATTCTACCGACATATTAATAGAATACATCAGTTCAAGTTATTCTGGAAACATTCAAATACTGAGTAAAAACGTCACAATGCTTGAAATGGAGTTTGAGGAACAAATGGCAAGGGCAGCAAAACTCCCAGCTGACAGTACACATGTGGCATGATACACAAGAAAGAAAAATCTACAGCGAAAAGCCAAAAGACACTCAACAGAGGAAATGGGGGAAGTCATTAAATGTGCCAGATAGCAAATAATGTGTCATAATAAACATGTTTAAAACCTTACATTGAATGTATGGTCCCAAAAATAGTACAAAAGAAATGTTCTTTTTCAAATACATTTTACATAGACTAATTCAAAAAATGACTATGCGATAAATGATTGTAAAATGCAACACCACCACTCTGCCTGGGTTCTCAAATTGTACAAAAAGCAAGATAACTGTTGCGTCATACTGTGCAGATACAAGTTTCACAGATACACAGGATTTACTTGACATTTTGTCAATGTTTTAACCAAACGTAAGTAGGCACAAAATGAAACAGTCTGAAGACAAAACCCTCCCAGTAGCATTAATTTACCAACTCTGGATTAGCAAATATGATCACATTTTGGGATTAAACCACCTACAACCATCTTAAATTGGATTAAAAGATAATCTAGAGGTGGGAGATTTATATACTTCTAATGGTCAGTTTTCCAAAGAAACACTGGACCGGTTCATATGCACAGCATCATTAAATTTCAAGCTATCTAATTAAGTCATTTGGTTTAATGTGTTCTTTTTGAATAGATTTGATTAATACCTTACAACAATAACGTAAATAATAATTTGTTACTATTTTTGTGTCATTCAGGTTCCAGAGACGTTCCCCTTTCTAACATATCTATACAGTGATGTTTGGAGTAACACAATGAAGTCATGCACATTAGTGTTACCAAGAGATTTTTCTCGCACACCTCAGCTGGCAGGTGCATCGGAGATGGCCCATGGGTCACTCAGAAGACAATTAGAAAAAACTCCAGCCCAATGGTCAGGGTGTGGGAGTTTTTTCTAATTGTATGCACATTAGTGTTACCAAGAGATTTTCATTATTACAATCACTTTGGAGTTCACTCCATACAAATTATTCAGGCACTTTCTCACTCCCCTAATGACCATTCGCTGTGTGTGTTATGCAGTGTTTGTACTGTACAAGTCTTTTAGAACAGAGCATTTTCAACCCTCTGGTGAAACATGTCTGTTTACACTTAAATTTAAGTTACAACAACCATAAACATTTCAAACTGCACAGATTTATCTTTTTAGAAAACCAATCAAGCACAGTTGTACATCTCTAAACATAACCATTACATAAGTGCTCAGATATATAGTTTAGTGTTAAAAGGGAATACAGGACAGTATGACTGTGTGTGTGTGTGTGTGTGTGTGTGTGTGTGTGTGTGTGTGTGTGTGTGTGTGTGTGTGTGTGTGTGTGTGTGTTTAATTTGAGAAAGAGGGCAAGAGAGACAGACTTCTACATAAGTATTACACGTGACCCTCATAGATTTGTCTGCTGATCAGAACTCTACTTTGCAAGCAGGGAAAGTCTCCTCTTGCATGGCTACAGTGCTGTTGCTGCCGAGAACAGTGACTCCCAACTTCCTTTGTCTCTCCTGGGTCTGCTGGTACCACTCATGAATTGTCAGGGATTCAAATGTGGGTATCAAAGTCACCTAAAATGCAAGGAACAGATGCAAGGACATTAAGTTTGATGATTCATGATTAAGAACTCTCCTCCAAATAGTTACACTTGATTATCAAAATAAAATGTCAAGGACATTCAGTTTGATGGTTCATAATTAATTACAAACTCTCTTCCAAGCAGTTAAACTTGATTATCAAAATAAAATATCAGCTGGAGGTTAATATATTTTATTTGTCAGTCAATAAGAAAGGAAACTGACCGGTATGTCATCAGGCCAGACAGATTTTCCATCCAGGATTGCATCCAGAATGGGCCTCAAAATGGCCTCCTTTAGAGTGTCATCCCCGCTGACGATGTAACAAGAAGAACGCAATCGGCTGAAGAATTCCACATCAATGGTTGAAGCTGCATGGCTGGACGGTAGATATGCCAGGTCCAAATAGATAGCAGGACCCGCAATATTTCCCATCTTGCTGCCAATGCTATAGCCTTTGAGGCAGATGATGGAAGATAAAAAGACATCATGCATTTGCCATTTAAAAATAAAACTAATCATAAAACAATTATGTTACAAATATAAGAGACACATTAAAATTGCTGAAAGGGTTGTTACCTGAAGACGTTGGCCGTGAAGCACTTTTGGCACCTGACGCACGGGGGGTAGCCTGTGTCTCCAACCCAGAGCTGGTCCTCAAATTGCCCGCAGATGTATTTGACGTCCCCGTCTTCCCTTTGCCCCCCTGCCCTGGTCCTGCAGCAGACACAGTCCTCTGAGTAGCTCCAGCCGGTAACCTTTTGGTCTTCCCTGCTGCAACCCTGACCCCTCTGCCAGGGTCGGGCATGCAAGCACCTGGCTGTGGTGGTAGAGGGGGCAGGTCTTTCAGAGGCGCAGGTGGGGGGTCTTGGGGAAGTGGATGCACCATCCTCATGGAGAGGTGATTTTGTTGCGCACAGTCGCCTGCACTCTGAGGTGGAAGTGGCAAGCCACATTCGTCGTCAGAGTCTAGAAGTCCGTCAGCTGTAATGGATGGGCAGTCTTCAGTGCCCGGTGGCATGTCTGAGTCTGACGCAGTGGGCAAGTAATCGCTCGCAGAGGTCAACGGCGTGTCCTGTGCACATGGATGAGGCTTGCCAACCAAATTGGATGGTGCCTTTGGCTTAGCTACCTCCTGAGAATGATCACTATCATCTGAAAATTCGTGAGGGCTGGGGTTGGCCACCCTGGGAGACAATGGATGCGGCTGATTCCCAACCGGCTTGAAGTGCTTGAATTCACAAGGGGACACTAGACAAAGGTCGACGTCATGTGACGGGTCAAATATGAGTCCTTGCGGTGGTGCAGGGGGCCGTCCGTCTGCAACTTCATTCTGGTTCTTCATGGCATGGGGTTTCTTTAAAGGTAAGGCCATTCCTACTTTGAAGTCAGGGTCCACAAAATGTCCGTTAGAGTAGGAGTGGTCATCCTCGTTGCTCGACTCGCTGACAGGTGGAAGAACCTGCTCAAACGACATGGACAATGACTCGTCCACTTCTGTTGATTGTGGGGAGCTGACTTCAGCCGGCATGGAGTGGGTGGTTGTTGTCACTGTGGGGGATATGTCAGGGCCGATGTCTTTGAAAGAACTCAGGGACAGAAAACTTGTGTGTTTGTCCTTAGATGACGTTGAGGTGCTCTCTTGGTTACTTTTAATGGGACCTGCATCAGAGTTCTTACAGTCCATTGACTGACTGTCTGAATTCATACATGACATCTTGCTCCCAAGACTGTTATTCTTCTTAGAGGACCACATCTCCTCAGGAGACAGGTGGTAAGGGGTATGACCAGCACTGTTAGGCCCAGACCTTGGGGAGGTCAACTCGAGAGTTTTTTCTTCGGGAGTAACACACACATCATCTGGGCTGTTTTTCCTTGATGAGTCCTCTTTCAGAAAACCATCAAGTAAAGTGTACTCTGTTGGGGTCAAGTCCAGATTAACACAGCGTTCAGTTTTGCTTGGTTTTGCAGAGGAGGAAGCAGATGCTACGGCTTTGCTGTCTTTTGATCTGATGTTTTCTGAGCTATCCATTTCCACCTCCTGAGACATGTCTCCAGCCAAAGCATTGGCTTGACCTTGATCTGTTTTTCTTCCATTGCGTTCTTCTTCCTCCCTCAGTTTTAGCACCTCTGATGATAGGTTTTCTGGTGAGGAGACAGGTGATTGGTCTGTATCGCCGCCGGACAAGATCTGATTTTGTTGCTCTTTGCTGGATTTATGGTTTATTTTTTTAATTTCAGTATCTTTGCTGTGGTTTTCTCCATCTGATTTCGCACTGGCTGCCTGGCTGATGCTCCTGTTAGGTTCAACAGATTGATTCATTGAGGCTTTCTTGGTGTCTTTGCCGAGCAGTTTCTTACTTTTCCCAGTATCATTTTTCAAGTCCTTCTTTCCATCTTTTCTGGGTTCGGTCTTTACATCCACCTTAGGTCTGCCTGAGACAGATTCCTTCTTACTTGGTGTTCTCCTCAATCCATTTTCAGGCTTTGCAGGGCCACTTGTGCCTGTGGGTTTGTCTAGTTTGGACGGCCGCATTCTACCACTATCAGCAGCAGACTTTGGCTTTTCTTCTCCTTTTGGCTCTTTATGCTCATTTTCATTTGAGCCTTTGGTCTTGTCATTCAGATTTCCACCTCTTCCATCTCCACGTGGTGCTTTAGTGTCTTTGACAAGTGCGCTTCCTGGTCTGGAGTCCTTGTTGCTGGACTTCAGGCTGTCCTGGCTCTCAGCACGCTTAGGATTCTTTGATGATTCCAAATCACTGGGGCACACGACTGGCCGCTTCAGAAAGTCGAGGTGTTTGATTTTCTCTAAGCCTTCCAGAATTTTTCCCTGTGGTGTGGAGCCAGGGAAGAGAACTCGGATAATCTTCTCGTGCGGATTGGCCGGATGCCAGACCAGCAGTGCACAGACCGACACAAGGCTAGTCAGTGGTATGTCTTGTCCTTTGGGATTTGTGCTGTGCTCTGGCCAGTGATGCATAAATGTGTCTAGATCTTTGGAGCGTTTTGCTGGGTTAAGAACATAAAGCTCCAAGCATCCTACTCCCATTTTTTGGAAAAGGATGACTGGTTCGATTGCAGCCCCTGCTGAGCGCAAGAGCGGCTCTGGTGTGATTTTGAGCTTCTCCAGGTACCGTAAGGTGAGAGCCACCTGATCACTACTCCTGAGCACATTAGGTTCCCCGTGTACCTTTTTCAGCCTGTTTGGCGCATTGAGGAACACGACACCAATCTCTGGTGATATGAGATTCTTCAGCCATTTCTCCTTCATCTGTAACTCGGTGGCATTCTCCTCCTGCTCGGCCACTTTCCTCTCCAGAAGGCTATTCATGCCGGGTAAACTGTCCAATCCGACGTGCGTTAGAAGCACAGAGTCCACCCGGTCTAGGTGCCTCACAAGCTTCCAGAAGCAAGACCGAGCATCCGCTCCCCCATTGACCAGGATATTGAAACCGTTCACAGCAAAGAAGGCACAGTCGCCTCTCCCACCCGGGAATACATAGCAGCAAGGTCGACAGAGCTTCAGGAAGCCCACAGTGCTTGGGGGCTCCAGCAGGTCAAACGGAGCCAAGAGCTCCATAGACTCGGAGAGGCAGTCTGTGAACTCCTCGAGGCCCTCCATCTTTGGCAGCACCATTAGGGGGTTGACTTTGATGTCAATGCAGTCTTGCAAAGTCTGTTTTCCCAATATAGAGTTCTTCCATTTCCCTGATTTTGGGCAGCTTACTGTCAGAGTTGCTTTTCCAAGCTCACTTGCTGTAGTCAGTAGATGACTTATCTAGTAGAAATATAATTAGTTATGAATGGTAAAAGAGATAGATTTACATACAGTATATTTGAACACATTCAGTAAACAAATAATACTTATACAATCAATTACAGTGCGAACTTCAGAAGCAAAGTTACCTCTTCATCAGCAAAAATCTGGACAAAGTCATGTGGCGAGAACTGCCCAGTGTGCAGCAACAAATCTCCCGAGTCCTCTGACGACTGTCCAGTTAACACAAGCAACTTGTGGCGAGATCCATCAGATATCAGCCAGTGAACCTAATATGTCATCACAATTGGGAAAAAAATATACACATTTTCCAATTACAAAATGCAGCTGACTGCAACTTTTTAAAATAATTTACAGTATGCATGTACATTATAGTATGACTAAAGAAAACATTCCTTACTTCTGAGTACAGCAGCTCCTCAGATGGGTTAACAATAACATGGATGTTCAGGATGTCTGAAGTGTATTTCAGTGATCTCTGACCTAATGCAAGGAGAGAGAGAGAGAGAGAGAGAGAGAGAGAGAGAGAGAGAGAGAGAGAGAGAGAGAGAGAGAGAGAGAGAGAAGTGCTAAATAGGCCTACATCAAATATTACTCATATCCAAACACATTTTTGTGTCAATCAATGTGTATTGTGCATGGTCCCTGTTGAACTAAACTAAATAAACTAAACTAAACTAAATTTACAAATGAAATTTCTTTTCTAGCTGCATCCTTGATTTTTTTATGGCAAAAATCTGGGATTTTGCTTTAATTTAGCAGACTGCTTTTACAGAGGCTTTAAATGTTCTGCGAATTATTTGTCAATTGGCCTTTTGTTCAGTTGTATTGTGAACATCATAAACTTGTCTGCATGCAGGTCCGATTGTCATCATGGCAAACAGCAATACATCAGGCATACTTTAACTTTAAGAGGGCACTGTGGTACTGAAAACAGGCCCATATTTTGTCTTTATATCTATACTGCATACTTTTATGGAATGGTGTGTGTGTGTGTGCGTGTGCAGTGGTGTACGTACACAGACATTTTGGAGGGCAGTTGCAGAACATGGGAGTGTTGGGGGCATGTGGAACATTCTGTTTCTTTAGAGGCTATATTAAGGAATAACGGCCAACGAGGTGTCCCGATATCAAGGGAAATAATGGAGGCGGCGAACCGTTCTAACAGCCCGACGGCGTTCGCTTCGCCAAATCCATTTTTCCCTTGATATCGGGACACCTCAAAGGCCATTATTCCACTTATCACCTGGTTTCCAGTATATAAATAATAATTTATTAATTTGTTGATCTATGGCTTGCGCAAAATAAGGGACATTTTTAATAACTCGACCCTTTCATATGGGTGTTCTCCCCACGAGAAGACAGTGATTTCCTTTGGTGTATCCTTTAGGCCATCAGTTGAGAGTAGCCTAACTTCGGCCTATATAAAAACTAAGTATTTTTGGACAAATAACTATAAGGGAAGACAGAAAATGAATAAAAATAAAGGGGCTTCCCAGGGCAGGGCAGCAGGCAACAGAGGTTGACGAGGTGACTGTTTCGATGAAATGAATGGCGAGGCGGATGCTTAGAATTGCGGCAAGATTTGCTCAGGGTTTTTTTTAAATCTATTGCTGAAAATTTGTAGGAATCATGCCAACTGCAGCATAATCTAGTGAGTAAGTCAGACTCGCCTCATATCGGACGAGTGTAAGGATGCGCGTATAACATTGGGGCGACTGACTTGACAACCATATGCGATAGAACTAGCGACTGGGATCTTGACTTGACAACCAAATGCGATAGAACAAACGACTGGGTTTTGGCCATAGCAACCGACAGTTTAGAATTAGTAATGGCAGTTCCCCAGAAAGTTATGAATAGAGGCAGCTTAGATGCACGCACGCCTGCATGACATCATAGGTGTCCTGTTCTCGGGGAATAATGGACACCTGCTCGGCCAATCAGAAGACAGAACGTCTGATCAGTGGGTGATAACGGGACACTATTGTCACATGCTTTTGATCCTGAAGCATTTGTAGATTACCATGTCAAAAAAAGAACTTTCAAAAGGGCATTTTATGTCCAGTAAGGCAAAGCGGGAGGTCTTTAGGACCACCTCATCCCTATCTGTGCACACCTATGTGTGTGTGTGTGTGTGTGTGTGTGTGTGTGTGTGTGTGTGTGTGTGTGTGTGTGTGTGTGTGTGGGTGGGAGAGAGAGAGAGAGAGAGAGAGAGAGAGAGAGAGAGAGAGAGAGAGAGAGAGAGAGAGAGAGAGGTGTTTCAGCTCCAAGAATCCGGCTGCCCAACAATTGGTTTCAGACACTTCCTTCCTTTCTTTCTACAGGATGTGCAGTGGTAGCAGCCCAAAGAAAGGCTATTAACACAGCACACAAAAATGTAAAAGCTTCCTCTCTGAGCCCTACCACTACCATATACAAAGTTTAACTTTAACCCTTTGACTAACCTAATGTAACATCCGAAAGTAACAGCTTAACCCGTTAAAACATGGAGTTAAAATGTTGTTGTTACCAGAATGGCAATGGCTGAGTCGTCGTGCATCACTAAAGGCCCTGTGTTATGTCATAGTAGAGTAGTACTATGGTAATTATCCTTTCAATGACTATCACAGCGTTCCTCAGATGGTGCGGTGTGCATTAAGGGCCTACTAAAGATGACACCAAGAACTGCCCTGAATAGAGTATGGCTAATCTATTGAACAATGGTGACCATTTGGAAAGTGCCACCGATAGGCTTCCGTTCACTCTGCACAAGGTCAGGGCTGGAACTGGTTGATTAGATCAGATCAATCAGGTAGTTTATGGGTGTTCACATGTTCAGCAGGGGGTTCTCGAGAATATCTTCTGTTTTCAGTAAGACTGTAATTCAAAAGGCACAGCAGGCTGATGAATAAGACAGTGTTTAGTGGCAGAGACTCTATCTGCAACTTGAAAACAATACTGCCCTTTGTTCCATATGCCATACCCACACTCTTGAATCATCTTTTGCATACTTACTTCTTGAACAAAAGAGCATTTAGATATTTTATGTTTGGGCTTGCAGTATGCACTGTTTTTGGTTAAAAAAGAAAAAGAAAAAATAAGACATTCTTTCAGACATTCAGGACATATCTTCATTTCTGAATAGATAAAATATCTAATAATTCATACATTTCTTTCACTGTCCAATTCAGGCAGTGCTTGCCATACCTTTGACATCTGTAGACACGGTGTTGGAGTGACGGGAGGCAAAGAGTTTGAGGTGTTCGTCCAGGTTACATGCTGTCAGGTCAATATCCCAAGAGCGGATACCTGAACACAGGAATAAGAACACAACATCTGTATGTGAAATCTAAGGCGTGTGTTTTTTTAAATTGTAGGCTACTTAAGGGGAGACCGATGTCAGTCAGGACAGCTATAACTCCTGCTCTACACCAGTCAAATTCTTCTTCTTAAAATAATCCACATGGAAGTCAAATGGGTAAAGGTAACACTACACTGAAACACACACACACACACACACACACACACACACACACACACACACACACACACACACACACACACACACACACACACACACATGTACTCTGTACAAATTTAAGACAAAGCATCTCTAGAAGTGATAATACACACCTGATAATGCACACCTATTGCCAAATATTGCAATAACTTGGGAATGGCAAATGTTGCTGATAATAATATGTACATTTCCCAACATTATGCTGCAGTATACTGTTTGATAATGCAAGACATTTCAAGTATATGGCCAGTGTTGTTGCAGTATGACACTTTTGACAGGTATTGGCATATCTAAACATATTTTGATGCCTCCCCTTTAGAAGAATAGTTCATGTCTCCAGTGTGACATAGGCCTATTGTCATTTTCGTCACTAAAATCCACATCCCGTTGCAGCTGTCAGTCAACAACCGAGAAAAACATCAGCCATGCGCGTAATCAGAAGAATCGGTGTCGTCAGTAGAACGGTGTCAGACCGTCACCCTTTGACTATGTAGCTTGAAGAGGCAAATGCCTCAGCTAACCGCCAGGCCACTGATTGATAATTGATGCCCATAACGGGATCTTGTGATGAAATGTGTTTGTTGTCATGCTTTACAAAGGAAGCAGCAGAAACCCAGTTTGTGCTTTATGGCCAAAATAAAAATTAGTCGAACTCGAGGTTTCCAATTCAAGCATCCACACCACTGCATGCGACTGCACTGCACCAGGACACTGGCGTTTATGAAAGCACATGTATTTAAAGAACAGAGATAACGTGGGAAATCGAAGAATCGTAGGCTATATTTAATTTCAACATTAAAAAAATGGTCACCCTCTGCCAAGCACACAATAGCAGCATCTACTATATTGCGCGATGAATTAGTCTATAAAATTAGTAAACAATGTTTTGCGCATTTGGAGTCTGATGAGTCTGCGAACGCTTAATAGCAGGCTATATTCTATGAAAACAGTGCAATCGATATGCAGTCTAAAACCCAAAAGACCGACTATTAAAGCATCACAGTACACCATGTTCAATTACACGGTGGAAAATAAAATGCACGCACCTCGTTCAATTTCCAACATGACATATTCGACAAGACTCTGTTGACGGTGCGCTCCGATAATAATCAGCAGAGAATATTTGTCATTGCTGAAACCCGCAGGAACGCGACCCTGATTTCCAAGCGGTTCCCTTGGACGCGCTTGTTCAGACGCCATGTTGAAAAGTTATGGTTATGATGTCACACGCAAACAACCAGGCTCTATCACAGGGAAAACTGTAATTCCGACCAATCCCAGCCTCGCTCTGTGTTGCTGGTCTATGAAATGTGGAGAACAAAATATTTTTTCTTTTTTTTAATTGTAGGCCTACATTTAGTCTATGCGATATATATATTTTTTAAATGTGTAGGCCTATTTTGATGATCATTGTCATGGCGTTGTGTCTCGTGAGTTTTATGTGATACAGAAAATAAAAACTTATCATAACGATCAGTCATCATAATCATCAAGTTGCCATAGGCCTAGCCTTCATTATCATCGACAACATTTCAATAAGGGTGAAACAGTCGATGTAATTGTATAGGGGCGCTGCTAGGCATAAGCAGAGTAAGCAGAGCGCTTAGGGCCTCAACCACTTTGCCCCTAAAATTGTGGCCTCCTAAAGTGAAAATGACCAAATGTTTTGTTATTATTATTATCTACTCATGACAGGGGGCTCCTGACAAGTTGTGCTTAGGGTCTCCAAAACCTTAGCAGCGGCCCAGAGGCAACTCATAATGAATCTACAGACACTTCAAAACCAAGAAGTGGCAGGATGTTCCTTGTGGACAGCCACAGAGTTTCCCCAACTCGAGCACTTTTTCGGACAGCACAATCCTGTCATCAAGCGAAATTTGTGCGCAGGACCGCATCTCTTAAAATAGCCTAAAGAAAGAAACATCTTCCATCATGTTATTTACAACTATTAATTTAATTAGTTACAAATATCTAGGTCTCAATGATAAAGCTACTAATTAGGCCTGCGCACGTTCACAAGTAGCCTACAATATTGCAGAATCTTAAGAACCATGTAGCACTTCTTTGAATGTGATAACCCATGTGTTCTTTACTTTCTCGAGAATGTTTTGTAATGAGCCAGTCTGACTGAATAGATAGATAACCTCTTGGTAAGGTCTTGTATTGTATGTTTTTGTTGTTGTTTTTGGGTTTTGTCAAGTGTAAAGTTTTTAACCATTTATCTCTTTGAACATCTCACCGTCAAGGGTCAAGGTAGCATGAAGGATGATCTGAACGCTGACCATGGTGCTGATTACCCAAACTGTCAAGGTCGAATAGAAAGGGGTGTGACTCGCCAACTACCTAAGGGAGCAACTATCCTCACTGAATATCTATCCCACAATTAGGCCTAAATCAGTGCACTATTCATGAAAATCCATTCCACCGCGCAAAGCCCCCCACATTTGGGCTCACATTGCCCAAGGGGACCCCGGTTCGAGTCCGGCCGGGGTCATTTCCTGGCCCTGCCCCATCTCTTTCTCCCACTCATTTCCTGTCTACTCTCACACTGTCCTGTAATAATAAAGCCCAAAAAGCCCCCAAAAATACGTTAAAAAAGAAAATCCATTTGACGGACAGCAGAGGTAGGCTAGCCTAAGCTGCTGAGGTCTTCAGGCTACAGTAACCGTTGCAATAACTTGACAATGGATACAGTTATAGCTTATCATCAAGGCACATCTAAATTCAATAAAATAAAATAAAAAAAACCAGCTACTACATTTATCAAAAAATCTTTGCTTGTATACACGGCTCCTCCAGTGACATTTGACCCATAGTGACTTTGGCACCTAGACACTATGGACACTTTTCTAGTTTTTGATCTTCTCTCTGTGTGTGTGTGTGTGTGTGTGTGTGTGTGTGTGTGTGTGTGTGTGTGTGTGTGTGTGTGTGTGTGTGTGTGTGTGTGTGTGTGTGTGTGTAGGATAGGGAGATCTGACCCTGTGTATAGTGAATATTTGTGAATATATGTGCAATATTGTGTGTAATGTCCTTGTGTCTTCTTCTGTATTTATGTATGTATGTATGCTACTTGACACCTTCATTTCCCTTGGGATCAGCAAATGATACTCTACCCTACCCTACCCTACTCTACTCTACTCTACTCCCGACCCGCCAGGTTGGTGGGGGGAGTAATTAACCAGTGCTTCCCCCATCCTCATCCATGACTGAAGTATCCTGAGCATGGTACCGTCCCGCCGCACTGCTCCCTTGGGGCGCCTTAAGAGGCTGCCCCCTTGCACAGGTGAGGCATAAATGCAATTTTGTTGTGTGCAGTGTTCACTTGTGTGCTGTGGAGTGCTGTGTCACAATGGGAGTTGGAGTTTCCCAGTTGGGCTTTAACAGCTTTCACTGTGTGCGTGATGCAAGCATAGAATTAAACTGATAATATGAAAGATTTGTGAATATTGCACTTAAATGGCTTTTTGAGTTCTTCATATGTAGTTTGATGAAATGGTACCCAATAAGGCACCATTCAGAGCAATGTTAATTAGTCTGTAGTGGTGTGCATTGGCACTGTCCTCACGATTCGACTCGATTACGATTCGGGAGGTAGCGATTCGATTCGATTCGATTCAATTCTACGATGCATTGCAATGCATTACATTTCTACTGAAAGCAAAGCAAATGTTTCATCAGTCATGATGAGGCAATACAAGTAGTCAGATACTGAGCAACATTTTATTGGCTGTTTTCTGTATCAGTCTTGCCGTTTTCAATGCTTTGAAGTGCTTTTATTTAATTTAACATTCATTTGCTACTGAAATATCCACGGAAGTAATTGAAACTTAAAAAAAATTGCTGCATCGATTCTGGAACTTGCCGCATTGAATTGAATTGTCCATGCCCTGCATAGCATTACATTGCTGAATCGATTATTGTTGACACCACTTTTAGTCTGGCAAACCCACTACACCAACATAATTGCAAACGCTGGTAAAATGTAAATATGCATACAAGTAGATACAGCCAGTCAGCCAACCAGTTCGCTCAGAAATGTTGACCACTCTCAAGAATTTACAAACCAAATGTATTTTTTCTATACCATCTTAACAATTATAAATCATGGTCTCTTCCAGCCTGACATAAATAGAATAGAGCTGAAAACTTTCAAACCACCCTCTATAAATACATAAATGACATTCTCAGACAATGGAATGGTGCTTACAGGTTAAGATCAGAACTACTTCCAATAGAATAAATGCATAACCATTCGCCAGGCAGAAAACAATTGTCTGCACCAGGCATACATAACGAGAAAACACTGAAAGTACGTTCCCCAACTCCTCTTGAGTTAAATAATTGAGTTTTACCTGTCTCCTTTTCCTTCAGCCGTTCTCTGAGTGGTGACACAACTTGTATCCCCAATCAAGCATATACAATTGAACTGGATGAGCTAGTTCCAAATGGTCCAATGATCCTGGAACTATAGGAGTAATATTACCAGACTCAGCATGGCTGGATGCGAGAAGAGACTGGATGAATGTACTGTACCAAGCTCCAAGCACCCCCTGAACATGCTCTGTCATCTATTCTTCAAAATCATATCATTCGACACAATGGTTTTCAGACTGCTCACCGTAGAAGAGATGAGTCTACTCACAGGAAAGATACCCAGGTGAAAAAGTGGTTCAATTTAGTGCAATAAAAGCACGACTGAAGTGTACTTAGCATGTTAAAAGTGCACTCGTACTTTTTGTGCTAAGAAAAAGTATGTTTACAATATGCTTATTTAAAGTGTACTTAAAATTAGATGTAATTAAGTTGCTCCCAAATAAAGTACACTTAGCCAACCATACTTAAAGTGGACTTGGAAGATGTTTGGCTAAAGTGTATTAAGAGGAATATACTAATAGTGTTCTAATAGTGAACTTACTAAAAGTGTATTTTTTAATAACATATTGCAATTGCACTTTTTTAAAGTGCACAATGATTATACTTCATCCAAATGTTTTCGAAGTGTGATTTTCTATGGTGCGCTTTAAAGTAAATCGCTTTAACATATTGCAAGTATACTTTTTCTAAGTGCACCATGATTGTACTTCACCCAAATATCCTCAAAGTGCGCTTACACAAAGTGCATTTACCCATCATGCACCATCATGCATGTCCCATCATGTACTGCACTTCTTGGAGCTAAATTTCTCAAACAGAGAGCCATTTATCTCGAAGGAATATCTTTGGTTTGCATGAAAATATTACTCATTGTTATATTTTGCGTTTATTGTAGGGTTGTATAAAATTTCAAGTCGAACACAAAAAATGACCATGTTCCCACCGTCATTGCGATGGTCATGTATATGTTCTGGTAATGGTATATATCCCTATAGGCTCACACAGATGTCGTGCTGAGAAGTAAGACAGAAGTAGTTGCCTATTCTAAGGTTAGTGGATGAAAGATAGTGTTCAAGTGCAGGAAAATGAGATTACACAGAGTTGAAGTGATATCTGAAATCTCTGTGAACTTGCAATGACTGTGATTGGCAAACATGCTGTGCATGCATATCACTGACGTGATCTGTGGATGTGGATTGTGTACAAGCCCTGATAAATGGCTTGAATTATAGTATTGCATTTATGTTATTTCATGTACTTGGGAGTGTACTGTAAACGTACTTCAAGCATACCTGTTAATATATTTACAATAGGCCTACTTAATATGATTTTCTTTTTACAGACTTGAAGTGTTCCAATGTAGTCCAAAGAATCATGAAGTTAATATACTTTTATTGAACTTAAAGTAAAAATAGAATGTCATAGAAGAGTACTCCAGCACACTCTTAATGCCATACGAATGCATGAAAAGTGTGTTTGGAGCATACTTTCAAAAGTATGCTTGTAGTGCACTTAAAGTTGTCCAAAAGCGGTGCCAATTTAGCAGCCTCAGTGTGCTGCAAGTGTGCTGAAGTACTGCTTTAGTAGTGCTTCAGCGCACTAATAGTGCAATGAAGCGCACTTTAAATCGCACAAAATAGTACACTTTGTACTTAGTACGGTCAAAAAAGTACACTTTAAGTATATGGGTTTTTCACCTGGGTAGTTAAGACTGTCCAAGTTGTTTGAGCACCACTAACACCATGTAAAACCAAATATATGTTCTGAAGTACACTGGCAGAGAAGACACATGGCGAGGAAGTCCTCCTTCTACTAGTTCTTGGACAAGAATCATGAAACATCTTCGGACGATCTTGTACAATACCACCTCTTGAATTTGAATCTGTGTAAAAAAGTCCCGTAGCCCCTTAATGCGCGCCGTACCTCCTGAGGCACGCTGTAATAGACATTGAAATGTAACTACCATAGCACTACAATACTATGACACAACACAGGCCCTTTAGTAATGCACCACGACTTGGTCATTACCATACTGGTAACAATGAATTTATAAAGCCGCGCCTTAAGGGGTTAAAGGGCCCTGCTGTGGCCTAACGGTAGGGCACTGGGTTACGCTGGCGACCCGGGATCGATTCCGGCCTGGGTCATTTGCCAATCCTTCCCCTTCTCTCTCTCCCCACTCATTTCCTGTCTCTGCTCCACTATCCTGTCAGTAAGGCAAAAAAGCCCTAATAGTCCTAGCTCAAATCGTCATGCTACTACTGTTTTCTGAAACACAAATTTTAAACTGAGCTGAATGCAACTGTTCCTCTGTTTAGTGCCATAAACTAAAGTGAATGACTTGTCCTGTACACTACACTTAGGAACAGTTCCATATCTGGGAGGATTTGAAATTGTATTGTACACTATACATCCCTTGTGTGTGCATATGTGAGCGGGTGCGCACATGTGTATGATAAGAGAGAGGCACTGGGCCTATGCATGCAACATGCAATATTAGTAGATCAGAAAATCCTGCAGTAGAATGGTATCACAATCTGACAGGAACTGGAAGGTGAAAAAGTGGATCGCACTCAGGTTCTTCTTTTCTTCTTTTTTATTTTTTATTTTTTACATAGCAGAAGAAGTGTAGACAAACGTTTCGGCTGTTGCCTTCGTCAGTGTCTCTTTCAAGAATTTAAAACTGACAAGGGCTTTCATTTAAAAAAAAGAAAAAAACATCTAACTGTATACAGACTTAAACAGAAATGATTCTATCATTTAAAATGTGGTCTTATCGGCATAGTGGGCACACAGGCCTACTCAGTTGATTTGGCTTGGAAATGTAGTCTTCGTGAAATGCATTTTTTATCCTATTTTATCCATGCTATAATTTCTTTTAATTCGCCCCATTGAAGTCATTTGTCTAGGCTTGGTAGGTTTTAGGTAGTGTATTTTTGTCATTCTCAATATACTATACCAATATAGAGCTTATTAAAATGTGAAGAATTAATTGGGCATTGAATGGCCTGTAGGCCCTATATGTAATCAGATAACACTTACATGATGTCTAAGCATCTGTTGCATTCATTGTTGGTGATGGATTGGTGACAGTGTTAAGATTAACAACACCAATAATGACTACACAAGGATTTGATTAATGTTTGCATTAATCTGAGCAAGCCCCGAGTTAATGGGAAACCATTATTAGAACCTATGCATATAATTTGGCCTATTCCTTTGTTGTAGGCCAATGTATTTTGCCTGGGGCATCTCATCTAATCCAAACTATAATGGAGTTTAGTGATGGGATATCATGTTTTAAACTGAGAAGCAATTGACCGATTTTCTGGCGTTTGTGCAGTTTCAGTGAATCAAGCTGACCTTTCGTCTTTTGATTGCTATGTTCATACCAAGCACAATTTCAAAGGCATGTCCTCACAAGCCCAGGCGTGTGACGTGGTCATTATATCGCTGGTCACAGGAGGGAGCTCATGAGCCTGTCATTATTAGAAAAGGGAGCAAAGGAAGGCAAGTAGAATTCACATTATTGAACAACATAGCCATAACATGTAGTCTGCCTGCTACATGCAGTAATAACAATATTACGCCATAATAAACTCAGTTGGGGTGTTATTCATTACAATATAGGCTACTGTATTGTGCATTTGCTTGCAGAAAGTTTACAAAGAATAATCACCAGGGGGCGATGAAAAGTAGCTCACATAACATTTCAACTGCATCTGCAGCTCGATAGCCTACATAAATTCATATAGGCTAATGCATGTGGAAAAGTGAAATCTGTATAATGCTTTGTTGATAAAGAAATGTGCTTCTTATTTATTGTTATCGCTATGTTTAGAGAATGGTAGGCTATAGTGAAATTATAAATGACAAAAAGAAAAAGGGCAATGGCAGGTAGGCTAACAGATTTGATTCTGTGAATGGTTTTTGCACTTCAGTTAATGTAATTATGCAGACCATTACGCACTTCAAAGCAGATTAGTGCATTAGACAAGATAAACGGCAATCAGTGCTCAATCGCAGAACTTGGTCTGAAAACTCTCCGCCAATTTATAGGGTTCGACTGCAGTTTCATTCACGCCCACACGGAGAGGTATAAGAACTTGGAGCGCCCTCTCAGCAGTCAGTCGAGCCTTTGGATACATGGCGATGTCACCAAGGCAAACTGTTGCACGAGGATTTTAACGGATTATTCACTTGGTCCATCTACACCGTAAATTGGATTTACCCGTGGATTTTCTCCTTTTGGAATATACAATTCATATCACGATGACCCTAGAGGAGGTTTCTGGATGCAACACTACTGATAGAGAGTAAGTTTCTTGCACTGCCAAAGTTCTTCATTCTGCATTGTTGCTACTTTACGCACGTCAGAACGGTAAAACAGCTCCACATTTACTAACTGGATTGCATTTCTTTTAAAGGATGGAGGCAGTAAGTCAAGCATTGGAGGAACTGCTGGTCGCAGCCCAACGCCAAAACTGTCTGACAGTTGGTGTCTACGAATCTGCAAAGTTGATGAACGTGTAAGTAGCCTATCTGTCCACAAGACCAAGTTGATGAACTACTGTTTACTTTTGTTTTTGGTTTACTAACTGACATTTTTTAATTGCGTTCAACAGGGACCCAGAGAACGTGGTGTTGTGTATACTTGCCACAGACGAGGAGGACGAAAGTGATGTTGCGCTGCAGATCCACTTCACGCTCATCCAAGCCTTTTGCTGCGACTTCGACATCAACATCTTGCGCGTGTCTGGTATGACGCGTCTTGCACAGGTCCTGGGCGAACCCCCTGCAGCCAGCAACGTCAATGAATCAAAGGATCTTCACTGCATCCTTGTCACTGTGAGTATGGAAACATTATTTCCCATTGGTCTTTTGATTTCATAGTAACTATTTGTATTCAATTTGCATAGTGACACCCCACTAAAGGATGCATATCTCTCATTTTTCTTCTCTCAGAACCCTCACGCTGACCACTTGAAACTCAACGAGGTTGGAAGCTACTGCAAGGAGAGTCGTTGCAACAACCAGTGGGTTCCCTCTTTATCCTTGCGAGAACGTTGAAAGATGCTGCTGGATGCCTGCTGGACTTCGAGTTTCAGATTGGTGTTGTCCACTGAATAGGAGGACGTTACCATCAGTGACAGGACGTCTCTCTGTTGAAAACCCCTCAGGACACAGATGCTCATGGGATGCACTGGGGCTGACCGCTCATCTGACGAGTGGTGATGGGACAGTCTGGTTCTGAGGAGATCTAAGTGAGGACTATCACCAGGCCAAGAAGGATGCTTGTGCATCTGTGGTGCCCTCAGGAGCCCATGAAGGTCACATGCACAGCTCCTCCTGGTCTATGGCTGACTGGACAGTTGGAATAGGCTACCTGGAAGCCCATTGGTGGTGCAGGGGTGCACAGGGTGGTCGTTCAGGGGGGTAAAGTGGGACTGAGTCACCAGGGCCCCATGTGTATAGGGGGCCCACACACAGTCTGATTTATGTAGATATATGGGCTGGGGGTCCATAGGAGCTGATTGTACATAGGGCCCACAATTTGCTGCTACGCCCCTGGTGGTGCACTGCACACAGCTCAACAGGAGTAGTAGAAAAGCTCTGACTGAAAAACATGTGTCAAAGGTCAAAATGAAATTGGGTGGTTTCTGAACCCTTTAATGTGTCGTTGAATCAACATTAATATATATTATTTAATTGCCTTTGTGTGGTATGTAACTTGGCATGGAATGAAGTTGTTCAACACAGCAAATACATAATATATTTGTTATTTATTTATTTACAGATCTCAAGTTGTTTACATTAAAATATGGAAATAAAGTCTAAAACATTATTCTGCCTGTACTGCTCATTTGTATGAGTGAGTGGCTGAGAGACGTGGTGGTGGTGGTGTGTGTGTGGGGGGTGGGGGTGGGGATGGGGTTACACAAACAGTAAAACAATTGAAGAATTAATTGGCAATTAGGCACCAACGAAGCAAAAACTGAAGTAAGGGAAAGTTCACCTACATATATCTGATTTGTTTCAATGACTTATGTTCAGATTTATTATCCTGTGCATTGTTCAAAACCTTAAGTGGCAAAACAGCAAGTGGATGTACCTTTGTACCTAATGGATGTACCTAATCTTTTTTTTAAAGTAAATAAAAAATATCCACATTCACATCATACTGACAAGGCCAGAAGTGCCAGAGTACCTCTTCAGATTTGATTTCACTTGTTCTGTGTAAGGAAGTCTAAGGGCCCTTCCATGATAAGGAATAGTCGGTGAAGTCCTATTTTTGGGCAGTAACAGTTAAACAAAAAGAGCAGCTGGCTGTTCATGTGATCTGTTATGTTGCTGTTTTGGGGCTTTCCCCAGGCCATAAACAGCAAGAAACTTGAAAGCACCTTGTGTGTGAACCTCAACAAAGGGCCAGGGACAGTCATACACAAGTCACACCATTCAGAATTGTTTGACTCAGGCTGGACACAATACGGAATGTGGAACAGCAATGAACTCAACGCACTTCAACCGTGTCTTATAGTGCTGCATAATGTTGCAAGATTGTTGCAACAATGTTCCAATAAGACATGTTGTATTTATTTCTCTTTTTGTGCCCTAACCTGGGTATCATTTTTAACAGTACATTACTGACTTAATCCACATTGGTTTGTTTACTCACTCGTACGCACAGTATTGTTTTGTTCACCAGCTGCACATGGGTTTGGTGCAGAATAGGTCAAAACAGGCATAGCTAACCACAATCAGACAGAGAGGCATTCAGTTGTAAGTAACCACACATTACTCAGCCAACACACAGTAGCCCACTGGACAAGTTGCTCGGTGTCTCTTCTCTCCTCCTCTCTGTTTCTCATTGTTTTTTTACTATTAATTCTTTGTCTTGTATAATGGTAAACCATGTTTGCACTGCATTTTAAAATCTAGATACCAGCAATAGTGATAGTGCTACAACCAAATGTATTCCTTACATCGAAGGCATATTATTTTCATATTTTTATGTTGCTGATATTTTATTTAGACCTACAGTAGGCCTACTTCTGTGCTCCCTGCTTGCATGGGCACAAGGGGAGAGGCCACCTACTCAAATCTCTGACCATTTCAGTGACACTCAGGCCTATGGCAGAGAGAGGCATGCACATGTAAAAGAAATAAGCTTGAAGCCTTGTAAGTGTGACCAGCAACCCACAGTGCGGGAGATGGAGAGGGATGAAGGGGGCCCCTTGCGTTTCAGTTTCACATGATTTGCACCGCAAGTTACAAGCCATGACCTGAATCTTCTTGGTCATATGACCTGCAATCATATATTTTGTCCAAGTCTTTACCCAATATTTGCAATGCATCTAATTGAATCAGTTGAAACAGTTACTCAAGCTCCCATTCTTTCAAGCCAAGTCATAGAAAGAGAAAGAATAATGATGCATCATTCAAATTGTATTTTGGTTTCAGACGGCTAACTAGGAGGCATTTTCAATGAATATCACAGAACTTGCAAAAGCAAAGCGAGAAGAGTGCCTTGTTTTGGGTCATTGGAGTGCTTCACATGTGCAGAAAGCAACAGGGGAAGAGAGCAGTCTGCCCCGAGGCCTCTCAGTTTAAGCACATGTAGTCTAAAGCGTTTAGCCAGGGGGCCTCTGCAGTGCAGACAGACATGACTAAAGCCCAGTTTGTCTCCATTGGGCGGCTGCCTGCCTGCGGAGAGGAGAGGAGAGGACAGAGGAGCTGTGCGCTTTGGGAGTGGGGGAGTGACGTCAAAGTCAGGGGGAAAAAATAGAAGAAAACAGGAACAGGCGGCTTTTATTTCCATGGTAGCGCCGGCCAGGGCCGGGTTAACGCAGAGGCTAGATTCGGCTGCAGCCTAGGGGCCCCCACCTGCCAGGGGCCCCCTGATTTGACAAAAGTGAAAAATTGCAGAATTGTGACAAGATGCAATATTGAAAAGCCCATCTATCATGTTGAGTGCAGTTGGTAGACAAGAGTAATTCCTAGCCCCTAATTATGATGACACTGTCTATGTAAATTTGTAGAGGAATTTGCCTTCCTGGGGGGCCCCACAACAACCTGTAGCCTAGGGGCTCCGGGCCATCTTAATCCGGCCCTGGCGCCGGCTCAACCCTCTCCAGCGACGCAGGCTCCATTGAGGTAACTGTTGCTGCTGCTGCTATGAATAGGCTGACTCCATGACTATTTTTAGTCACGGTAAGGTTATATTTGACACTTCTTTTTTTTGTGTGTGTTTGCAGCTTCATGTAGTATTTCTGCTAGACTAAAATGGTAATGGGAGGTTTTTGTGTGGGAGAGGCATTATATTTTTAACATTTGGCCCATAAATTGTATTTTTCTTAGACCAGGGAATGTCTTTAGACAGTCCCTTATAACCAAGCCCAACTCCCTGTTCTTCCAGAAACTCCCTGGGTTGTCCTGGTTATAGCCTGTCTCCTAGACACGTTGAACTTTGTATGCATCACACTGTCTCAGAATATACAGAGACAGAGGTACAGAAAAACAGACACATAATTGAAGTGACCGGACTCATGTCTCACAGACAGTCCAACCTTTCTCTATCTGCACCCTCCCTTTATTTGGACGTCTTGTCACGTCTCTCTCAAACCTCCACATTTGAGGAGGGAACATGTGCTGCAAATCCATTGATATCTCTGTAGATTGTTACCCAGTCAGACCCTCTGTGGTCATGAATGTCTAAATATGCAATTAGCGGTGCTGTATGACGTCAATGTGTGTATTGTCACATGCAGTCATGCAGGGAGATCCAGAGCAGGGAGTTTAAAATAGACAGACCTGGCTATATTTGGGTTTCATCTGCTGAAAGATCAAAGAGATATGCATCATAACATCAAAGGTCGTTTATGAGTGTAAGCACATGCATTCCATCTTTGACGCTGTGAGTAATCTCCTCTTTGTATAGTATCGTAGTGTGGACTACTCATGCGTGTGCAAAAGGGGCGAGGAAGAAGCATTCATGTCATGGGAGCAAACATGGCATGCCACTGTCACCTCCATACCTGTTCCTCCCGCTTCAGTATCTGTCTCTCTTGTCTTGACGTAATGGGAGCTAGTGTTTGAACATGTGGCCCATAGTGGGAAGAAAGCCCATCAGCATGTCATCAATCACCCACGCTCCCCGTTGTCTCGACAGAACGCTTCCTGTTATGGCGGCGCATTTATGGTGGACCAATAAAATGGGAGGTTTTGAAATACATGGGTAGACAGAGAGGGAGAACATGAAACCACTCCTGATAAAGCGTGACCCTGATTTACAGTGGCAGGACGTAGTCCGACCTTGACCCCATATTTCATTACTTCCACATCATATTGATTAGTGCTACCTGAAACACAGTTGTAAATAAAGGTTGCATGTGCACAGCAGCGCTTTGCAAATGGCCAAATGCTGGCAACATGCTGTTGGATGCTGGTGGTTGCTGATTTCTGGTTGGAGACATACTCACACAGTTTGCCTGCTGTTATCTGAAGGCTGTGTGTCATACAAACATAGCAGAATCTTGTGGCCACATCTGGCTGCCTAGCAGCAGGGCCTAAATGAGGCCTACCGTGGTAAAGGTAATGGTCTAAAGATGGATATGTAGTGCTATATTCCTTAGAAAACTGGAACTTTAACCCCTTAAGACACGGCTTAATACATTTGTTGTTACCAGTATGGTAATGACCAAGTCGTGGTGCATTTCTAAAGGGCCTGTGATGTGTCATAGTATTGTAGTGCTATGGTATTTACATTTCAATGACTATTACAGCGTGCCACTGGAGGTACGGCGCGCATTAAGGGGCTACAACTGTTAACTTGAGGCGGGCAGAAAAAGTGACATTCTGACTGTTGCACTGTTTGTTGTATGTGTGTTGTTTGCATACTGTAATGCCTCTTTTCCACTGCCGGTTTTCTGGTGGGCCTACAGCTCAACACAGCGCACCTCGGCTGCAACTTTTTGCTTTTCGAATATGTACGACAGCTCAATCGTGAAGCAAAGCGTGGTGGCCGTGTCACTCTGTGTCGAGCTGTAGACCTACCAGAAAACCAGCAGTGGAAAAGAGGCATAAGTATACCAAATACAAGGAAATATGACACCAAGTGAGGCAATTTGACTGAGAGTGAACAAACTAGCACCCTCCCCACCGTGACGATTGTTTAGCCACTCTCCGGCACACGTCAGGACTCTACTCTTTCAGGCATGTATTAATCAAAGCTAAGGCTTTAATCTAGCAGTGAGCCCACAGAACAAAACCATCATTAACCCTGTAGCAATGGCTCAGAGGAGGAGAGAATGTATGGGCGAGGGGAGAATGTTTTCAATGTTACTTTACTCTGGATTATTTGTCATCACCATGCATGCCGACATGTCTCTTAACAGAGAAAAACTTCTCCACAGCTCAGCATTTCATGGGGACATACCTTGCACGTTTTCTTTTTAAAGATATTTTTTGGTCTTTTGACTTTATTTTTGTGATAGGACAGTGAAGGAGTGACAGGAAGCCAGTGGGGAGAGAGAGATGGGGAAGGGTCGGCAATAGACCCGGGCCGGAATGAAACCCGGGTCAGTTGTGTAGCAGATGAGTGTCCTACCGTTAGCGCGACAGTAAGGTCTACCGTGCACATTTTACATCCATTTCCAGATGTATGGGAGCTGTTTCAACACATTCTGGCCAATAGTAATTCAAACTAATATCATTCATCTACTTAACACGAAACTGCATACCTACAGGGAAAACAGATCAAGTAAATAAAATAAAGAATAGCTAGGCCTAACCTTAATGCTCATTATTACAATTGTAATTGCCATTAGTAAGGCTTCTAGGAAAACATTCAAGGCCACATTATTATCTGTGTGTGCACTGAGGTCAGCATGGATAGATTCAAGGACACCTGATTTGTCTATCATGTAGTGGACTTGTAAGAATTGACCTTGGGAACATGCCAATGTCAGTGGTGTAGTCTATTTAGAATGCAGGTATACTCAGTATACCCGCCTTAGCCTAAAAAAGTCAGGGATTTCAGTATACCCACCTAAAAGTGATAAATTCAGTATTTACGTAGAATAACACAGTATACCCACCACAAAAATGCTCAAATATATCAGTATACCCACTTCAAAAAAGTAGCCAATTCTGTATCCCTCAGACCTTGCCACTGCACAGACATTACACTAGTGACATTCTTGTTTGTGAAAATACCGGATGAAAACAGAAACGGAAGCAAGAAACAGACAGCAAGCGAGACAGACAGAGCAGTAGGCATAGGGAGACTCTCCATAAACAAGGGGAAATCACGGCCCACTTGTTCAAACTGCTAAAGATAAACTCTGCCCTGTTCCTCCGCTGCTGCAGGGGCAAGTCTGCAGCCAGTCAATCCCCAGATTACCATCCCAGGCCGTGCATTTCCTCTGCCTTTTGTGTGGACGCGGTACGTCATGGCCCCGGGGTTAGAGGTCACGGCACCCTTATTCACTGGCACACTCCAAACATCCAACTTCGCAAGTCAGTTGGTCGGTGCAGAGTGAGGTCAGATGACACAGGAACACAAACTGTCTCCCTTCCTGAACCTTTTGTTTTCCTGGTGATCACATTAAACACAGAATCTACATGATGGGCTCAAAGGTCAGTCTGTTGAACACATGCACACATTAGCATATCATTCATGGAGTGATACAGATGGATCACAATGCAGATAACTATCAAGCACTCATTTTGTATGCATGCATTCTTCCTAGCCGTACCAGGCGGCCCTAGCTCAGATCAGAAAGTGCATGGTGCATGTTCTTATTATGCCTATGGATGTCCATGTCATTTTGTTAATTAGTAAAGAAAATTAAAATGATAGAACATGAAACACTGTGATAACAAACTTTGAGTGTGTGACATGGATGCATAAAATTCACTCTGGATAATGACTCGACAATCGGTGGAATTGGAAAAGCTTTAAAACAGCAACAAACAGCATCTGCTATACCCATCGCGGTGGAAATGATTATTTCAAACACAATGTTCTAACCACATGAGAACAGCCTGGGCATTTTGTTCTTGATGGGGAGTACACCTCCTGCTGAATGCAGTCTTATCATCATGATTAAGTACCGCAGGAGCAGAATCCGTGATGACTTGTTCCACGTGTGTCATCTGTCAACAGGTCGAAAGTGGGTAGACTGCATGGAGCACGGCCAAAAAAAACCAAAAACAAAACAAAGCAGGTAGACAGGATGAAAGGAAGGTGTGTGCAGTGTTTACAGACACCGTGTCTAATCAAGGGACCATGACCGAGCGTGGCTTTACTCACTGAACCTTGAGTGCTGAAATGTGAATTTATGGTGTCTGGACTGCAGTAGCTGGATATTTATCTGACTGACTCACCCTGTCGAGAGCTAAATGTGACTGTCTGAGAGCGCTCCTCCTCGTTCTCCACCTCCTCCTCCTCCTCCTCCTTGTGTCCCGCGGTTCCTGCCGAGGCCGTGCAGATGACAGGGGCTTACTGAGCCTCCAGACTAGAGGCCCCCATGGCTCGCCCACCGTCTGAGTCCACACAGGTCCTCCAGCGCCCCGTCTGGAAATTCACCAGCCCTCCCCCAAAAACATAAACCGTCGTCTGAGACTGACATGTCTGAGTGGTTTTGGGGACGTTGCTCTGTTACATTGCACATGCTGTGTGTGTTAACGCCAAAGGCACACACGCACCCATGCGAAAGTGAAGTCTACTACAGTAATAAATTGCTGCCAAAATGAACTCTTTTGGTCTGAATGCCGGACAATTGACATATGAAATACTGTATACTGCACTGGGACCTGACATGGCCAACCGGTAGGGCACTCGTCTACCATGCGGCTGACCTGGGATCGATTCCTGGCTCGGGACCTTTGCCGGCCCTTCCCCGTCTCTCTCTCCCCACTCACCTCCTGTCACTACCTTCACTGTCCTGTCATAAATAAAAAGTCAAAAAGACCAAAAAAAAAGTAAAGAAAAGAAATATACTGCACTGAGGTGCTCAGGGATCCTGCAGATGTTTTTTTAGTGGCTGCAGCATCAGCTGGGTCTGCGCACGGCTTGGCCTGAGGCAGATTGGCTTCAAAGCATGAACCACAACCAGAGCTCCTCGCTGTCTTGTCTGTCTTAATATGCTAAGGAATTTTAGGTGCCCCGGGATTGCAAACTACAACAAAGACTTTATTATTATTACAGTGTTTCAGGTTTCATACAAGCATTTCAAACCCCCTGGGTTATCTGTCTTCTTTTAGACTGTAGGCTACAGGTCACGTGGTATATGTGCATTTTGTTGTGCTCTTTAGTTTGCATTATTAAGTATATGGGAATGCATTGTCTTTCTCTTGGGAGTGACATTGTACGGGAGGATCACTAATCTACATGAGTCATGACAACGAATGAACTGATTACATAACAAAGTGTAGGACAAGGATCTTCCTCAGCTTTGTTGCTGAATGTTACGTGAATGCCAAGTCTGTGCACCGTAATAATGTCCATTTGAAAGCACATGCATGATTGCCAGTCATTAAAAGATTATTACGAAAGCCTGTACAAAGGCAGTGAAACCATCCCAGAACAACGTCAACTGCCCTACGGTTTTAGTGAGTTGTGTCACGCCATCAATACTGGGCATGTCCAATTCAAGAACTTGGCAAATAACAAAGGTGTCAGGTGACCTGTGGCCCTGACCTGTTGAGTGCATATGAGTTGAGCTGCACAACCTGCCATGAACTGCAGTAGCCCCTTAATGCGCGCCGTACCTCCAGTGGCGCGCTGTAATAGACATTGAAATGTAACTACCATAGCACTACAATACTATGACACAACATAGGCCCTTTAGCAATGCACCACGACTTGGTCATTACCATACTGGTAACAAAAAATTCATAAAGCCACGTCTTAAGGGGTTAACTGATTTCACATCGATATCAGAAAGCATTTCACAAGAGTGCTACAACCGTTTTTTTTCTTTGTATTTACACCTATCACACCTATATCACCTACACACACCTAACACCTATCCCTCATTCGTGGGTCTACTTGCCTTGTGCAATACCTGAGGTCAGAATTCCAAACCCTGGCAAAGGCAGGCCGCTGACATTCCATGCATTCCCTCCTCCAAAGGTCACTGTGGGAGGCACCCGTGCTGCACCTACTAATGACTACACTGTATGCAGGTCCAGGACGCAGCGAAAGATAGAAAGAACACATGCACTTTGTTTTGAGCCAGAACACAAACAAAGCTTTTTAGACCTGAGGCAGGGCTCCACACATTGAGTGATTTTGATTGGTTCTGCAAACACACACACACACACACACACACACACACACACACACACGCGCGCGCACGCACACACACACACACACACGCACGCACACACACACACACACACACACACACACACACACACACACACACACACACACACACACACACACACACACACACATGTGTGCAGCAGCCAGTAAACAGGATGTCTGTGTTAGCATGCCGTGCTCTGCACATGTCTCTGTATACTGTAGAGCAGTGCTTCCCAAACTTTTTCACATCACGTACCCCTTGGAGCATTTCAGCTCCATCCGCGTACCCCCCCCCCCCAAAAAAAAACCCCACAATGCACATCAACAGAAACGTCCACAGATGAATGGGCATACAGCTAACATTGTTGCAACATGTAGGCTACACCAGTAGATCACTATGAAAGGCTTCCAGCCATAATGGCCTATTAAGGTTGCTATTTGCATGTTTTCAACCAGCCATTATTGTTTAGCGATATCTCACTTATTAAGAGGGTACTTAGAGGTGTGAATGTAGTTTAAAACGTGGCCAGTCGCCATGTCAACTTTGTAGACACAGTTAAAATTTGAATGAAATTGGATGGACCTGTGACTGTGCTAAAAGTTATAGGAGTCACCTAAATTGAACACACATACTTGTTCATGGCTAATTACGGATATTTAGGGTGGTGTTAGAAGGTAAGATGACTGCTCTTGGCTAAAAAATGACATTGCATGAACATAGCAGTTCGCTAAAAGCATGCTAACAAACACATAGCCTGCAGTCTGCCTGACGAACCAGACCTGACAAAGCTAATTTTGTCAAAATCCCAAAAGTAGCAAGTTATTATCTTACTCTTGGCGTAATCACGGGTACTTGTGGATTGAAGCACATAGTCTCAGAAACTCTTCAACAACTCCAGGAAGTAACGTGATGATGCTTTGTTGCCATTCGTTTGATGCTGCACTATGCAGACTGGAGGAGATGGAACACACAGAGATGTGCCACGCACGCGACTCTCCTCAACAGCTGATTTTGCGATTAACTCCCATGGAAAAATAAACTAAGATGTGTACTGAAAACAATGTTTACAAGGAAACAATTTAACCAATACCCATGAAATACCCAAAACATTAATGCCCATGCCTGATTCGAATATTAAAGGCTATTGATTTTTTTTCCTGCATTTTTTTTTTTTTTTTCAAAATTCAAAATCCTCTCGCGTACCCCCTGTCATCACCTTGTGTACCCCTAGGGGTACGCGTACCATAGTTTGGGAACCACTGCCGTAGGGGAACAGTGTGGTAGCTAGCACTCAGCCCATTCCTGAAACCTCTAATCCAGTCAGACTGCCAAGTGTCTCCCCACAGCTGAGACACTGACTTTGGCATTCAGCTTTGCAGTCAGGATGAGGGGGGCACGGGCTAAGGGGCAGACGGCGGAGAGAGAGAGAGAGAGAGAGAGAGAGAGAGAGAGAGAGAGAGAGAGAGAGAGAGAGAGAGAGAGATTCTCTGTGCTTGATAATACACCCTCAGCTAGTTTCGACCTGTATGCTTTGACTCTGCAGGGATCAGACACCTATCATTATGAGATCAACACAAGAGAGCAGGTGGGGGTGTCATGGCTTAATCAGAAACGCTGACTCACTGCTCCACATACAGTACAGTCTGCATGTGCACATACACATGTGCAGAGACAAACGCAGACCAGTGGGAGGGGAGGGAGGAGGCCGGACAAAGAGGGTGTACTGTGTGTGTGTGTGTGTGTGTGTGTGTGTGTTCGAGCGTGCGTGTGTGTGTGTGTGTGTGTGCGTGCGTGCGTGTGTGTGTGTGAGAGTGTGTGTGTGTGTGTGTGTGTGTGTGTGTGTGTGTGTGTGTGTGTGTGTGTGCGAGAGTGAGAGAGAGAGAGAGAGAGAGAGAGAGAGAGAGAGAGAGAGAGAGAGAGAGAGAGAGAGAGAGAGAGAGAGAGAGAGAGAGAGAGAGAGAGGAGAATGGAAGGGGGCAATTTTGCAGGGCACTAGCTAATTTTCCTCTAATACAATTAGGGCTTGCTGGGGGGAACAGCTGGAGGTGCCATTTTGTGTCTACTCAGTTCCAAACTACCAGGGTTCACAAGGGGTTCTGCTTCCCATCTTCTACAGGCCCTGTGGTATCTCAGTTGAAACACAGAGATGGGGTGTGATTATTTTAGTTAAACACATAGTTAGAAATGCCACGGGAAACACACATCAAGAAAGCATGTGCACATGACATGCAGAACTCGACTAGAAGAACTAGAAGAAGAAAGAAAGAAAACATTCTGTGATGACATCGGATTTTCAGTACCAGAATGTAGAAATATGACAATACGCAGTGCCTCTACACAGAGATACCAAATAGGACTGATAATGCATGCATGCATATCCCTGAACAAGAATGAGAACCTGAGACCATCAAGGAGAAGTAATGCTCACTGTGGATAGTCCTCAATTCACATTTCGTCCATATTAATGACATAAATATCACCGGTGGCTGCAATTTCATGTACCTGTAATGGTCTCAGTCACATGTTTCTCCGCTAGTTGTTATGGAACATGCAGACAGAAATGCAAAGAATCTAACCAGTCCTTTATCTCCTTGGCAACAAGCTCAACGCTCAAAGTCTGTGGGGACAACAGTGCAGAACAGAAATGTGCACAGGAGGTTTGGCTGGCTAGCATCTTGATGTTCTGATTACAAATATGAAACACACTTGTAATTGCAATTCATGAACAATGCAACGACTCTATACCACATGTATCACACTTAGTATGCAGTATAGTAGTTGCAGCATAGAATATTCAAACTATCTGTGAACAGAGGAAAAAGATGTCTTAGCACAGAGTGCACAGAGTGTGCCAAAGAAGGTAAGAGGCATTCCTGTGCCGTCTATTCTGCATGGAAATACTGACTGTGTTTTTGGTAGCTGAAATAAGCTCCGAGAAGGCTTTGCCTGTGCAGCCACAGGCGCCCCTTTCTCCGATGGTATTTACACAGTGTACTTTCTAGGCTTAGACTAGATTGGGAGGTGCCATGGCTGTGTGTGTGTGTGACATAACTGAGTGCCCTGGAGACCCCTACAGACTAAAAGATGCAGACGTGGCTGAAATTATTATTAGTGTGCAATTCGTGCAACGACGTACGTATGTTTCTCTGTTTCATAAAATGTACCTTAAAAACGAAATGTACCGTACCTTTTACTGAATCAGTATCTTTCATGCAAAATCTGCTTTAAACATGCCGTGTTGATTAGGTTTTGTATGATTTGCAGAAGTTCCACATTGCAATGACAAATGTAGCACTTGTATTGCATTTGTACCTTTGCAAGAACAGAACAACAAAATCAAAACATTTCACCCATGGTGTGCCACATGTTCCGCACACCACCTCAGAATGTGCAAAACAATCCAGAGCTGTGAGTGGCTGACCACTCCCATCCACTCCACTCCCCAGACCCACCCCCTTCTTCTCCACACTGTTGTCATTTGCAAGCCTCCCTTCCACCCTGCTGCAGGCCTTTCCTTCACCACCCTCTCTCTCTCTCTCTCTCTCTCTCTCTCTCTCTCTCTCTCTCTCTCTCTCTCTCTCAGGAACATTGCGCTGTGTTGCGTCTGTGTTGTCGAGTTCCAGGCTGGGGCGTTGGGTTACTGTCAGATGATCCCAGGGGCAGGTACCTGCTAATGCAGCGTGCTGGTGGGGAGACTGACATCTCTGGCCACCTTTGGCCAGACGGATGGGACACTTATGTAACCTCTTCAGTGTCTTGTAATAAAGAAAGTGTTGCGCGTCCCTGCCAACTGAAAAGAGAGGTGCATGTGCGTTGGTGTTTGACCAAGCCCTGCCATCACTCATACTCCTGGGTGTTCATGCATGTGTTGTTGCATATTACATGGGTTGGTCTGCGTGTTTGTATCAGAATGTGTGAGTTTGGGTGTGCATGGGAATGCCTTAGGAGAGCTAGCTGCACTGCATGTTTGATTGTGGGATCTTTGTATTTGATGCATGTCGTTTTTTGATGCACGTGTTGCATACAGGCATGTGTCTCATAGTAAATGAACTAAGTGTGTGTGTGCATGTGTGTGCATGCAATCATGCATGTGTCTGCGAGGGAGAGGGAGAGAGAGAGAGAGAGAGAGAGAGAGAGAGAGAGAGAGAGAGAGAGAGAGAGAGAGAGAGAGAGAGAGAGAGAGAGAGAGAGAGAGAGAGAGAGAAAGAGCAGTATGTTTGTGCATAAGTACAGCTCAAATCTTGCCACCCCTCCCTGTGCACTCACATGTCTGAGCAGAGTGCTACGAGGGAAAGGCAGGACACGCTCACATGGGGAGCTCAGCTGGATTGTTTACCATCTGCTGGAGAAAAGGTCGTCTGGCTTGTATTATTACTCCAGCACTGAAAGCACAACTCAAGAGACAGTAGCCCTCTCAAATCCATTTGACGATCTTTGTTTCTGGCCTCTTGTTGAAGAGTTAACAGACAAAAGAACAGACTTTTCCCTTTTGGCAATGGGTTTTGCACAATACACCGCAGCATTTAAATATACTGTATTATGGGTGCATACTGGTTGTACAAGCTCTTCTTCTTCTTCTCTTCTGTAGTTACCTTATCAGAATTTGCTGTATGCAAAGCAGGCATTCCTTGAATCTCAAGAGTGAAAATACAAACACACACGCACGCACACACACGGTATGTGATGTTGAATTATGATCATTATTGGTGTCATGAAGGTTTCCTCTTGCAACGTCAGAGGCAGATCTTTAACAGGTTATTGCCTACAACAAAGTACCAAGTGGAGGGAGTGATTCCACCATGAGGAATCCCCAACAGCAGAATATTTTACTGTAAGTTTGTTGTGGAGACCTACATGGTATTTTTTTAAAGGACTGCCAATCTTCATGCTCTACTAATGTAAATCTCTGTGGACCAAGCACAGTTGGAGCCTATCACCACAGGTAGTTCTTGTCTTACTAAGGTCCTGCTTAGGGAGAGCTCTCCTAACTAGAGTATTTATCTGTATTCTTTCTACACACCAAGACATTTCAGGCGACTCCATTTGAATTTCAGGCGACCCCATACGGGCTCCCGGCCCCAAGGCTGAAAACCATAGAGGTAGAAAATAACACTAGAGAGGACCCCGCCCCCCTTTTACGGCAATCTGTAGCGGCCATTATCTGTAGGTAGATCAGAGAAATGGAAATTAACGGAGAACGAGGCTCACCTCTGTCAAAAATGGCTTAATCATGTGAAAATGTCCATCAACACACTATACAAGGACAATAGTTGAAGTGTGTTGCTAACTGTGTTCATAAAACATATTATTTGATTTTTAAATGTATTTTATCGACTCATATGATTTCAGTAGATATGTAGCCTGACATTTCAAATCTGGTCTTTGATTAAAGTGTTACTTTATATTTACACAGTTTTAGTTAATTTCTTGACAGGTGTGGGCGTGTTCTCCATTGACTTGCATTGCCTGAAAGTACCTACACTACCTACGGAAGTTGGGAAGCTCCAGCTGCCATTTCCCAGTGCTGTCGCAAATTGCTGTGTCCTCTCTAGTGTTATTTTCTACCTCTATGGTTTTTAGCCTTGGGGCCGGGACCCGTATGGGGTCGTCTGAAATTCAAATGGAGTCGCCTGAAATGTCTTGGTGTGTAGAAAGAATACAGATAAATACCCTAGTTAATAAAACATTAATTATTATTCTAATTGAGACACCACATACATTCTTATATCTTTTCAGAAATATCTACAGGTTTAATAGCCTACAAACAAGAGGGTAAAAAGCTTCTGCTTTATCATCTGGTGCATCGACAGGAGAGAGGCAGGAAATCTTCACTGGAGAGACAACACAGGAGCAGCACAGATGTCATTTTTTTTGTTTTTGTTTTTATTCAAGGGCACAACATAACTAACGATTCGATGGTTCGACCATCTGTTGTCTCTCAAGTTAATATCCTACAAGTTAGGGAATAAAGATGTAAGTAAAAAGCCAACATGGGGTCCTGGGTCAAAAAAGGTTGGGAACCACTTAGCTAGGCACTGACATGTGTTCCAAATAAACAAAAACACAAAGTTCTCCTGAAGTTTTGTTCTTATTTGATTGTTGGCAACCTTTTAAAACAAACAAACAAACAAAAAACACACTTAAAACCAATGCAATTGCAATTACATTTGAACTTTATTTCTTTTGTCTACTTTTTGATATCATTTTAAACAGCAATATCCACAAAATATTAACAGTGTGCAAGAAAAAAAAAGAGTTATGGCACATCAGAGAAGAAGAACAATTACAAAAAATAGATATATTTCTTCATAATCAAGGCAAGAAAGATACGTATGCATACACAGGAAATAACACAAGATCATGACTCAGGCTGGGACTGGATTCTACTGGCTAATGAATTGGCTACAGATATTACCCACATAGAGCCTCTCAACTCTGCTAATGCACTCCATGTTTAAAACCGGCAGACAAAAACATGCCCGTTGAGGGATTGAGGTCTCGGCATCATGGCCACCTCAGCACCTTTTTGTGTTACTTGTTTTGTACAAACTAAAAAGGATGGCAACTTTCCTCTTACTACCTTTGGGACACGGCACAAGAAACTCCCAACACATGGGGTGCATTTCTCGAAACTATAGTTGCTAACTATGCTAGCTACTTTGTTGTTTGCAATGCAATTTCCCATTGGCAACTACCCAAGTTGTTAACTGGCTAACAACTTCACTTTCGAGAAACGCACCCCAGCTGAGCAAGGCCCAGTGATATTAGCTGTTGCGGCGTGAATATATACCTCGGCTGTTCATGAGCAAGTACTGATCACATCAGGGAATTCAGTCAAAACTGACTCTGGCACTTAACATAATAACAAAAAAAATAAGGACACTCGTTAGAGTGGACCCCTCATACACTCTGCTGGTGAAGGGGTTGAAAACTGTGGTCTGAAATGCTCCATACGCATGTTCACAGTGTTAGCTCCAGTGTAATGCCAACTGAAATGGTACAGCCAACAGGTGTACTTGGTTACTTCTGCAGGTCCAACCTGGATGAAAACTGTTATCTACTACGGCCATTACATAGCCAATGACTCTTTCAAAGGCTCCATGGGAAAAAAAACCTTACTTTTTACAGACTGCAGGCAATTTCTGTTCTAATGAGATCAGCTGAAATGCAGATAAAATATTTATCTGTGTGGTGATACGTACATGCCAACTGACATGGCCCTGTAAGCATTACATTGCATTTGGCAGACGCTTTATAACCACAAAGGAGTTGCAGCACCGCGTCTCCCCTCCCCTCTTCTCTCAGCACATTTTTACAACTCTACAAGGCACAGGACAGCTTTTGCTTAAAGATCCACACATTTCAGTTCAACTACTCCTTTGCACTGTAACCCGACTCATTTCTCTTTTCCTTGACCTTTTCTCTTCCTTGGTGAGGAGGGTGTGTGTGTGGGTGGGGGTGTGTGGGGGCGGGGGCGGGGGGGAGACCTCAACGCTGCAACAACTCCAATCCTGTCAGAGTGAGCCTGAACTGATGACTAAGAGTTGTTCAGTCAGGCACGTTTGTTTGTTTGTTTGTTTGTTTGTTATAATTTTGAGGCATGCCCTCTCTTTGTCTATGCACCTTCACTAAAGGGCTGCAGGTGTCAGTCGGCAGAGACACATCTTGTCACCAGGCAAGGCAGGCAGCTGCTTGGGGCCCCTAAGCCACTATTGTGAACAACTCACACTATAAACTACGATATTAGCGATTTGGTTCAAATGTTCAATGTTTTCTGGGTTTTTTTTCTTGGGGCCCCAGGTGACCCTAGAATCGCCTCGGTCAATGGGGAGGATGATGTGGTCGAGCAGCTTCCCTGCTTCCCTGCTCACCTCTCCCCTACTCCTTCAGCATTTTGAGGCATGCCCCCTCTTTGTCTATGCACCTTCACTAAAGGGCTGCAGGTGTCAATGGGGAGGAGGATGTGGTCGAGCAGCTTCCCTGCTCACCTCTCCCCCTACTCCTACTCCTTCAGCCGGTGGTGGACGGACGGGCAAGCGAAACATCAGCTTGCTGGCCACACCGCTGGATGACTCATCATCAACAGCATCATCGTGTGACTCCTTCAGCACTGTGCGTCACCCCGTGTACTGTATAGAGAGGGACTAATGACACTCCTTCACAATAGTAGCTCTAGCCTGTTGTCTTGACAGGAGTGACCACAGTGCTTGGCCTCACTGTGGGGGTGGGGGGGGGGATCAAGCTGTCATTTTCAGCACAAAGGCGAGGGGGTGACAACATAACGCTATTAAGCGTTGACCAAAACAGGCTCTGCGGTAGTGTTGACTGGCAGCAAAGCGTTCATGTGAATCCATTTTTAGCTGACTCTGTGCTTTGTTATGGTCCAGTTGCCCACAGACATACAATTCCTCCACTGACCCTCCCTGCTTCTTGCTCACTCACACATGCATATGCACGCCTGCACGCACACACTCACATGCACACACACACACATGTACACACACCTGCAAGTACACACGCAGGTACACAGACACAGACACACAGACACACAGACACACACACACACACACACACACACACACACACAGACACACAGACACACACAAACACACACACACACACACACACACACACACACACACACACACACACACACACACACACACACACACATGTACACACAGCTGCAAACACACACGCAGACACACACACACACACACACACACACACACACACACACACACACGTACACACAGCTGCAAACACACACGCAGACACACACACACACACACACACACACACACACACACACACACACACACACACACACACACACACACACACACACACACACACACACACACACACACACGTAAACACACCTGCAAACACACACGCAGACACACACACACCCCTCATGACAGACCCTGATGGCCTTGACCTAGCTGTTCACCACAGACACAGCATGTGCTACTTGAACGATAAAACCAGACCTCAGTCTTGCTGTGGAACAAGGTGTCCTGTCCCTGACACCATTAGCGACAGGACCATGGTATACCGCACCCCCACTCAAAAGGGCACTGGACAAGAATCTGGAGGCCGATTCAATCCCATCATGCACTTAGTATACATGCCGATGTTCTATTTGCTTTAGTCTGCAAAGGTCTGTGGATCAAGTGTATCCTCCTTTCGGTTTACTGAATGGGAATCTCTGACCACTAAGCAGTTGGGCATGGGCATATGTGAACTTGGCAACCTAGTCTTTCCACTGACAGAGCTAATCCAGATGTCTTCCCTGTCCAACAGCGAACATAACTGTGAAACATGGTCGATGATGAAAAACAAAAATATTACACAAAAAATTACAAAAGATAAAACATCCACAGAAAATGAATGCGTTTTAGTTATCAAACACTGTACAGCATCATACTCAATGACTCAGATTCCATATAGTCCATAGAAAGAAGAAATTTCACCAAACAAATCCAAACAGCTAATCTCAAAGGTAACACTTTGAAAGAAAGTTTATACATTGTTTTCTTTCTTTTTTTTTCTTCATGGATTTTACAATCAAGTTTGGTTTTAGAGAAGAACAACCCTTGCCTATTTTTCTGTCACTTGTTCTTTTGTTGGCATCTGGTACATACAATATGCTTTCTGCCTCAGAACGCACTGAGAAATATCCACTGGTTATATATTTCTTAAACTATGCATTACAGGTCTCACTGCTCTCCCTTCGGTCATCATATCTGCATAAGCTGAAAACCTTTATGCTTCAAGTAAATGGTGGGCACACTAATGACTACTTTCATACCACTTACTATCATGGAAAACGGCTACTTTGTTTTCTTTATAGTGCTTTCATTGTATCATCTAATTTATCTTTCCAAGATTAGTAAAACAAAACAAAACAAAATGCACATATCAAGTTTATACTCGAGTAGATCCAATTTCAAAAGGTTTCAAGTAATTACTTGATTTTAAACACTGTAAAAATATTGGCAAAAATAATGATATCTCTGCCCTAAGTTTTGTATCCCTTTGAAAATCATAAAATGTGCTGTCGCCGTAAAAGGTGAGCAAGTCTGCAATATTTTCTTCTTATGTTGGCCTGACAAATGTACAGGTAGCCACTTTCAAAAAATAACACAGCTAATTGTTAACGCTGAAAAACCATAACCACAGTGTGACTGGGCTAGCCAGCTAGACAGTCAGCATATTCTGCCAGCACGTGCTGTAACTGCATCTCCTCAACCCATGCTCCTCTACTCACACCATCAACCACCATCATCAGCCCTCGTCACTAAACCGGTCCATCACCCAACTCTGGACTGGAGAACATGCGCTATATCGCTCAGTCGCTATATTATTTTTTCTGAAAGGTTTAGCTTTCTTAAAAACTGAGAGATTCTAAAATCTGCCATCCCCCTGTTAAGTACATCTCTGTGAATGAATGCGCTGTAGATTGTGGCCAGAGGTATTCGGCACGTATGCAAACATTCATTCACAGAGACACACTCGACCACGGGGCTGCTCAATGCTGATGCCGTTATTGCCCATTCACCTTGATCAAGAGAGTGTGACATTTTAGGGATTTTTTTTTCAGAGTGTGTGTTTTCTCCCCCAAGTAAAAAGTGGTGTTTTGAATTGTGCCCACTGACTGTAACTGGGCATGTAGATCCGAGAGGGACAACAGAGCGTCGAGGTGTGGCTATAGGATGATGCAGGGCTTCTTGTCTTTGAAAGGGTTCTCCGAGGTGGGCACCCCTACCAGCAGTGGGTCATTGCGGGCGTGCTGCTCACAGTAGCTCATCAGGTCAGCAGCAGCCTTCGACACCTGCCGACAAGGGAGGTGGTAAGAGTTGGAGGACTACTGTTAGAACACTGTATAACCTGTATATCAGTCGTCAGTATCATGCCCCTAGCCCTTTTGCAAGTGCTGTTGGTTAAGACGAGCAAACATTTTTTGAACAATTGCGGTCAATTCCAATGGCCGCAAATTCTGTGAGGAAGCACAGTGCCTTGTCCACAGGGTAGTGGTGAAAATGGCGTTTTTTATGCAGGAAAGTGATGGAGTTATCAACAACTGAATGCTGAAATTAATTATGCTACAGTAATTAGAACACAAAGTGTCATACTGTATGGTTCGATTAGGAGATGAAATTCACAGTGTCAGTCTTAGCCAATGGCAGGAATTTTATTACCAAAAAACCAAGAGCTCCTCTTCAAGTGGGTTTGTGCACGTATGTGCGTGTGTGCGTGCGTGCGTGCCTGAATGCGTGCGTGTGTGCGTGCGTGAGTGTGTGTGCATCAATGAGAGTGCACTGGACAGGGAATCCACAGTATGCGTACCTTTATGCGTTCGATGCCTGCCTCGATCCTCAGTTGCTCCACCAGCTTCCTTGCCTGGGCTATATTATTAGTCGTCGACATTCTCGGCCATCAGTTATGAAGCAGCAACCAGAAGGGAAAGCTGCAAGAAACCAGGAAAAGAAGAAAGCAACATGAGTAAAACATTTCCTGAAAACTTTGTTCTGTAGTTTGTGTGGTTTTGTCATTGACAGTAAATAGAATGGACGCCAAATCAACGCTATTTGCCATTCAACGCTTTGAAGCCAGATTTGGGAACATTCCAACTTACATTCCACCTTAGCAACGCCAAACGCAGGTGCTGATTGGACAACAACAAGACTTCTAACGGTCAATCAAACCATGTTCTGATGTTCATTGGTCAATTTAACTTTTAATATCTCTCTAAAATAAAACATCACCACAAAAAATCACCACCCTGGTAAGTTGGAGAGCAAGGGGACCTACTAGTTGAGCGAAAAATGATCTCCCTGGAGTGGCATTTAAGGGAGATACAGGGTTTTATGTCTCTCATAGGAATGAATGGGATTTGGCCATTTTTTGGTCTTTTTGGGTCCAACCTTGGCTCCAACTTGGCTTCAACAATGAAATAGAATTTTGGCCTCCATTCTATTTACTCTCAATGGGTTTTGTGAATTCTCTGCATTCAAATTTGAGAAATATCACACACACAAAGGGATGTATCCCCCCTGATTGGGTGTGAGATTGGGTGTGTTTATAAGTGTGAGAAGTGAGGTGAGGTTGGGCATGCGTGCACCCTCCTTCAGCTCCTCTTATCAGCAGCTTGAAAGTCCCGCCCCTTAGTTCCGCATTTCACGGGACCTAAGCTGACCATCTAACAACATGGTAGCGACTAAATATCTTCTGATCTCAGTCATATGTGCTGGGCTACAAATATGCTGTTTAAGAGGCTAGCTATAGATTAGAATCAATGTTTTGTTCCGACACCGTCTGCATGAAAAATGTGAAGAAACACACCCTTTTAACCCCTTAATGAGCGCCATACCTCCTGTGCCACGCTGTAATAGTCATTGAAAAGTAACTACCACAGCACTACAATACCATGACACAACACAGTTCCTTTAGTAATGCACCACGACTTGGTCATTACCATACTAGTAACAACAAATGTATAAAGCCGCGTCTTAAGGGGTTAAATCGTTTGGTGTTTCATACGAAAAATTACACAAAAATATCAGAAACAACACATGTGGAGCTCGTGGCACAATTCAAAGGGGATTGAAATATCATTTTAATACCGCCATTGGGTTACAATGTTAACATTTTCTGTTAAAAACACTGTTGAGGTCCCATGAAATCGGGATAAGTGACGTCACTTTCCAGCTCTATTGCCTTCAACCTCGCTCAGGCCCAGAGGAGTCCCAACTCTGTCCTTGGCGTAGATGTTACTGGAGATAAACAGGAACTTTAGAGGTGTCTAGTGGCTTACAGCCAATGCAGAGACAGCACTAAGTCAAGGCCCCTATCCTCCCCCATAGGGGCTATATCCTCCCCGATGTTTACTTTTTGACAAGAATGGCATGGCGGACAGTGCCTGTGGCTCTCAAACCCAGTCAGGGGGTGGTAATTGCCTGAGGACTCTTATACTATACTGTGGTGTTACACATGCACACCCAGACAAGAAGTTCTGTCTCAATGTACAAACACGAAAAAGCAAAAAATTCCAGAAAAAGAAAGACTGCAAGACAACGTGTTGCCCTCAATATCTAGACATGTGGCTCCAATAGCAATGCACACACAGAGTGTCCTGTGTGCAACCGCACGGGCAATGGACGCAAATGTAGGACGTAAAATGTTCAGGAAAAAGAGAAAGAGACCTTTGAAAGGCCTCTGTTGTTCTTGCAAGCACAAACTCACATCACATCAAACTCTTTTCCTTGGCACATTCCTCAAACCCCCCATCCCAACTGCTGGAACTCCTTTCCTGACCAAGGCTTTCCAAGAAGTGCCCTGCAGAAGAACATACACCTTTCTCAGAGCCTTGGGCCTTTGTCTCTGCATGTGAAACAGAGCTGCTTTTCACAAGGCACCTGCCGCCATCGTCCAGGAAATGGCCCATGCAGCCCGAGAGCATAAATGCTCTACTTGAGCATATACAGACACACATTCATGGGGACGCATCAAACACACATCTCATGAAGGACAATTTTTCTGTGCTACAGATTTTTTTTTGACCCTCTGGTGTTTTCAGAAGCACAGTGGTCAGACAGGGGGGGTCTACTGTGAGGGTTGAGCATTAGCTACCATTTTCTCCAGCTACCGTATTTCTATTGTGATGAAAGAAAGCAGTCACATGAACTGTGACTGTAAACCAGCAAGTTTTACGCTAGGTTCACGTGGCATTTGAACAGCATGACAGACTTACTGAACACACATTTACACATTCTCTAAGGCTTTATATAAAGTAAGTTAAATCAAGTGGGGGTGCTGCCAGGTCGAGCGGCGCCACCAGGTCCTTGCTATTCCCAACGGAGAATCCATTTTCCCTTCCAAGGCCAAGTGGAGTTCCTCCTCGCCCTCATTCAAAACACACACACACACACACACACACACACACACACACACACACACACACGTGCGCACACACACTCCAAATTCCCTTCCACTCTGCCCTTGTACCCTTCTACTCCCCCACACCTACCTCACTCACCCCCTGCATTTTTCAGAGCAGTATGCCTCACGTGCCGCTGCTAGTAAGATCCCCCCCCCCCCCCCCTCCTCCTCTGTGTGGTCTGCTGAACAGGGATCCCTTTCTCCTGAGAGTGGAATTTCGTCTTTCCCTGAGGGGGCGAGGACACAGTTTGTCATGGATCATTCTCTCCTACCTGGAACACTTTTTACACATTTGCACTTCTCTGCAGAAAGCATAAGCAATGTTGCCTTGTGCTTTCCTATCAGCGAAGAAAGACAAAAGTAAAGGTCCTCTAAGCTCTATAACAGAGCTCAGTTTCAAGCGGTGAACGGCAATCAACGTTGGTCCTTGTTGTGGTGGCTAAAAAGACTCAGCAGTTTGGTGCAGCACGGTCTGACACCATTACAGATAGGAGCGTCACAACATTCAATAAGTCAGTATATCGTACAATACGTTTTTACAAGCATGATAACTTTTTTGTCCACGATAACTTAAATTTGCGTGCTTCTTGTCCGCTTCACTTGCTTTCTCTACCCAATAGACTGTATAGCGATAGGCACATTTCACTCAGCGCAGTGACGCTTAAACGTTGGTGTACATTTGATTTTCAGTCTGTCTGTCTTCTGACTGTCCGAGTCTAAAGCTGTGGTATGCCATCGTGTCTGCAGTCTCCTGACCTACTGGGCTGCAGGTTGTAACCCTGATATACAGTAACTAGGATGTCCCTGCAATGCCACTTTTATTGGGAGACAGTCACTACGTTTACATGATGTTTTTAGTTCCAAATGAATAATTCCAAATTAAATAGTTCCATCCATCCATATATATTGCTTTGTTCTTTCCTTTAATTCCGAATTAAGAGGTGTTTGCATGACGTTTTCAAAGCAGAATTAAAGGGACACTGTGTGAGATTTTTAGTTGTTTATTTCCAGAATTCATGCTGCCTATTCACTACTGTTACCTTTTTCATGAATACTTACCACCACCATCAAATTCTAAGTATTCATTATGACTGGAAAAATTGCACTTTTCAATACATGAAAAGGGGGATCTTCTCCATGGTCCGCCATTTTGAATTTCCAAAAATAGCCATTTTTAGCTGCAAAAATGACTCTACTTGGACCACACTAGAAAATATTTGTTTATTACTTCGTAAAGTTTCATGTAAAGAGCAAATTTGGCAATAGGCAGCCCAGTTTCAATGAGCAGCATAGTTGCAGTACCGTTTTTGACCATTTCCTGCTGCACAGTGTACCTTTAAGCTTTATTCAGAATTAAATTGGAGTTCATTCCGAATTACATGTCTCATGTAAAAGTAGACAGTGAGTGGAAAGATAGTGGTAGCAGTGAGAGTGCAAAACTGATGCAGAGCAGAGCGGACAGAAGTGCTTTGTGATTACAGATTGGGGCAAAGGTGAATGGTGATGGGGATCTGAACTGAACAACTATGGAAAACAGTGTGTATTGGACACAGGATGTGTAGGAGGTACTGTTCAAGGAAGAGTGTGTCTGAATTGTGTTTTTTTAAATTATTTTATTATAATTATTATTTTCTTGTTTTTATTTTATTTTATTTCTATTTATGACAGGAAGTGAAGGTGGTGACAGGAAGCGAGTGGGGAGATAGAGACGGGGAAGAGCCGGCAAAGGACCCAGACTGGGAATCGAACCCGGGTCAGCCGCAAGGAAGACAAGTGTCGTACCGTTTGGCCACGGCAGGGCCCTGAATTTATAAGGTGTTAACAAGCATAATTTGCAAACCAATGAAGTATCACTTTGCATGTAAAAGTGAGAGTTACAGGGTTCTGTATATATATTTGATGTAATACATGCAACAGAACCTAATGTGTGGTGAAATGCCAAGTCTTCTCGCGTAGTACCACACAAATGGACCTGGATCAATGCAATCAATATCCTGGTCATGTTGATGAAGTATTACATTATGTCAGTCAAGCTGTATGTCACTGTGAAACACTTCCAATAACAACACATCACAATCTATTACATTACATAAATATATCCGAATTGGAAGCCTCTGTGAAACAACTTCCTCATGAGAGAGAGAGAGAGAGAGAGAGAGAGAGAGAGAGAGAGAGAGAGAGAGAGAGAGAGAGAGAGAGAGAGAGAGAGAGATACTTGTAAATAAAGAAATGATTTTGATTACCATGCATGTCAAAATGCTTTTAGTTTTAAACCTGATGCACTGACATTAACAGCCTCCAGATATCCTTACTAGCTTAATACTTCTCTGTTGCGCGATCTGTATTCATGGGAACACAATGACAGTGCCGTCATCTGTGCATGCTTGCCATTACTAAGTCATCTCATTTTCTCCCTAACTCACGCCCATCCACTCCCCTGTCCCACCCCTTCCTTCTCCATACTGACGTCCTTTAGAAGCCTCTCCCCCACCCGACTACAGTCCTTTCCTTCACCACCCTCTCTCCCTCTCCCTCTTGCTCCCCCCCCCCCTCTCTCTCTCTCTCTCGCTCGCATGTTTTCTTGTGGAGGAAGGGATGTACATTCAGGATGGAAACAAAGCTAACCAGATAACAACGCCGCCTTTAGCCTGCAACTCTCCTACATAGAACGGGCTTCCCTCCCTCATGCTGATAGGATATGTTTGTGACTCTGACACACGATGGGGCTTTCCTGATACACCATGACATCTGTCAACAGCACACCAAAGACTGGTATGGGGCATTCTGTTAATGTTCCATTCAGGGTACAGTTCGCAGAAAGGCTATCAGATATACCAAAAACAACTGTGTATTTCTACCAGCAAATTCATCTCCAGAAACATGAGATATGACTGAAAAAAAACTGCAATGAAATGCCGGCAATGAACTTCTAGAAAGGAATTGATAGCCTGAACGGGACAGGTAATAGTCTTATCAGCTGTTCAACCATGCACCGAGGTCAGACTGACAAAATAATTGAATTGGAAAAATCTCAGTAGTAGTAAAAACAAAAAAGGGGAAAACCCAAACAGTGAGATTCCAAACTTCAAACTTTCCCGCCTGCACGTTCCCCTTTCCTAGATACACGCTAAATGTTCAGCTCTAGCTAAATCAATTGGTCTGCCCTCTCTTAGGAAAAACAAGTACTAAATAACTGGCTTGTAGAAGCAGCAGCACAGAAACTGGCTTCTCCATGTCCGGGGCAGGTGTGACCAGCTGGGCAGGGCCAGCACTACACTCAGTGTGGGCCCCCCAAACCTAGCCTGATTATCATCGAAATCTCTTCGAGACTTGGGCCTGACCAAGAGCATAACAATTAACATTTCCCAAACTGCATGGTTGAACCGCCTCCCTAGGTTTGCTACTGGTTGACTGGTTTTCGGCAAAGTGGGTGGAGTGAGTTCCCGATTTTTCTGGAGATCAGAAACAACATTTACATTGCTCTTGACTTGACTATGCTGAAGGTATTGCATCAGGTGGGCGTGGCCTGGCAACCCCAAACCCACCCAGGGCTCCTGACCACAGCACGTGCTGCTGGTGTGACGGCAGGCAGCGATCACATGATCTGGTTTGTTAGTTTAGACATATTCCACAGCAGGAAACCAGTGGTTAACAACACAGGAAGACAAGCTGAATAGATGGCCAATCAAACGTGGGGAAACAAAACTGCACAGATGTGATGTTACAAATCAGAGTAATGTAATTTAACAAAATGTCATTCACAAAAAAAATCACTGTGATTATGCCAGAAACAAAGGCAATATGATGACTACTTCTACTACTTAGTATTATTCCTTTTTCTATCTTACCACAGGATGCCCAGTGAGTGACCATACACTGTAGTTGGTAATCTGAAAATCACAGCAGAGTCCCTGTCTCGCCTGTTGAGACTAAGGTGTTGTCCTATAAGTCCTATACATGGGTTCTCAATTTTTGTTTTCCCCAGGCTGCGCGACCCTAGCTGCACACAACTCAACCTCTGATTGATGGAAACCGCTGTTGGTCAAAAAATTAGCTCACGTGGTTGGCTGCCAGTGTCTTGCCCCTCCTCACATCACTGTGTTTACAAACAAAAGAAAGGTTCAGAGGAGTAGATGTGTGCACATCCCACCCGATGGGCCAGGTGCAGGACAATGAGAGTAAATCCAAGTGAAAAAGAAGTCCACGACACTGCTTGTCTACTGTGTATTTAATAGAGCAACGTTTCGACCTTCAGGTCTTCATCTTTGCCTGATGAAGACCTGAAGGTCGAAACGCGGCTCTACTAAATACACAGTAGACAAGCAGTGTCGCGGACTTCTTTTTCACTTGTAAAAAAACCAAAAGAAACCCATGTATACAAATGACCACCACCACCACCACGGGCACGGTGCCCACCTCAGCATCATCATATCAGCACCTGGCAGGGAGCACAGGGGACTGTTTTCATCTAATGATAGGATAGATATGAGGCCCGCTACCTTTTACTAGCTCCCTGGAGTCCCCACGTTCAGCATTCCCTGGCACGTCTCCAGCAGTGCATTGTTGAGTTTATTATGACAAACAACAGCTGAAACTAAAAGGTGGGATGGGCCGGCTACTCCAACGGCTACTCCATCCAAAGTCCATTTAGACCGGAAGACACAATGTCCTCAGGATGCTTCTGTGTGTGTACACTTACTACCCGGACACATGAACATGCTGAGTAGTACATACAATGCGTCCACTTACTTTCCTTGTTTTGCACGTGAATCATAAAATACAGCTCTACCCATAGCAGGGTCTGTCCACCGGTACCCAGGTGGTCCATGATAACAACACAAGAGTCCCACTCTGAGGCCCAGTCGGCAGTCGGGTAAACAGTAAGCCAGCGCAAAGGCTGACACTCAGACAGTGACTAAGTAACCATTGCCAGCTGGCTTCCTCTGAATGCTTGCTGCGTCCTTATAAGGCCAGAGGAAGTGTGGGCTGAGCAGCAGCGTGGGGAAACCCGGAGCGGGACAGCCAAGCGGCTTCCAGTAAGGCCCTCAGCTCAGCTCAGCTCACGAGGGCCTCGCCGGCGCTACGCGAGAGGGGGCTGATTCCAAAACACTAGTACACTCACACACACATGGCATGAGTGAGTGGACTACTTCCTCGACTTCCTCTCTGTCTCTCCTTCACTGGGAATAACGACAACAACAACAACATGAATTACCTGATGATCTAATCTGTTTCAGTCAGAAAGAGAAAAGGGAAGAGAAATGAGAAAATCGGACGCGCTTACTTACTCACATATACAGACACATACTTACAGAGGCGCACGCATGCACGCACGCACGCACACACATGCACACTTCACTTTATTTTACAAACTTCACATTCCAAAGATTTGTTCTTCAGAATGGCAGGAAGTGTGGCATCTGGGCCATAGCCTGGGAAGTCCTACATGTTTTCAAAGTAGAGTGCATGCCGGCTTGCCTGATTGTCCTTCATGGGTAGGCAACAGGATTTTTCAGAAAAGAGGGAGCAGAGTAGTGTTCTGGATAGTGGGGGAGGAGATATCTTTAATGACGCAGGGGGTCATCTGTCAAGGCAGCTTTTGACGCAGGAGAGCAAAAAGGAGTGGCAATCAGGCCTCCACCAGTCTGGCCTGATAGTTAGAGTGATAACATGCATCGCATAAGGCCCTCTGTGCTTACATTCAGCACGGCACACATTCATACATGCACATTACTGTCTTCAGATTACATTACTGTCTTCAGATTAGCAGTTGCAATGATGACCTCACGCACTCAAAATGCAACATTCACAGCATTCAATTTCACATCACTTAAAACGATAGCACTCGTAACACATGAACACACTTATACAATCGTTGAAGATAATCAAGAGCAAATCAAGTTTGCATTAACTCATTATAATATGCACAGGCTAGATTCAATAGGTTTGAACTACCACACATATGGTATACCGCAAACTGCATACAATACAGTACTATTACATGACCATACTTTTATTGGCATAAAGCAATGTTCCTTTTGACCATTTCATCTACTGCACTATGTGATCACTATGGCTGAAAGAGCATGGCAAAGATGTGAACATACAGTATATTTAGGCAGGTAACTCTCACAGACCTATGCATAGAAATACCAAGACAAAGAAAAGTACCCTAGAAAGTGTGCAGTTCTCACCTTGGTGCACAAGAGTTTCGTGACACAAAACATTTTCATGACAATCATGATAAGAGCAATTCAAACTATGTGTTGATATCAATTGCGAATTAATGAATATCTGACTCAAGGATTGCACCTTCTCTTAAGGCACACACACGCACGCACGCACGCACGCACGCACGCACGCACGCACGCACGCACGCACGCACGCACGCACGCACACACACACACACACACACACACACACACACACACACACACACACACACACACACACACACACACACACACACACACACACACACACACACACACACACACACACAACCCTGTCACCCCCTTATTTTGGAGTGGCCTACAGGGCTCTTTTACTCATCTGTGGTCATGTGACTAAGCAGCAGCCTGAGAGCTCTGGGGTCTGACCCTGACCCACAATGTGGTCGGAGCCTGAGAGCCTGAGGCAGCAGGTTTACAGCCGGGAGCTGGTGGCTGTAACAACACATCACAAAGCCGGGCCACTGCGCCACCGTGGAGATTTTCACACCTCAGAGCAGGGACAGGGCAGGAGCAGGGTTCACATGCATGGGGAAGGATGGAGGAGGGGGGCAAGAGGCACATGGCAAGGGGCAGAGACAGTGGCTACCCCAGGATGGCTTCTCCTCAAAGAGACCCCCTGCTAACAGCAGCTGCACTAGAAGCCCTCGACTGCACAGGTGTGGACCTGGGGGGCCTATATACTGAATAAGCTGCTTTAGGAGTAAACCAGGTTAAGTTAAGAGGTAAATCCTCTAATAGATTGATTAGAATAATTTCTTTAAAAAAATAAATAAAATAATAAGGGCTTTTTGCCTTGATTTGATGGGACAGTTGGAGATGGTGACAGGAAGTGAGTGGGAGAGAAAGATGGGGGAGGATCGGCAAATGACCTGTGCCAGAATCAAACCCGAATCGCCGTCATAGTAACCATAGTGCCCTAACGTTAGGCCATGGCAGGGCCAGATGGTTTTCTTCTTAACTTAACCTGGTTTACTCCTGAACCAGCTTCTTAGTATACCCCTCTCGATTCTAGTCTAGATCTAGTGTACATGTTCAGTCCATGTTCCATGGCCTGCACTGGATATCTCAGAGAACAAGAGCTATGGGTATGGAGGGAAGACAAACACAGTGCGCACAGGGGTGACCTCGTAGTGTACTGATAATGTCTAAGCAATCGAACAGTCATGTCAAGTTTATTATGGTACATTCAGGCAGACCACAATCTATGGCAGGGCCGGCGCTAGGCATAGGCAGACCAGGCGGTCGCCTAGGGCACCAAATGTCTTGGGGGAGACAAGTCCCACAGAATTAGAAAATTAAGTAAAATAAAGAATTAAGCTTTATATTGACAATTATTATTAATGGGCACTCATTACATGTAGGCATTAGATCAGCTGTGCTCTATCAGATGTATGACACTATGTTTACACATGCCAATCTCTTATTCCTACAAAAGCAAAGAGGGGTGCTCGCCTAGGGCACCAAATTGTCTAGAACCGGCCCTGATCTATGGGTGTCTACATCAATACTTTGTCAGATTCGTGGAGTCATATCTGGCTTATGAAGAGTAGTAACAAAATGTGCAATTCAGAGACAGACATCAAAAAACACACGTAGCAGACATGTTCAGACATGGCCTGTCTAGCCCCGCATGTATACATATCTGTCTACCAAATATCTTTCTTTGGGGGATTTTATTATTTTTCAGATAGGACAGTGGAGGAGAGAAAGGAAGCCATGTGGGAGAGAGAGACGGGGAAGGATTGGGAAATGACTCAGACCAGGACTCAAACCCAGGTCGGCCACATAGCAGTCCAGTGCCCAGCCGTTGGAATCACAGCTGGGCCAAAATATCTAAAACAACTATCCCGATGCAATGTATTCCTGTACCCCCCCCCCCAAACACACACACACACTTTGTCCCCTGAGGTGTGAGAGTGCCATGGATCAGGCCTGAGGACTTTTACAGTCTGGTTGTCTGAGGCCACACAGTTGGAAGTTGAAGAGGTCAGACAAGCCCTTCAAGGAAGGTGGTGACCCAGTTATGACACATTATCTCAATTCATTCACAGAGTTACGGAAAGGCTCGAGCCTAGGGCTAGTCACTCAAACACGGGATTGCAAAAGAGTCACTGTGGCTACTGGAAAATTACACAGTTTGTCACTTGTCTGTACTGTCCCGCCACACTGCTCCCTTGGGCCGTCATTGGGGGCTGCACCCTTGCACAGGGGAAGCATAAATGCAATTTCGTTGTGTGCAGTGTGCATTGATCACTTGTGTGCTGTGGAGGGCTGTGTCACAATGACAATGGGAGTTGGAGTTTCTCAGTTGGGCTTTCACGCTTTCACTTTCACTATGGCAGAGGGCAACCTGAGATACAGAGAGGACCAGGAGCACTGGAAACCAGAGCAACATGGCAAAGAGTGTCCTTCAACACACAGGCAGGTCACATCAGACGGCGTCATCTGGTACGTCACATACCATAGCAATGGTCGGTCAAGGGCACCAATGAGCCTCAGGCCGATAACAGCTTAACTACGTGCTGCAGCGGGTGCACAGACAGCTTGAAAGTTTAATAGACGGGCAGAATTATCTAATGGACACACTAAAGTGAGATATCTCATCTCAAGATTTGCAGAACTGCTTCAACAGCAAAAGATTCCAGTATTAGGCATTAACCTCATGAGTGGGGCTATATCAGAATGTTGTAGAAGAGAGCCTTCTAAGAACTGTTTTACACACCAATGTTTTTCAAACTACACAAAAAAGACCATTCTTGAATAATTTCCTCAGAGTTGAATGTCTTCATGATTCTTCAACATCTCTGTGACTCTGTGAAGTTGCAGCCACTGATGTGTGAACCTTCTCTACACAGTGTGTGTAGATTCCAAATCACAGCAGATTAACTAAATGTCCAGAAGGAGGGTAGATGGCATGATGGGGGAAGAGATGAGCAGGCTAAGATGTTATGGGTAGTCATGGGTAAGCGGGCAGTCATTGTTAGGCGGTTAGGGTGTCAGACTTGTATCCCAAAGGTTGCCGGTTCGACTCGCGACCCACCAGGGAGGGGGGGTAATTAACCAATTGCTCTCCCCCATCCTCCTCCATGACTGAGGTACCCTGAGCATGGTACCGGCCCGCCGTACTGCTCCCTTGAGGCGCCAGTGGGGGCTGCCCCCGTGCACGGGTGAGGCATGCAATTTCGTTGTGTGCAGTGTGCAGTGAACACTTGTGTGCTGTGGAGTGCTGTGTCACAATGACAATGGGAGTTGGAGTTTCCCAGTTGGGCTTTCAATTCATTTTATTTCCTCATAGAGCAACACAGCAAGCTGCTGCTCTGGTGCTCCCTAGTGGCAAAGAAAGGAGGAAAGGAGGAATGGAGGAAGCCGAGGAAGAGTTCTTAAAAAAAAAATGATGGCAGCCACAGTTACCGACATTACCGTATGACAGTCTGTCTAGTCACGAGTGAACAAGAGACAAAATCAATCACCAGACGTTGTGTTTAGTATGACAGCAGAGGCATATGTCTCTGAATAACCTGATGTAGAAAAAAGTTTCCTTTCAACTTCTAAACCACAAAACCTTAGTCTAAATACTTTGTAGCTTATGAAATAATAGCAACAAAGTGACCACAATTAAGGTAAGAAGCGTGCATGAATCCAATGAATGCACCGATCATATGAGTTGATGCAAGTTGTTATGCTTGACGTGCAATAGTGAATTATTTATGAAATGACACGAGGCCCAGCTGAAGTGCTAATTCACAATCCTCTTCTACTGTCAGCATAGCTTGGACACATATGCCTCTTGGGATGGGCATTCAAACACAGCTAGCTCGCACAAAGTCGCCCACAGCTTCCTTTAGCAACATTTCAACCAATCAAACTTGACCATACTGTAACCACGTTCTATTGCAAAACTGTTGCACAATATCAACAGACAGCATCACATGTTGCTTCCCTGAGTTCATGCAGCCACTGTGTGTTATGTTGCCAGTGTGGTGAATTGCATTGGCAACACAATGAATTATCTTGTGGCTATGGGTCATGTTTTATCACTGTATTGGTTCATGCACATTTATGTATCATGTCATTACAAAGTGAATTACTTAATTACTCAAGTCTGGAAGAGATTTTACTATAAAAAAAGTGTTTTTTTCTGTTTATATCAAAGTTTAAGTCTTAACTGCGGACTCCGTTGTGAGTGATAACAACCCATGGCATTCCTATTCCTGCAGACTGGGGAGGATTTAAGTCTATCAGGCACACAGTAAACAGTCTGAATGCAGATGAAGGGAAAGTAGACAGTCATGTTGCACAGTGGTGATTTCCAGAGGCTTGTTTTTCCAGATGAGACCCTAAACACTTTTCCCCGACAGCTTGTGAGTCAGACGGCTGACGTAAGAAGAGTGGAATGTGGTGGCATGTCTGGCTTTAGTCGTGTACGCTGATGGCTCAGGAAAACAAAAACGAGAGCCTGGAACACTACCCACAACATGACACTGCCACCTTGTGGCAAACCATCAGTACTACACAGCCAAACCCTTCCTGCTTGTTAGGAGGAACCAGAGGGCCATTCTCAAAACCAAGGACAGTGTCCTTCGAAGTGTATCAGCCTAATTAGTCACACCCAGTGATTGGATACTCTTTATTAGTCACACCCAGTGATTGGATATTCTGTGGAGTTCACCAAAGAGTATCCAATCACTGGGCGTGACTAATTAGGCTGATACACTTGGAAGTGCACTGTCCTAGGTTTTGAGAAAGGCCCAGAGTTGTGACAGCCGGGATACAGGAAGTGTACCCACAACCCTATATGGCCACTCCATCACACTGCCACCCCATTTGGGAAGTGGAACCGTACGCTTTACACACTCTTGGTGTCCCTCACCTACCACCCACCATACTTCTCCCATTCCAGGATGCCCCACAATCCATGCTGGGTGTCCCTCGCAGCAGGGTTATCCATCCTGGGGTTCCTCGTATGGCTAAGACAACTTTGTGCACCTCCGATGACCTCACGGTTGGTCATTCAACTTCTGACACCATTTGTAGGGAATACAGTTGCCACAACGGAACTCCAACCCTAAGGACTCTAATTGCTACTCCAAAGAGCCAGGCTCATTGACATGATAGTCAGAGCGCACCCACAACATAGTGATGGCTACTCCATCACAGACCTTCTGAGAAAAATGCACCCCGCAATGTACTGTATGTGTTGTGTTATGGCTGATCAGAAGACACGAGAGGGAATTTCTAAAGCACAAATAATAGAGATGTGGTTCACAGTTCGACAAACTATTGAATAATGCTGAATGCAGGGGAATAATGTACTCTACATCAGAAGGCACTAGTCAATTGATGAATGGACAGTCAATTGATTGGTCAGTATTCAGTGACACATGACATGTATCGTTGATAGATATATGTATAGAGTATCAGATATTTCAAATAAGAATAATGAATAGATGCTCTGCTGAACACAGCTTCATACAGTCAACAGCAATCAGCATTACGAAATACCAGGTGCGTTTTGTCTGAAGGTTTGGTCTTATTTCGTAAAGTATGTTGTAATGTGCTTTTGTGCTTTTGTAATGGGCTACAACATGTTCAGGCAAATATATAACCCCGTAAAGTGAAATGCTGTGCAGTAATCACTTAACAGTTGTCAAGACGGGTGAACTCAGAAATCTCTCCCCATTCTTTGCAGTGATAAGAGCTCCTGTACTTCAGCCCTTAGGACACCTACACAGTAAATGTTGCGGTGTTAATTCAACACATCGAGAGTTCATTTAAGTCCAAATAATGTCAAATCAACTCTCTAAGTGTTAAATGAGCACTGCAGAATTTACTGTGTACTCAGCAGCTGCCCTGGTTTCATCTATATACTGAACCCAGGAAGGATCAGAAGAACACACAAGAATTTGGAAATATGCAAACATCTAATACATAGCAGTATGAAATGTAATCTAAGTGTAGGCTATGTAGAAGGTGTGTAGAAGATGTGCTGCAAAGTGAACAGAAGTGATTCAGCAGCTTACAGAAGTTTGACACGATAAATATGTCTGAGTCAGTAGAAATAGGACTACCATTTCCTTCCAAATATGACCAGTGTAAACCGTGAAAGTGAAAGCCCCATTGGGAAACTCCAAATCCCACTGTCATTGTGACACAGCACTCCACAGGACACTACGAAATTGCATTTATGCCTTACCCATGCAAGGGGCAGCCCTCAATGGTGCCCCAAGGGAGCAGTGCATCGGGGCGGTACCATGCTCAGGGTGCCTCAGTCATGGAGGAGGATGGGAGAGAGCACTGATTAATTACTCCCCCCACCAACCTGGCGGGGTGGGAGTCGAACCAGCAACCTTTGGGCTACAAGACTAACGCCCTAACCACTTACCCATGACTGCCCAGCTGGGACTGGTGCTGGTGGAGCTGTGACTACATTAGGCCCTACTATGTAATTGTGATGGAGTGACCATGACTAGGGTTGTGGGTGTGTTCTGACGAACATGCCAACGAGGATGGCTCTTTGGTGTAGCGGTCAGAGCCCCAGTTCCCTACCCCTGAAGGTCTGGGTTCGAGTCCCGGTGGGGCAATTCTACTCCCCTTTGCTACAGTAATACATACAGTTGGGTACGATATTATTAGCCCCCCTCCTGAAATTAGACATCCCTCTTGATTTCTCCGTGAGAATGACCATTATTAACAGTTTCTGGTATTCTGGAAACAAATACACTGATGGAAATAAGGTCCAATAACTTGACTTTGGATTTTTCTACTGTTACAATGAGTTTTAACAAAAAAAGCGCAAAAATGACAAGGACAAAATGATTAGCCTGCTGATCATTAATAGTCAATATGGCGCCATTTATGAACCAAAACTGATAACGGGCTCTGATTAGTTGTTAACTAGGTTGGTACATGGCCCACTAGGGATTTTGGCATATTTCTCCATTGCGAATTGTTCTAACTGATTGCATGCATGCTAGGCATAGACATTTGCCACAGACTCTCAGTGAGATTGAGGACGTACTCTGAGCGGGTCATTCCGGTATCATGGTTTTAGTATCCTTGAAGAACCTCTGAACTAATTTAGATGTATACTGTATACTTTGGGTTATGATTGTGTTGGAAGATCCAGCACTCCAGATCCAGATCCAGCACTCCAGATCCATTCCAGGCTCCCTGTCTCTGAAGCTGAACAACAAACGAATAACTTGATGACCCCCACCACCATGTGTAACAGTGTAAACAGTACTTATACTCATTAAATCAGAGAAGCACTGGGCACCTGCCTAGATGATTGCTATACATGGGTTCCAAAGTTTGTTTAGAACCTGACTGCGCGAAACTATCTGCACACAACTCAACCTCTGATTCTTGCAAACCGCTGTCGGTTAAAAAAATAGCGCACGTGGTTGGCTGCCAGTGTCTTGCCCCTCCTCATAACATCGTGTGTACAAACATTCAGAACCCATGTATTGACCTGGCCTCACCTGGAGTTTTTAATTCAAGAAAGACAGCTGATGACAGCTTGTCATCATATTGGGCTTTGGGGCCACATTCACAGAAGAACCCCTTTACAAAAGGCGGTGCATATCAAAGTCTGATTGAGCTTTGCCTGTGAACATTCGAAAGTCAAAAACGAGTTTTGGAAGTCTCTGCTTTAGTCTAATGATATTTAATTAGACCTGCTTGGACACCTGAATGTTGTTTCTGTTGGGTGAAGAAAGGGTAAACCTTGATTCAACAGTTAAACATGGTCATGGTAGCATCATTCTGTGACACCCTAAGGCACGGGAAACCTTGTATGGGTATATGGCACCATGAAAAGAGAAGATTATGATAGAATGTTGAAGGTAACCATGCAAAAGTATGCTCATAGATTAAGCTAAGATCTTCACTGGATCAATAAGATAACAACCCAAAATGTACATCCAAAATAGTTCAAATATTCTTCAAGGATACTAACACCATGGTCATGGAGTGGTTCAGACCACAATCCTTTAGGGGGCGTTGAGAAGTATGCAGCTGAGAGGGGGTGGTGCTTAGTTGCCATTGGGGGGCATTAGTCTATTTATTTTTTCTAATACTAAGGGGGGCGTTGGCAGGTTATGATGAGGTCAAGAGGGCGTTGGGAGGCTTGTTATGAGGCTAAGGGGGCATTTGTTCAAAAAAGGTTGAGAACCACTGCCTTAGATAGTGTTTGAGGAGGAGTGCTGAAAATGAATTTCCATTTTCAAAATACATGCAATTTGGACCAGCTTAACTGTTTGCAATGGAGAGAGGGGCCAAAATCCCTGGTAGGACATGTGCCAACCTAGTTAACAACTAGGCTAATCAAAGAGCCTGGTGTCAGTTTTGGTTCATAAATGGCACCGTATTGAAAATAAATGTTCTGGGGGCTAATCATTTTGTTCTTGCCATTTTCCCCTTTTTTGTTTAAACTCATGGTAACGATTGACAAATTCAAATTCGAACCCATTGGACACTATGCCCATGGTATATTTGTTTCTAGAAGAACAGAAATGCATTAACAATGGTCATTCTCAATTAACAGTTTTAGGAGGGGGCAACATGAGTAATCAACCAGTGCTCTCCCCCATCCTCCTCCATGACTGAGGTACCCTGAGCATGGTACCGTCCCACCGCACTGCTCCCCATGGGGCGCCACTGAGGGCTGCCCCCTTGCACGGGTGAGGCATAAATGCAATTTCGTTGTGTGCAGTGTGCAGTGTTCACTTGTGTGCTGTGGAGGGCTGTGTCACAATGACAATGGGAGTTGGAGTTTCCCAATGGGCTTTCACTTTCATGATCTCCAAAAATTCCGTGCTCCTGGACACGGATTTTGTGTCCTTAACATCCGTGTCCAGGAGCACAGAATTTTTGGAGATCAGGCTGGAGGGGGGCTAGTAATATTGTCCTCAACTGTCCACTGTGGGACACTACAGAAGTTATACTATAGAACAGTGATTCTCAAACTTTTTCAGACTGAGGACCACTTTGTCCCCCCCAAGAATGTTCAAGGACCACCTGTCAGCTAAATTGACAGTTGACAGGGTGCTAATTCGACACTGCTAATTTTGATTCAGATCACTTACTTTTTATTTACATTTACAAGCCTGTCTTATTGTGGTGAAAATATAACTTCAGACATGTTTGGCTTTGTAATAATGTTACAAATATGGCCTTCTGCTAGCTTGAAGAAAAGTAGAAATCCTCTTGCAGACCACCTGAGCTCTGTTGCGGCCCACCAGTGGTCCCCAGACCACACTTTGAGAATCACTGCTACAGAACTATATTATAGTGACCCTCATCTGTTGCTTTACGATACATACTGTATACTGAATCAGTACACTTACACTAGGAACCATAGGGGTGGGCGATATGAGTATGACGATATTAAATCGTGAATCGTGACATCGTGAATCGTGAAGATCGTCTCGAATCTGCCAAAGTGGAGAAATCGTATAGATCGTCTTGCAGTGAGGATGTTTACTATCAGTATCAGAGTGATGTTTACTTACTTGTGTTGTTGTCTTCACTTTTATTCTTTACATTATTGTATTCCAATTGTGCACTTTATGAGAGTGTCATCAGTGTGTTAACATTTTATTAACTGCAAATTACACATTGCAAGTATATCAAAGTTGTTCCTTGCTGTTTTTATTTTTTAGATGGAAGATGATGATAAAAAATAGAAATCGAGATTTTATGTAAAAAAAATTGTGATATGACATTTTTGCCATGTCGCCCACCTGTAAGGAACCACTTATTCTTCAATGAGCCTGCCTACCAGGGCAGTCATGGGTAAGAGGTTAAGGCATCAGACTTGTAGCCCATAGGTTGCCAGTTCGACTCCCGACCTGCTATGTTGGTGGGAGAGTAATTAACCAGCGCTCTCCACCATTCTCCTCCATGACTGAGGTACATGGTACCGTTCCGCCGCACTGCTCCCTTGGGGCGCCATTTGGGGCTGCCCCCTTGCACGGGTAAGGCATAAAATGCAATTTTTATTGTGTGCAGTGTGCAGTGAACACTTGTGTGCTGTGGAGTGCTGGTTCACAATGACAATGGGAGTTGAAGTTTCCCAATGGGCTTTCACTTCACTTTCGCTTTCACTTTGGGCTTTCACATAGTGAGCAGCCACTTATTTTTCAATGTGCCTGCTGCCTACCATGCAACTTCCATGAGATTGCCAAGGTGCTGATCTGTGGGTGATGAATGGAGATAGCCTGGCCCTTACTGTAAAAGGACCATGCATGGTGCAGTCAAGGAAACATGGCACAACATCACTGGCTACAACTGTATAAACTAGACTGAAATATTGTCCTGCTCAGCTGACAACAACATGGTCCGGTGCACTGATATTGTTGTGAAAAAGCGGAAGGATGCAACCTGATTGGCCTACCTGAGAGCTGATATATGTGACTCTGGTAAGGCGTAGAATTCTTCTGCTGTGTGTGAGAGAGAGAGAGAGAGAGAGAGCGAGAGAGAGAGAGAGAGAGAGAGAGAGAGAGAGAGAGAGAGAGAGAGAGAGAGATTAAAGTGAATGAATAATGGCATACTACATTGTATGCACATACAGACGAATAGCATAACATTTGTTTTGGTTAGATCAGTGGTTCTTAACCTGGGTTGCGGGCACCCCCTGGGGGTGCGCCAGACATCGCAGGGGGTGCGCAGAATTTTGGTTATGCTTGGGAACATAATAATTAGTCCTAATCAAAACCATTTAAACCCATTTAAAGTAAAATTTAACCCCTATTTGAAGGCATTGATTAATGTCTCAATCAAGAATAATTAATCACTTCAATCATTTTTTAGTGCGCATACACGTGTAGATGTTTGGGTTAGGGTGCGTAGCTTGTCTTGGGCACAGGTAAGGGGGTGCAATCAGAAAAAAAAGGTTAAAAACCACTGGGTTAGATGACAGATGAGATTGCAAATGTCACCTAGGCCAGGACAACACGTAGGCCTACTGAAGTTGCCTTAGAATGTAGTCTTTGAACTTGATTTGAATGCAAACTAATATGTAAGCTATATTGAAACAGGTCTGGTCACTGAAATAAGTTTGTTGGTCTAAAAGGTAACTTACATTTGTATTTTAGATGAGGGATCCTTTCATAAACAAAACCATAGCCCCTTAATGCATGCTGCACCTCCAGTGGCACGTTGTAATAGTTATTGAAAAGTTAACTGCTATAGTATAACAGCACTATGACATAACACAGGGCCTTTAGTAATGCACTACAACTTGGGCATTGCCATTCTGGTGACAGCAAATGTATAACGCTGTGTCTTAACGGGTTAAACATAGGAGCATTTTTCTCTGACATGTTTCATACCCCCACATCTAATAAGAGTTCCTGTCCAAATCTAAGCAAGTTGTTGACGACCTATATGAGTTAAAAAAAAAAATATATATATATATAAAACATACTACTAGTTCTCCTATTTGCCACTGTAAACAAACTTTGGCGTTCACATGACACAAACTCATCGCTGTACTGGTGCAACAAAAACATCCACATGCAAAAAATAAGCCAATAGGCCCTGCCGTGGCCTAATGGTAGGACACTGGGTTATACGCCGGCGACCCGGGTTTGACTCTGGCCCGGGCCATTTTTCGATCCCTCCCCCCATCACTCTCCCACTCACTTCCTGTCGCCTCTCAGACTGTCCTATCGAAATAAAGGCAAAAGTGCCAATAAATTTAAATGAAAAAAAAATATATATATATATTATTTTTTATTTATTTATATATAAAAATAAGCCAATAAAGTGCAATAGCCCATTCTGCATCTGGGTAGATCATTCTTCAGACCAATAGACTGGTTAGGCATAATGTCATCATGTCACCTGCAAAAGCATAACTACTAGAAAAGTCACTTTTAATTATTTTTGTGAAACAGGTGAATAACTCGTTGCAGAGATTTGATTAATGTGCCATTTCATATCATTACAGAAACAAACCCAGAAGACCTTACAGAGATGATCCATGGCCCTTTCCAAGTTTCATACTAATAGTGGTAAAGAATGATTTGGATATTTAGAGGTTTGAAATTGCTTCCTCATTTACAGTGGGCCTAGCCTATGCCTATGTGGGCTTGTATATGGACCTCACCTGTTCTTGCTTAGGTAATAAGCTGATGTGTTACAAAGCGACCTTATTTGAAAGCATATCTGGTTCACTTCTAATGTGAATACCATGCAGCAGTTGATTAAGAGTGGATGTAAACATAGGTCTAATATGCATTCTGAATACATTAATTGAAGGCATGGTAAAGAAATAGTTCTGAAAAAATCAAGCAAAACACCATTGCTTGGGAGGCACTTCGCCTACAGCATATGTCAAAACAAACTAAGGTAGGCTATACGGTGCGCTCTAAAACACACTCTCAAACACATTTTTTTCTGCCCAGGTGACACAAACGACTGAGTGCTGGAAGAAAAGAGAACTAAGCAAACGGCAGCAGAGACTATGGTTAATGAAAGCTATCGCGACCCAGTAGAGACATTTTTCGACAAACCATCCAGTATGTGCGAACTGAAACTCAATGCAACAGTATAACATACTGTACCTTCCCGTTCTTGCCTTCTGTTGCTGCTGGTAGGCCTAGCTGACAGTGTATAAGACAATGCGGGCATTCTAACAAACGCCAGGACATGTTGTGTGTTATTTTATTTTAATATTGAACCATACACTGAACAATTCAGCCATACAAGCAAACGTGGGTGTTCGACTACCACAATGTCTTTAATAAAACAAGAATACGTTTTACGCGTAGAGATGTTGACAGGAGGCGCATGAAGCCTGCACTCGCCAGTACGGTATTGAAATATCGGTCTAATATGGCACAAATCCAAGCATATGGCCAGACACTTCCGCGAATGATAATCCCCTATTACATATGAAATCAAAGTATGCAGAAGCGCTTAAACCTCTATATCAAACGTTTCCCTTCTGCCCCACTCCCCACCCCTCCGGACAAAGCTTGGAAAATTCAAGCCATATCGCATTCGTGACACCAGTGGAGTTGAGCACCCGCGCCCTATCTGTACCAAAGCCTCATAATGCCAGCTTGTAAACGTGCAATACAAAACATGCTTGTTGCATTTCAATTGTATGAATGGCCAACATTTCCAGTTTTTCGCTACTCACCTCCGAGTACGGTGTATGTGCAATTTAAAGGGCCAGGTTCGCCAAGATCATTCTCCTCAATCGTTCACTCCCCCTTACCAAACACCACCCCCTTCGCTTACCACTGTCCACCCAATCCTCCTTCTCCCCACCGCTTGTGACATTATTTCCACACACTAACTTGATTTTCTCCTGGGACTCGTTTTTTTAAATATATATTTAAAACACGGCTTTACTTGTTGTAGATAGGCTTACTATTTTCACTTAAATTGTCGGTGGTCTAGCCTACCCAAACTGAGATGGGAACACTCTGCTTATGGAAGGATGCATTTTGTTAACTGGATCTGCAGCCTACGCTACGTGGAGCTTGACATTACCTCCTTACAATGTGCAAGACGAAGTAAATCTGTAGGCCTACCATCGCGGTGCCCTCAACAACTCACACATCTGCGCAAAGAAAATCATATATTTCTCCAACCGCAATATGCAGTATCAAGTATTGGCCCAAGAGGGCGCCGCCACTCAATGTCTCTTACTTAAGAAATGGACTGTGGTGGTCGCAGCTCTAACGTAAGTGAGAGGGTATGACTGGCTTCCTCGAGTTGTCCATCACCCAAGTGAGTGGAGAGGGTATGACTTTCTTCCTCGAGTTGTCCATCACGCATGCCATGTTTGAATTATGTTTGAACATGGCATCACGCATGCCATGTTTGAACTAGTCTTCCACTTGATTTTTAAATGTTGTCCAACATAATTAAAACCCACAGACTCCAGGCTAGGCCTACTTAGGCCTACATCAGGTTTGGCCTAGGCAAAGTGTTTTAATGGCCAGTCAAGTCAGGAATTGTTGCACCTCCAAGATGCAGGTACAGGGAAAAAGGGGTCAGACAGCTATGGAAATTAAGTTTACTGTCCACATATTCTTTTACCAGAGGCAGTATGTATGTCATGACGTGATTTATTGCAGTGTTGGCTTGGCTTCTGAGGATCACTGGGGATCTCTGGGCATTACCATCCATTTGTAGTCATAAATAATAATAATAATAATAATAATAATAATAATAATAATAATAATAATAATAATAATAATAATAATAATAATAATAATAATACAAGTATTAACCCTTTTCTTGACATACTGCTCCTATAATCCATAAATGACAGTTGCTATATTAAATGAAAAACTGTAGCCTAATTTGTTTTGTATACGTAGTGTATGACCAAATTAATTTACCACAATGAGAGCTTGTAGTTTTACTTTAAAACACAACAAATCTGAATGGTCCAGACTGCACTTCATGTGTCTCTCATTTTGGATGATCTGTACTGTACTGCCATAGTGATGGCAAGATGTCACTGTGCATCACAACACATTTGAGATGGTATTTTGACTCGTCAGGAAATCAGTATCACCACAGTGGATGTTATTTATAGGCAACATGAAGAGGAGAGAATAGCTTATACCGCATTGGCCTAATTTCCCGTGGAGCATGAAATTATGCTGATGCTTATACATTTGCCCGCTGCGCAAAGAGACATTTGATGCACATCTTTTTTTTTTTTAACATGTTTTAGACGTCAGGTATGTTCCTAGAATCTCCAAACGATGGTCAATTCTAGTTGAAATGATGTCTTTCTGACATTTCATCAATACTTATGTTACACCATTTACAGTGTACATGTAATTCAGTTTGTTTAAGCGCAGTTGACATTGGTCGGGAGCCTCACTAAACACTTAGAGGCCAGCCCTCTTTAAGGCAACTAAAATTACATGATTTTCCCTGACTGGTTAGAGGGACCTGAAAAAAGCTCAATACCCAGAATGTGCTATTGTAAGAAAACAAGAGTGATAGGTTATTGAAAAGCAAGACTTAGTTGAGATTCAAACTAAGTTGATCCTTAAGAATCCAATCTGACCCATTACCAGACTATGTGCACAACCATTAAGTTCCTTGTCACTTCATGGATGGAACATACGTAATGTCATTCCCTGACAATTGTAGGCCTATAGCCAGTTGGAAATGTTTTAAGTATAAAAATTGGTCTTAATTAACAAGAGTTGCATTCATGAACGATGGAAGATTTGTAATGTTAAATCCAAAGTGACTGCTGTAGAACCTAAACACAGTTTTCAAATGAATCACAATTCAGCAACAACACATTTTCCCCATATTTATTATAATCCCAATGTAATCATAACAATAATAGTGGCCCTCATTCATCCCAAGAACAATATCAAACAATTCCCCCTAGAACACAATATCAACACAACAACTGGAAGCACTCAGAGAGCGCAGACCTCCTTGATAGAACGTTTGACTATGTTACACCCTCTCTTTCTGCCTTCTTTTGTGGAGTTAAGGGCGGGTTATGCTTCCTACTTGTGCCACAGAGTGAGCTTGTCGCAGCCATGATGCAGTTAATTTTGGTTTATGCCCTGTTTTGAAGCACGGTCTGCGCGATGTCATTCCACGCTGAAACTGCCTTCAATACAAAGAGTAAACTAGACGTGTCGGTTGTTTTTTAGCATCACAGACTCGACGAGAATGAAAATGAAACATTAAATCTTTATATCACGTGCATGTTTGATCGCACTGGCAGCCACAGTGGTAGTTTGGAACAAAGAAGTGGCTCATTTGTCGAGGACAAAGCGGAATGTTTCCTCGACCTCGGAATCACTGTTCAACTGTCCAAATAACTTCAGCGTCGTAACTTGCAAGCGCATGTGTTGTCTTTGGTTCGTGTAAATAAATCAAACAACAAAGCACGGGCAACTTATTTAATGAAGAGCTCACAGTCCGTAGACCGACGAAGGTTAGAACAAGGAAGTAGCGCTTGTTCTCGACTCGAGGACAGAGCAGGCTGGTCGAGAGGACCAATCAGAGACCTATTTTTGCCCTTTCACGCCGTCGCTCCCTGCGTCGAGACACAATTTTGGGGAGGTGCCCCAGAGTACCTGCGTGATGGGGGGGCTTCACTACGTTAACTGCGCGGCTCACTGCATTACGACGCAGGGACGCTGGACTGGAGGCATAAACCACCCTTTAGAAACTGGAATGTTTTGCCCTGGCACGGTCAATAGGGGCGTCTAGATTTATAGGCCAGCAATGGTGAAGAATCTTTAAAAAGGTCCTGGTTCTCGTTCGTGATCTGGATCACCATCAGAATTTAATCACTTGTTCCTTGGGTCATTACCAACAACTCCTCAAAGTTTCGTCCAAATCGTTGGTTATTTTTGAGTTATCCTGCTGACAGAATCTTTAAAAAGGTCCTGGTTCCGGTTCGTGATCTGGATCACCACCAGAATTTAATCACGTGTTCCTTGGGTCATTACCAACAACTCCGCAAAGTTTCACCCAAATCCGTTTATTTGTTTTTGGCGGAGGTAATAATAATGGGAGAGTGGGTCCTCATTTCTACACTCTTCCCTGTTGCCAAGGGCTAACAGGATAGAGAATGCTGAGCATGCATTTGTGTGAGCGGCATGATCTTCTGTGTCCAAGTCTGTGTCTGTGTTGTGTGTGTGTGTGTGTGTGTGTGTGTGTGTGTGTGTGTGTGTGTGTGTGTGTGTGTGTGTGTGTGTGTGTGTGTGTGTGTGTGTGTGTGTGTGTGTGTGTGTGTGTGTGTTAGTGGTGTGGATTGGCACTACCCTCACGATCCGATTCGATCACGATTCGGGAGGTAGCGATTCGATTCGATTCGATTCTATGCGATCCGATCCGATCCGATCCGATTCAATTCTACAATGCATTGCAATGCATTACATTTCTACTGAAAGCAAAGCAAATGTTTAATCAGTCATGATGAGGCAATAGAAGTAGTCAGACACTGAGCAACAATTAATTGGCTGTTTTCTGTATCAGTCTTGCAATGTTTTGAAGTGCTTTTATTTAATTTAACATTCATTTGCTCCCGAAATATCCATGGAAATAATTGACACTTAATTGCTGGATCGATTCTGGAACTTGCCGGATCGATTCTGGATCGTCCATGCCCCGCATTGGATTGCATCGCCGAATCGATCATTGTTGACACCACTAGTGTGTGTGTGTGTGTGTGTGTGATGCAGCCAGGTGTGTACTCTTTTCTACCCCCTCCTCTTTTAGTGGCAGGCACATTTGAGCTATACACAGCAACTGTGTGCCAACTCTGCAGAGGGTGCGTAAAGGTTTAGGCCAAGGGTCCTCATCTACTACGTGGCCGACCCGGGTTTGAGTCGGGCTCGGGTCCTTTGCCGACCCTTCCTCATCTCTCTCTCCCAACTCACTTCCTGTCATTACACTGTCCTATCGAAATAAAGGCAAAAAAGCCCCCCCTCCCGCCAAAAAAAACTTTTACCATGACAAGGCCTCCCAGTACATTCCAGTCACTGGAAATGGAACATAGAAGATAGAAAATATGAATTGGAGGTGGAATTAAGGAGCTGTGTGTAAGAGCATCTCCCAAACAAATACCATGGTTAAAATGTCTTGTGTGTCTTCATAGACTCATCATGGTTCTTGGCGTATACTATCCACCAGGTCGAGGAGCATGATGTCAAACCAGACAGCCTGCCATTGTTCCTCAAAAGAGACCCTAGACAAAAGGTGAGGTGTGTGTGCTGTGCTCGTTCCTCTCTGGGTGAGGTGCTGTCATATGTCATCATAGACAAAAGCTTACTCAGGAGGAGCTGGTCACTGACGAAGAGAGCCAAAGCCTAAGGCAGCCCCGTGTTAACCGATTGACTGCAGTTGAGAACAGGATCAGCGCTGCACTGTGGGCGACAGGGGCACGAGGGGCACAACAGGGGCATGAACCCCACACCTCTACAGCCAGCACTGCAACTGCTGGCAGGGACGACTCATAGGTTCAGCTGGGGCCCCAAAACGAAATGTCAAAGGAGTGAAAATTTCAGAGAAATTGTACCGTACTATAGCAAAGTGTGAGCTGTTATTCACCACCCAGGGGCTTGGGGGCCCCAAGCGACAGCCGGCGTAGCATGGCGTCAAGATACGCCTCTGACTGTTGGACAAGTTAGTCTCGCCTGATAGTCGACTGCCTGAAGTTTAGAGACGGTTTGGGTTTGAGTTTGTTAATATTCCATTGTTCGGCTTCTGGTGTGCTGATAAAAAGTTTACTATTCACATTTTTACATTGCACACACAGCTTAATGTTAGCTAACTGAAATGCTTATCATTTGTTTCAGCTGAAGTTTAGTTTATAGTGAATCAATAAAATGAGTATGTTAGTATGACTATTGACATGCACAGACATTAACTGACTATTAAGTAACTAGGATAAGCAGGTGTTGTGCTGGCCCCTGTTGATTTGGGTTGATGTAGTGTTTGTCCTGGATTGAGTGTGCAGTGCAGAAAGTCCACTCCCTTGTCAAACACAAGAGATGGGAATAAACCCACTGCACTATAGAACTACCCTGCCCCCTAGTGGTTTTACAATTGTATTATGCAAATTGAGGGAAGACCTGCTTTATTTTAGAGCGCATCAGAGAAAAGGGCATTGCGAAATGTGTTTTTATTTCTCCTCGATGGACTAGATATAAATTGTTTTCATTTCCCGTCGACTATCTGCCAACAATAGCACCAATATTGCTTGTTTATTGAAGATGTGCAAGTAGGCTCAAAAGACACACACACACACACACACACACACACACACACACACACACACACACACACACACACACACACACACACACACACACACACACACACACACACACACACACACACACACACACACAAATCGTGCATACAATTTTATGAAAAGGGTTCAGACTGTATTTTGCACAATTAAATTGTTTAAAGCAGTGCACAATAGTTGATATTTCAGAGCATGGGGGGGGGGGGGGGGGGGCACTAAAAGCCCATGTGGCTCTGTCCAGATAAAAAAATAGGCTACTCGATCGGATGCCTCATCTGTTTTTTTTTGTGATTTTTTTTTTCTTTAACCATCGGAAATGCCTTTGGTAATTGAAAATCTCCACGTAGGCCTATACTTTGTGGAAAGTGGCAAGGACATGGTATTTAATCACAGATATACTATAAGAAAACATTTCCATTCACATTCACATAATTATTTTCATTCACATATTGATATTTTCTGCATTTTCCACATTATATTTCAATAATAATTTTCAAAATATTCTCCTACTGTGTTTTGATGTCACTTTGACGTTAAACAGTCGGACCACATTTTCAACTATAGGCCTATATTTAGATGTCCAACAGGGGTCATAGTTTGACGTCGAAATACTAGACCTACTGTATACTGCACATCTTTTTTTGGTACAGAATTGGATGGATGGACGCAACAGGGACGTAATCTGAACGTCTATACGACGTTTAGAGGGTTTATTTCTCGCTGCCTTTGAAGTGCTTCTCACTACCACCACCAGCAGCAACAGTAACAGTAAGAGCAGCAGCAGCAGCAGAGGCAGCAGTAGTGAATCTATTAGAGGCTGAGGGGATGCTAACACTGCATTAATGCTGACACAATGCCAAGCACACCAGTTCTCTCAGAGGAAAAAGAGGATGAGAAAGCAAGTAGATGCAGGCAGAGATGGCTTGAGAAGAAGGGAAGAGGAAGGAAGAAGATGAAAAAAGGAGAAGGGGATGGATTGAAGCCGAAAGTACAATAGATGAGTAAAAGGAGGGAGAGAGGGAGGGAGGGAGGGGTGGCAAGACAGTCAGTCGAGCGGTCAGTGGAGAGTTGAATTACTGGCGCTGAGCAGCCATTTTCTAACGTGTGCCTCTCGCCAGAACTAAATCAGAGGCCTTTGTCACTGAATATAATTAGCAGCTGATTGGATGGTGTAAACCGTTTGCTTTTGAAAAAAGGTCAGAACATTGTGCTATAAAATCTGGTTAAAATGCTTATTTCTGTTGCTTATTGAACAGTATTTTCTTGTCGTTGCAAGTCAGTGTATCAACAAATTCCTCCTGTTACACCTGCTTGAAATGCTGAAGCAGTGTGATGCTATCTCCCCAGCTTATGCATGGAAGTGAAGATTCTGTTCTTGCAAGTATTAGGTGGTAAGAGTGGCTCGATAGAAGTCAGGAACAAAGGGTTGCCAAGAACATGAATGTGTGAAGATTTAGCCGCCCAAATAAGACAATTTGAGCTCATCACGATGGCTGTCTGAATGATTAAAAAATGTGTTGAGATTGTCTTCAATGTACGTGTAGGCCTATGTGTTTTTACTGTAGTTTATTTTAATATCCCGTGTGAAGTATATAGGCTACCTGCACAATATCTTCACATTTCTCTAGCGTCATTCCTGTGCCTTGGTAGCTAATTGCTCCATGTAAGGCTCTGTCAGTGACAGGGGAAGTTCACTGCCTCCACATGCTTCTGTCTTCACCTGAGCCAGCCAAGCATGTGATGGGGAGACCATCATGATGTTGCCATGGAAACAGCGCATGGAGCAGGAATCCCAGAGCAGAATGGATTTTCCAGCTCAAACTCGTCAAACATTCATAGTGTTGCCTTAGAATTTTGTAGACCTAACTTCAGATGGATGTGCAGCGCTATTAACCCAATTATGCTCTGGGCCATCCAGGAGTTATAGCCTGCTGCCCAGGGGGAAACGCAACAAAAGAAGAAAAAAAGCTGAAATAGATGGTGACTAAGTTAACCTGAAGGAAGGAGTTCACAGATTCAGACAGAAGAAGCGTACTAAAGAATAATGTATGTCCACATAATTCAAATGAAAGGCATTACTTTGAACCTAATGTTACAGATTGTGTTCGACTTGTGTTCGGCTCAGTGATGCAGAGTGTAGGTAACAGTGTATGTTCACTGTCAGTCTATATTTATACACATAGCATAAATTATACATTGGTATGTAGGCTACTGTTTGAATGACCGTTGAATTATCAATAAAAATACTGAGAAAACATGTGAGTTTTATTTCCATTTTATTATGAAAATCAGTTTGCACTTTTATCATAGAGAGAATATCCTTTAAGTATATATTATGTCATATTTATATTCGTCATATTTTTGTTTGTTGAAGGATGCATGAGGACAGCATATTGTTAATAGGAAGACTATTGCTAGAGGAAATGTCTGTATATATCAGCTAGATTTAAAAAATATTGAAACCATATTGTATTGTACAAAAACATATTCAGTAAAAGCAATATATACTTCCAAAAACAAATGAAATGCACAGGAATCAAAGTGACAAAGTCACTTCACAGTTGTTGTTTTTTTTGTCCTTGCCCTCATGCTGGTGAACACCAATAGGGACCATGCTGTACATGTTTCGATATGGATTGCAACATTAAACGCGATACCAGCACCTTTACCATCTACACAGGACTCCCAGTACATTCCTGAACCCAGAGAGGAGTTTAAAGTGCTCTCTATATGCGAACTAACATCTCTCCAACAAACTAGCCCGACATATACTATCCACATTAGACACCGTTTAAGGTCCTTCTGTTGGTTATGTAAGGTGTGAATACAACCACGCTGATAAAAAGGAAACGGTCAAGGAAAGATCCTTCAAACTGGATTACCACAGCCATCGTGAGGTTATGATGATCATTGTTCAATTTCCAGTTTGGAAACATGATGAATCTCATGATGATAGGGTCATGTACATACAATTTTACAATTATTTACACTTATGGAAATGTGGAAAACTACAAGTACAATTGAAGCCATACTATTGAGTTTGGTGGCTGACATGTTAAGGTAGGTTAGCATTGCTTGAATAGCAGAATGCTGTTACAGATGAACTAGTTGCAGGCCTTCATATTTAGTTTTTTTTTTACCCCCCCCCCCCTCCCCCTAAACATTACTGGAAACAACCAAATCTCTGTTTCCAGGGTGAAGAAGTGACATATTGGCAATTGCACACAGGCCCCTGCACTTTACCATACCAAACCAAGTGATCGCATTATGACACAGAGGAGTAGCCAAGGTATTGGAGATGTGTGGGCACTGAAAAAACACCCCAAAGTGAAATGTATGGCATGTCTCCCAAATCCAAACAAATCAAAAACAAAAGGTTGTGGATAATGACGTGTTGGCCTTATTGTCGAGTGTCAGAATCAGCTGGTAGGCCTAGTACATCCACAAATGACCATGAAATTGACAGCAGAGCTTGTTCAACTCCCACAATGTTTGGATTTTTTTTTCTGATCATGTTCCACCCCCTGATCTGCTTTCAGTCATCTCTGGGAGTGACTTTCAGGAGTGACTCACACACAGAGTGAGTGAGAGCTGCATGGATCCTCATGAGAAGAGCGACCAACACTGAGACACTTGCCTATCTATCTCACAGTGGCAAGCGCCCCTGAGAGGAGGATGTGCCTGCACGGTTCTGGGTGGGGAGGGGGAACGATCTAAGCTCCGTCTGTTTTCAGAGCTACTGTAGCTTCACTGTGGGTGATTCCCAGTGACTCATCATGCTAGACTCACATAGAGGAAGTGGAGGAAGGTAAGTCCTGATTCACAGTAATGTGTTTTATTGTAATCAAATTAATTCATTGTTCACTTTGGCTTACACTGAAAGACATGGCCGTGCAGTTTTTTTTAAGACTTTAAAGCCTGGAGGAAGGCAGGTTGGGGATGGGCTTGGTTGTACCATGACATTTTTTTGCATAAGACCCGGGGAACAACCGCTGTCACCAGATGCTAACATTAGGTAGCATCCTCTCCCATAGCACCATTAAAGAATAGGACCTTCATAATCTTTACCGAGCATAAAGGATGTGCTAAACGTACAATAAAGTAACAGCCAGCAAGAAACGCAAAGAAACATATGCTTTAAAAGTGATCTGTCACTGATACCTTAAACTGTCACGAGACAACAAGGCTATAGAGCTTTTTTTCCCAATGGCTTAATGATGACCACACATAGATAGAAACTACAACAAAGTAGGCCTACACCACAAACCATGTCGAGACCAGGGGCGGAGCTATAGGAGGGGCAAGTGGGACTCTTGCCCCGGGGCCCGGGGCCCTCCAGTATTGATGGTGGGGGCTCTATATACCCTATCATTGCTGTATGGGGGGCCCTATCAGTGTTTTCCCCTGGAGCCCTGTATGCAATTGTTCCGCCTCTGGTAAAGACCACCAATGACCCAGTAGCAGCCACCCATCTCTCTTATGGGCAGCACTGGCTGCTGCCTCGTCACATATTTGGCATTTACATTGCTTTATGCTCAGTTTCCTACTTGTCACAATGACATATGTACTGTACTTCCATCACCTTTTTGTTCTGTCTTAAATGCAGTGTCTGTGCACACCATTAACTCAAGACTCATAAGCATAAAAAATGAAGCACTTTCTCACAGAGTCCAGCCTGCAAAAATAATAAAAAGGACTCCACACACAGGAGTTTGTACTATATAAAATCTCAATGAGCAAAGAAACGAACGAACAAATAAATAAATAAACAAAAATAAATATAGTGACAAAATGGTGACATAGAATAGTGTCTATAGTATATTACTCGTTTTTACAAAGAATTTTACAACAGGCCATTTTGCACTGCATTATTACACAAGAGAGAACTTGAAACATACAGATTTAGCACATTGCACTTCAGTGCACCTTCGCCCACTAACATTTTTACACACTGAGGTCAATAAACAGTGACATGAATTAGAATCTAGTAAAGTGCCCAGATTTGTTTGTATTTGATGAGATACAATAACAGCGCCAGGGGAAATTGATTTTAAAAAACAGTAGTGTGCTTCTCTTCAGCATAACAATGAACAATAGCATCTGCTTTGTTTGGTATTCAAAACATTTGAAACACTAAAACCCTAACACAATATTCAATTGCATTTTCGTTATGAAAGAAAAAAGAAAACATGTTATTTTTAAAGGTGCCTTTTAAACGTTTAGAATTTCTCCATCATCATGATACCCTGTTGCACAAACCAGCCAAGCCAAATGAATAAACAAACGAATGAAGGAACAAAAAATATATACAAATAAACAAGGAGTTGTGCTTTTGACTTAGTGCTGAAACACACAGTAATGCTCTGGGTAACAGGACAGAGACCCTTTTCCAAATATTTTGTATTCTGTTACACCTTCACCATCTGATCATATGCAATAAGACAACACACACTGAAAGCACAGAGACACCTCAGTCTCTTGAGAGCTTGTCTGAAATAAAGTGCAATGCGAGGAAATTTGAACACTGAATTTAGAGCAGATGAATAGGGTCCTGCCCAGGTACTGGGTCATTTGTCATCTAGGACACACAATCTGCATGGTAAACTGAGACCATCTGCTTCCAGACAGGCCCACTGTACAGTCTGTCTGTCTGTCTGTCCACTGCATTTCCTGATTCAACGTGGAGCCTTGCACCACAGATGTCGGAATAAACAGGAACTTTGTCTACTGTATTGATCTGTATTGATGTTCTATGGTTTCACACACACCAGTGTTGTCATATGCTATTAAAACCACCTAATTTATCCACTCGTGCCAAAGAGCTCGTGATCAAGTCATGGAGATTAACCGCATGTCCTCTTTGAACACATCAGCCAAATCAGATAAATACAGCTGACACAAACCAAGTTTTGTTCATTTTAAAGGGGTCTGTGCATTACATAGCCTGATTGGTGTCAACCCTCAGAGTTTCAAGATTTCCACTCTTTTACAAACATGTCTTAGTTGATCCCAATTGGCTCTCAACGCAACACAGATCTAAAGTGAGAGGATGGAACCTATTGTAAATGGCCTTATTTTGTCTATGTTGTCTATGTGTGAGATAAATAGGGGTGCCGCAATAGAAACGAGTAAGATCTAATGATATGGGGGAAATAGTGTGAGAAATGATTGACCATTGAAAAGGGCCCCTTGAGGATAATTACAAGAACACTACCAATAATAACAATAATAACAATGATAATAATAATCATCATCATAATAATTTTCCATGGGGAGCTGTTAACATTGTATTGCTTCAGACCCCAGTATGGTTAGCGGCACCCCTGAGAACAAGATTTTAGAAAATGAAGTAAAATCAGTGATTCACAATTAACTAATGTGAAGCTTTTTGTCTGCACAATTAGAACACCCAATTAGTTTCTGTATTGTTTCGTTCAACAATGCCCCTCCTGAACTTCAGTGAAGAAGGTTCTAACAGCAAGAATGGTCCTGGATCCTGAGGAGTTCAGTCAAACATGACTGCACAGTTAAATAGAAACAAGGGAGCATGACACAAGGAGTCACTCATCGTACTGTCAAAATAAGCATTAGCAACTTGGCAGAGTGAACAAAAAGCAGTGATAAGTAGTGTTATAAGCACAGAGAAGAAAAGTTCAGCAAGTCTGATTCATTTCTGTTAAGCTTGGACATTTTCAGACACATTTACCATCCTATTCTAACTGCAGTGTTTGCATTATTTTATAGTAGTATCTCTAACATGAAAATCATGCAGACAGACATGTTATCTATACTCAAATGCAATGATTGTCATAAATATTTCTGTCTATGGTCATGAAATGTTACTGTGGGACTCTTTGATCCACAGGATGACAGAAACCCATTATTACACGTATCTACCTGCACATGAGTTAGTTTGCGATAATATTTAAATTCTCACGCACAACGTGCTAGCCATTGTGCTTTGAATTTGAAAAAAAAAGCAGTTGAATGCGTCAAAATATTTTTTTGCAAATTGTGAAAGGCAAAAAAAGGAAAGAAAACAAGTGCATTATATGGACACATTTCTGATGGATGCCCTATCATCTCAGTTGTCCATCACTTCCGTGGAAAACCTTCATGGAGTTCCAGGAATATATTCCACAGTGGTATCTGCACCATGGTGATCAAATGACTGCTAAAACATAATGGCACAGAATGTTTCTGTGAATGTGAAGCTATCATTAGAAAAGAATTGCATAATGTGTGCAGTCTTATCACAGCAAATGTATCCTGACTCAACTATGGGCCATGGTGCTAGATCTTCCATGTAGTCCTTCCAGGGGGCGAGGCATGAGGGGACAGGGATGACGTTGAAAACTCTAATCTACCTGGATCCTAAGAGGACAGTTCCTTTGTTTCACATAGGTTGGACAGACAAGGCAATATGAATGATATGGCTTTGGAAGAGCATGTTCATATGCACATGTGTGATTTTAAGTAGGAAGTGGTTCCCTTAATTAAGGAGAAATGGAAATTTAATGGCTGGGCAGATGTATGGTATGGTGGGGAGTGGGAAAGGGATGCTTGCCACAAGGATGAGTGGGGCAACAATGACTTACAAGGTCCCCAGCCATGACGAACCAATCCACTTCCTCCTCCCTCTTTCGGCAAGGCCTCCATTCCTTTTGCTTGGATGTTTCCCATCTACTGTACGTTGTTATCCTTCCTGCCGTCCCCCTTAAGCCCTGCAAGTCCCATGCTCTCCTCTGTCTACATGACGCTACATTTCCCCTTGAGCTTGTCAGCTCGCGACTGCTTGCCGGAACGCTTGCCGTCAATGTTCAGGCTCATGTTCCTCTTCTTGTCCAGGTTGAGCAGCTCCTGGAAGAGCTCCGTGACGTTGTGGTTGGTCTTGGCCGAGGTCTCCATGAAAGCGCACTTCCAGGACGTGGCCTGGGCCTCGCCGTCCTTGGTCTCCACCTCACGCTGCGGCTCGTCTTGCTTGTTGCCCACCAGCATGATGGGGATGTTCTCCACGTTGCCCTTGATGGCCAGCACCTGCTGGTAGATGGGCTTCAGCTCCTCCAGCGACTGCTTGCTGGTGACGGAGTACACCAGGATGAAGGCGTGGCCCTTGGAGATGGACAGGCGCTGCATGGCGGGGAACTGGTGGCTGCCCGTGGTGTCGGTGATCTGCAGGGTGCACACGCTCTTGTCACAGCTGATGACCTGCCGGTACGTGTCCTCCACCGTGGGGATGTAGGTGTCCCGGAAGGTGCCCTTGACGAAGCGCAGGACCAGGGAGCTCTTGCCCACGCCGCCGGCTCCAAACACCACCACACGGTAGTCGTTGCTCTGCTCTGGCATTTTGAGCGGCACCTGGGGCTTCTTCTCTTAGACCTGATGAAAGATAACACAATACTGTAAGCTCAAGTTGTTCAAAAGCAAGTGAATCAAAGTGCAATTTATGCTAGCCAAACGCTTGTAATTAATTAACGAAGCACTATAGCCTAACAATCAGCATGGTGAAAGTTGAAATGATCTGCCAGATGGCTGACTTGTAATTATATAGCCTGGATGTATTGCTTTTTCGCTATATATATTTACACTTTGTGAGTTGTGCTTGCCCCTTAAATATTGAAAAAAGAATTCTTAAATATCTATCATGAATTCAGATTATTATAGTCCATGAAATCATGTTGTATTTTGTTTATTTTTAATTCAGCAAAAGAAAGATAAGTTGGTGAAGATAAGGTCATAAACAAGTAAATCATAATTTTATTTCCTCTGCATATTATTAATGCTTGATAAATATGTATTACACTATCTGAGATTTTAAAAAAAATCAGATAGTTGCAATCAAATAGTTGGTAACAGAATGCTAACATGAACGTGCCAACATCACTTGATGTTTTCTGTAATGCGAAATATAATATCAGCACCTCAACAGCAGTCAGCTCAGTGCAACGGACACCCTCAGTACTAACATTTGAAAATTGAAACCATAGTGAAATTAGCCCACAAGGTGCTTGGATTGCAAGTAAATCGTACAACTTGAGGAAATTCTAATCCAACCGTGCCGCGATGCTGCTGACATTAATCCTTCCAAGCTGGCCACATTGCTCGCTTCCCCCCTTCACTTCCCAGCCCTGCGAGAATTGCTGTGTCCACCCCGATGAGGCTCAAGCGTGCGCACCCTGCATTGGGAATCAAGACAGGAGGTGCTTGGCTTGCTAGGGGTGCAACAGTCCCACACACAGACAGACAGGCAGCCCATCTTCTCTAAGAACACTACACAAGTGCTCCTTCCAAGTTGTGCACGTGCTGTGCTGTCAAATCAATATGCAAAGACACTGAGGCTTTGATCAATGCCTGTGTCTGCGGATTTAAGCCTGATGACAGGGCATGCAACCCCACCACCACCCCACCCCTTCCTCCACACGGTTGGGGGGCGCCGCGGATGCCAGTCCGCTCCTCCCTTGATTGATGTCAATCCTCCAAAGAGCAAGGGGTTTATTCTTTATTTATTTGCTTCTGCTAAGGCAGAGGGGGCTGGGTGACTTATTAATGGCTTTAACGGATCTATCCATCCAGCCAGACTCCATTATAGATTAAGTTTGGCACTAGCAGAGATTGCTATGCATGTTCCCCATTCAAGGTCCTCCAGCGCGCTCGTACGGATGTGCTGATATGGCAGAATTTGGGAATAACCTTGCACTTAAGTGCCAGCTTTGAGAATGGACAAATAAAGAGTATGCCATTTGGACATCAAAGCCTATTTTATTCCCAGCACTAATGTATTGCTTTCCTCAGAGACGTGCAACCTGAGCACAATTATTTCTGATTAACTTAACATGGCTCGGTGGTTTACGTGTTAACAAAAGACACCCATTTAACTTAACTACAATTTACCGTACATTGCACAGGTGAGCATAAGCATGCTCTAGTGTATATTTTAGATCTAATCTCTCTGGCAGAAAATAAAAACATTAAAGATGATGATGATGATGATGATGATGGTGATGGTGATGATGATGAGGGGGAGGAGGAGCAGGGGGAGGAGGAGGAGGAGGAAGAGGAAGAGGAGGAGGGTGGAGGTTAGGATAAGGATGACGATGGCGAATGGGATAATGGTTCCTGAAGGATCACACTGTGTCACTGATTTCTTAAAGACCTAAGATAAATAGGAGCTGGGTGGTTTGCCATCAAACTTAAGTCGATTAGATTGCGGCCTGCACTAATCCGCAAGGAGCGTTATGGCACACCATCATTCAGTCTAAAGAGCAGCTCTGATGTCATATAACACATGCCAACCTCGGCAACAGCCACCAAGGGAGTGCTGTTTGCATTGCACGTCAATAAAAAAATGGTTTCTCATGTCATCAAGAGCAGCGTCAAGACACGCTAATTGCTGTGTGTTTGTATTTTCTGTTATAAAGTAAATCCCTTGCTTGCAGGCTGGCTGACCAATCCGCCTCCCCCCCTTCGCATGGTCCTGTTTTGCTGGGGGCTATGAAGCAGCTGGAGGAAGCATCTGTGTGTATACATTGGAGTCTGTGCGTGCAGCCAAGTGAGAGCAATCCCCCCCCCCCCTCTCATCTCTCTCTCTCTCGCTCTCTCTCTCTCTCTCTCTCTCTCTCTCTCTCTCTCTCTCTATCTATATATCTCTCTCTCTCTCTCTGAGAGTGTACAGTACATGTGCAAGAGATACTCTAGTTCAGAAGATTCACTAGGGGATTCTCTAGCTCCGTGGGAGAATGTTGGTTACCGCAGGAACAGTCCCCAGAGCCATGGTCATGAGTGCAAGTAAAATGTGAGTTGGAAGGGGAGGGGGGACATGAAAAAGGAAAAAAGACATACAAGCCAGCAAGTCACAGGCAGGTGATCCATATGCTTCTCTGTGATCAACATCACAAAGCATGAGATATTATTTTGATGGAGTCTGAAATATAGGCCTACTGTAGGATTTTGGCATCATATTTCTCAAATAAATATGGGACAGTTGCAGGCACAGGAAGACATTCAAACACCTTTGTTTTCAGTCATTCTGGTGTAATAGTTGCACAGATGGGAGATGTCAGGGGTCTGATGCAATCTTCTACGGAGAGTGACCTCGCAAAGTCATTAGTTCCTCCTCCATCAATCAAAATACATTAGGAAACGCTTGTAAACATTTTACGGACATGTTAATGTGTAACCAAATGTAACCAAATGTCTGTATCTGTTTAAAAATACTAATGCAGCAAGTGTGACAAATAGGCCTAGACATGCCTGCATGTGTGCCTGCGTCCGTGCGTGTGTGTAAACACACCTCTATTACACGCCTTAATGTGAAAGCAAACCCACAATCTAAAAATATCCACCATCCATCTGCCATCTCTCTGCACCAAGTGCTGTGTGGATTAGCGCAAAGCCATTTCCACAGATCTCCCACACTGAGTGGCGTGAGGGACTTGTGGACCATGCACACTGAGTGTGAAAATGGGTTTCAGAGTTTTGAGACATCCCCTGATGCTATAGCACGCAGTCAGCTTTCATTAATACACAGACACAACACAACACTAACAAGGGCCCACACGCTCTGTCAAGATGGCTGTGCTATTACATTGGTTATACTCAATGACAGGGTGTTAAATGGTTCAGTATGCACACAACCACTATCATCAAAGCTCATAAAACTACATATATTTTACAGCAATGGAATGGTATACACTCTACACATTTCCAAACCTTCCGAGTCTTTCTCAGCGCCGCATGAAATCCACATCCTAAATGAAACACACGGTGCAAGAATTCGCCAAGACCTGCAGCCAAAGCTCAAATCTCAACAGAGAGAAATCAGCATACCCTGGCTCAAAAAGTGCCGCGTCTTCCTGGCAGATATTCCCTTCCCTTTGTGATTCAATCATTTAGAGGCTCCCTGTCAGCGCAAAGGACAGCAGCGGTCCTGATGTGTGCTTCACTTTCGGTCTGTCAAACAGATTGGCCCACTGTGGGTTGGGCTTGCTAGCTAATCATCATGCTTAACCTTGTCTGTTACTCCTGGACATGATTCCACTGACCCAGTTCAGGGGACTTAATACTCCTCCTACTCCTCGCATGCATGCAGCCAAAGCAAACACAATACAATAACCAACGCTGTATTGTAGTGTCACATGGAGTTCTTGATAGACTGGCCGTGACTTCCAGTCCCATATGGAAGGTAGATACATAGATGCTCTACTTATGCATTTTTTTGCACTCGCCAGCATTAAGTAGCCTACTTGTGAAAAATGTAGTTACATTTCTTCATAGCTTATATTACAGTGTTTTTTTCTGTAGTGTTCCCACACTCATGCTCTGTGGAAAGCTAATTTGCAACGTCCATAGAGTAAATGAGGCCACTTCACTTGCAACGTGGAAAATTTGTATCTATTGTGTAACATATTCCACACACTATGCTATTTAAAAAAACGAAAAAAATACTTCTGTAAAGGAACTCTCACTATGTTTGATGTCTGCATGGCACTGCACTTCACTGCATGAATGGTCTTCATGTCCTCTACGCCTTGCGTAAGACCATGGACAGAAGAGCAGGGCGTTATAAATGTCCCCAACATTTGCCAAGGTCTAACCTGTTCATTGCTAATGAGGATGGTTATTGAGTCTGACTCTTCATTAACAGTATTTATTAATTGCCGGTGAAAGCACTTGACCTGTACGTCTCTTGCTCCTCCACCACAGAGTATCATCCCCACCGCTTGATGGATGATCAGTGGTCTGGAATTAAGAACTACTTACTGTCATACAGAGTTCTAAAGAAGGGTTTAAAGGATGATTTAACCCATTCAGCTTCTAAATGGTAGGGCCTATGGAAAAGGCACTCAAGTGGTCCTGGGCAGTCTATTTGTCATGGAGGCATGATGTTTTACCACTCTATCGGTCATATTCATACCTCCTCTTTTACAATATGTGTGGGCAGAAAAAGGAAATAAATTAAATAGATGACAAGACATATATCGCTTACGCATAAGGAAAGTATCATGACCACGTGGGACTTGGAGGAGAGAGAGAGAGAGCCATAGCGTGTTCCCAGAGGACAGCCTTGCAAACACGAGCATTGTGTCTTGTTTATAAATGTTTCACAGATTGGACCAATCATTTTCTAACGTATTCGGCAAAGGGTTTCCTCACCAAGGTTATAACTCAATCGGACAGCCCAATGAAAGAACGGGGACGAGTGAAGTTCAGGATAACCGCTCCCTTTAAAACAGGCTATACACAGTGAACGACATACGACGTGACAAGTGAGATCCTGCGTCACCAATACTTGGCTACCCTACATGCGTCCAAAGCACTACTGGGTTTTCCAAATTACGCCCAGCGAGGTCTGGGGTTGTAATGCCTGTTACAAACCCATTCAGTTGTTGAAAAAGAAGATAATTTACTATTTAGGCCTATATCAAATTTAAAATCCACACCTCTACAGTTCACGTCAACGACATGACGTTGTAGCTATATTGTCCGGTCATCAAACTGACGTGTATGCATGGCCCATTTACACGCGTGCCGATGGAGCGTTTAAGTGGGTATCGGAAATGTCCTACTGAGCTACAGTATTTTGTGGATTCGTCGTTAAAACAGCGTGCACTAGGCGTACATCAGCCCTTTGTCGGCTTTAAAAAGACACCGTAGCCTAAAGCCAACTGGGCTGCACTGATTGCTGTTCACATTCCACATGCCCACTGCCAAACTGATAGGGTAGATTGGCCTATAGTCATATCAAATCAGCATATGGCTACCATGACCCATTTGAAACTGTCGACACAAGCACGATCTTTTCCCAGGCAAATTGGACAACGTACGGTTATAAAAATGTGGCCCGGTGCACACGCATTGTCATTCGTTTTGTGCGTTCGGCTAAAATCGTTAATCCAGCATGCAGATAGCGGAAACTCTGCCTATTTTGCTATTTGCAATCCATATGAAGGGGTTTTAGCCACCCCGACACAGAAAAATGACTCGGTTTGGAGTGAAGAATGAGCGGGGCATCACCAAGCGCATCCTCTGCAGTTTGGCGATCCACCCAGGGTACATCATACGCAGCTCCTTTCATTCATAAATAGCTGAGGATTGCCATCAAGATGGCACTGTCATTATTTTCCAGGCATGCAATGGTAGGTTGCACGGCTCATGGAAGGGATGCGTTTTAGATGCGAGTCTGAAATCTGTTCAATCGTGGGTGTACTGAAAATAACTCGTTATTACAACAAATCTATGCACATCATTCAGCGCAAGCCATTTTCCCCCGTGACACATAAGATGCTGTAGACCAATAAAAACAACAATAAACAAAATCTTCCGGCGCTGACGTCTCCACACAGCGTAAAACACACCGATTCCCACAAAATGGCACAGAATTGGTAAACCAGAGACGATGTCGATGACCTACCTGGATTGATATTAAATCGTTCCGTGTGGCTTCAATAAACAGATAAGCACAATCACGTCCTAAAGCATTTTACAGAAATAATGAAGACCCGATAGCCTACAGTCCAATCTCAACTGCGTCTCTCTCTCTCTCTCTCTCTCTCTCTCTCTCTCTCTCTCTCTCTCTCTCTCTCGCGCGCGCGCTTCCACTGGCTCTCTCTCAACTCGTTTCAACCTTTTGATTCCAAAGATAGAAGGTGGGAGGTACTTCCATTTCCCATCTTTCTTAAATAGGCACACTTCACTCCATCGTCCAAATGAAGTGACTGGTGGGTGACGAGAAGATATACAGGTATTTGCAATCTTGCATCGCCACTCGCCATTCAGTGTCCAGAAATCGAGCTGCTTATAATGGTGGGCCGGCCATGAATAATGTTGAATAATGCACAATGCATTTTTGTATGCGTTTTGTATTGGGTTAGTTAAAATTCTACAACGATGATTGTCATGTACTGAGGATGACGTCAGCACGTCATACGTTGTTCCCCTTGACCCTGTGTAGTAGGGATGTAAGATGCTCTCTTCTACGTTGACCAGCATGAAGTAAAGCCACGGAAAACTATGCTCCGGTGTGTGTCTGATTCAATTCGTTTACACAAAGTCAAAGTGTAACATTGGCGACGAGGATAATAATCAACTTCGTATAGTTAAATCTGAAAGTGAGATTAGTCCGTATCTTCGAGATGGAGGACAAATCATCCGTGCCGAAGTTTGATTGCTACAAGGAGCCAGCTACGCTAGGTCCTCGCTGGACCAGGTGGCTAACGGCGTTTGAACTGTTTGCTGACGGGAAAGGTTTAATCTTGGACGCAAGGGTCACCGACAGCACAAAGATTCGGAGACGTGCTTTACTCCTACATCACGCCGGGACGGATGTGCAGGATATTTTTTCCACTTTGGACGACACTGGAGGTTCGTCGGACTATGACAAGGCTGTGAAGGCGCTAAACGACTACTTCGTACCAAAGGTGAACAATGCATTTGCGCGCCAAACTTTCTACCAACTGTCACAGAATGCAGGGGAGACTGTACAGCAGTTCGTAACCCGTTTACGCCGGACGGCAAAAGACTGTGCATTTGGGGGTGTCTTGTCTAACCAGCTCAGGGATGCTGTGCTAAGTAAATGCTCGTCGGAGTATGTGCGGAGGAAACTGCTCGAGGAGGGCTCGGCGTTGGTCCTCGACAAAGCACTAGAGATCGCGGCACAGTGTGAGAGGGTGGAGGAACAGATGGCGGCAATGCGAGTGAACGACACAGACATCAAAGGCGCCGAGGCGGTGAACCAAATCTCGAAGGGGAGAGGAGAGCGGGGCAAATTCCGAAAACGCGAGGGAGAAGAGAAAGGCAAAGTCTGCTTCAGGTGTGGACATGGCGACCACTTCGCGAAAGACCAGAAATGCCCAGCTCGCGGACAAACCTGCAGAAAGTGCAACGGCAAGGACCACTACGCCAAGATGTGCAAGTCAAAAGGTAGTAGGGGGTCAGTGAAGTATGTAGATGAAAAGCAGGAAAAAGATTTTGCATTTGTAGTGCGTGACAATAGCAACACAGATAGCCTGACATTTAATGTGGGTGGCGTGGACCTAGTAATGTTGATTGATTCAGGTGCCACGACCAACATAGTTGATGAAAATACATGGGAAGGGCTGAAGAAAAAGAAAATTAATTGTGAGTCAGCCAAATCCGACAAGAAATTGTACACATATTCATCAAAGGAGCCACTGCCGGTAAAGGGAGTGTTCACATGTGATGTGAAGATAGGCAAAAGAGCGACACAAGCAGAGTTCACAGTGATAGCAGGTCAGGGTGTACCGCTACTTGGCAGGCAGACAGCTACAGAGCTAGGAGTGCTAAGGGTGGGTGTAGATGTTGCAGCAGTCACCGACGTTAAAGCAGAGGTGAAAGGAAAATACCCAAAGTTATTCACAGGGGTGGGTAAGCTTAACACTAAGCAAGTTAGACTGCACATCGACGGCAACGTGGAGCCTGTAGCACAGCCGCTGAGACGGGTACCATTCCACCTGCGGGAGGCGGTCGATAGGAAGATCGAGGAGCTGCTACGAATGGACATCATCGAGAAAGTGGAGGGTCCAACGCCATGGGTGAACCCTGTCGTAGTGGTGCCAAAGGCAAAGGACAAAGACATTCGCTTATGCCTGGACATGAGAATGGCAAACAGGGCAATCATCCGGGGCAGATACCCGATCCCGACCGTTGATGAACTGTTGCATGACATGAACGGGTCAGCTGTGTTCAGTAAGCTCGACCTGCGGTGGGGCTACCACCAGCTGGAGCTCACTGAGGAGTCAAGGGCGATCACAACATTCGCCGTACACAGCGGAACATACCGCTACAAGAGACTCATATTCGGGGTCTCGTCTGCAAGTGAGCAGTATCAGCACGAGGTGGCATCGGCGCTGACAGGCATCGAGGGAGTGGCCAACATCTCCGATGACATCATCGTCCATGCACCTGACCACGACACGCATCGCCAGCGACTACATGCAGTGCTGGAGAGGCTGGAGAAGTGCGGCTTAACCCTGAACGGTGAGAAGTGTCAATTTGAGATGGACAAATTAGTGTTCATGGGCATCTTACTGACTGAAAAGGGAGTAGGGCCTACCAGTGAGCGAGTCAGAGCCCTGGAGGAGGCGCGTGAGCCAGAGAACGCATCAGAGGTACGCAGCTTTCTGGGTCTAGCTGGGTACAGCAGCCGTTTCATACCCCAGTTTGCGACCATCTCAGAGCCGCTGCGGAGGCTGACAAAGAAAGAGGTACCGTTCGTCTTCGGGCCAGAGCAACAGGCGGCGTTTGAGACACTGAAACTGAAATTGGCAGAGGCGGGAACGTTGGCATACTTTCACAAAGATGCCCCCACCAAAGTGATAGCTGACGCAGGCCCGGTGGGCATAGGGGCAGTTCTAATCCAAGAGCAACAGGGTGCTATGGTGCCTATATGTTATGTAAGCAGGAGCCTGACAGACTGTGAAACGAGATACTCGCAGACGGAGAAAGAGGCCCTGGCACTGGTGTGGGCATGCGAGCGCCTACCCATACATATACATACCCATACCCATACCCATACCCATACACCCATACATATACGGCAAGAGGTTCGACCTAGTGACTGATCACAAAGCCCTACAGGTGATCTACAGCCCCAAGTCCAAGCCATGCGCTAGGATCGAGCGCTGGGTGCTCCGCCTGCAGCCATACGACTTTCGGGTCGTGCACATCGCAGGAAAGTTCAACATAGCAGATCCCCTGTCACGTCTGCTGGGGAAAAGCGCAAAGAGCACGCCACATCATCATGGAGCAGAAGAATACGTGCGCTTCGTGGCGGTGCAGGCTACACCGCGGGCACTTACCACAAGGGAGGTGGAAAGAGCGTCCGCGGAGGACAAAGAACTGGATGAGGTGAGAAAAGCGATCAAGACAGGCCGTTTTGAAAAGTGCACAGCTTATGGCCGCATAGCGAATGAACTGTGTACTATTGGACAATTAGTGCTGAGGGGGACACGGATTGTGCTTCCACAGTCACTGCGCAGCAGAGCTTTAATCTTAGCTCATGAGGGACACTTAGGCATGGTAGGGATGAAGCAGCATCTGAGGGGGAAAGTGTGGTGGCCGGGGATGTATAAGGCAACAGAAAAATATGTGAAGGACTGTGACGGATGCAAACTAGAGGCACGTCCTGATGTACCCGAGCCATTGCGGCCCACTGCTCTCCCTGACGGGCCTTGGCAAGACCTTGCCACAGACTTATTAGGTCCCTTACCTACAGGACATTCAATCCTGGTAGTCGTAGACTACTACAGTCGGTACTATGAGTACGAGATCATGCGTTCCACTACAGCAGAGAAAGTGATTGACAGCCTGGAGAACATCTTCAGTCGACATGGTCTACCAGTCTCCATCCGATCTGACTGTGGGCCCCAGTTTCTGTCAACACAGTTCCAGGACTTCTGCAAGGAGAACGGCATACAACACGTCAAGACGACACCGAAATGGGCACAGGCGAATGGAGAGGTCGAGAGGCAGAACGCCTCCATCATGAAAAGAATTCGCATCGCGCACGCAGAGGGGCTGGACTGGCAGAAGGAGCTACGAAAGTACGTCACCGTCTACAGGTCGATCGAGCACTCAACCACGGGCAGGAGCCCTGCTGAACTCCTGTTCAACCGGAAGCTCCGGGGTAAGCTACCAGACATCAGCACGCCGAGAGTCGACATCGAGGCACGAGACACCGATGCTGAGAACAAGGGCAAGTATGCAGAGTATGCAGACCAGCGGCGCGGCGCAAAACCATCACCGGTGCAGGTGGGAGATGAAGTTCTGTTGAAACAGGACAAGGTTAACAAATTCACCACAACATTTAATCACACACCACACACTGTAGTGAGTAAGAATGGTAATAATGTTGTAGTTGAGTCACCCAGTGGAGCTCAGTACTCCAGAAATACCACACATGTTAAGGTGTACACACCAGCAGAGCAGACAACCTCACCTGGCGAGAGTGAGGCACCGAAAGAGAGAGAGACTCATGCAGAACCGTCTGTGAGGTCCACACCAGAGACACTCACTCAGGGGTCATCTCCAAGCCGACCTCTGACCACACCGACTGAGCGGCCTCGCAGAGAAATAAAGCAGCCGGAGAGATTCACGGACTTCATTATGAAGTGATGAATGTATTAAAAAAAAAGAAAAAAAAAGAATGTTCATGTTCAATGAAAGTGAATTCTATGCTGTTGGGATATGAATGTTTCAATCTTTGAATATGTTCAGCAATTGATATTGAATGCATAATATCTGAAGTAGAAATGGTCCTATGAGTTAAAGGAACAAAAAGGTTATTCTGAGAATGTTTTGAAAAAAAAAGGTTTATTTTGAAAATGTTAATGGTAAATGATAATCCATGAGTTTGGTACAGATATTGTGGACTGTAACAGAGTGCCACTGTGGTAAGATTTATGTTGAAAGTAATATGAGATATCTTAATGGTGTTAAGAGAGTTAAACTGTTATTAGTACATTGGGTAAAGTTTTAATCCAAGAAAGGAGGGGATGTCATGTACTGAGGATGACGTCAGCACGTCATACGTTGTTCCCCTTGACCCTGTGTAGTAGGGATGTAAGATGCTCTCTTCTACGTTGACCAGCATGAAGTAAAGCCACGGAAAACTATGCTCCGGTGTGTGTCTGATTCAATTCGTTTACACAAAGTCAAAGTGTAACGATGATGACTCACCAGTAATGACAACAAAAAACAGCACCACCACCGCTTATAATATATACAGTATATTACTGTACAATAAAAGTCTAGGCCAGCGGTATCCAATTATTTTTCTCCAAGGGCCAAATTATGTGGAGCAAGTGGAGCTGCGGGCCAAACTAATGCCCCAACCCAAAGAGAAACAAGTAAGATGCCTAGACAGAAAACACATTTCTGCTTTTCCATTTTCCCTTCTTGTCAACGTCTGTTATGGAACTGTTAAGATCTAACTCTCTGTGACTATTTTGGAGAGATATGACACACTGCAGTTATAGTGATCGAGAATCACACACATTTATGATTATATTTACTCCTCTGAACTCATGATGGGCGAAATGTTTGCCATGCCCGGTCCGGATTTGGCCCCCGGGCCTATGCTTGGAGATCAAGGGTCTAGGCTAATAGAGTCCAGGGGTGATAGCAGTCCGGCGCCGCGCCGGAAATCCGGCGTAGGGTGGCTGTAGAAAGAAATAAAATCTTTCCCCAATATTAATAAAATAATAAATTATCGCGTGGGCCCTCATTAATGTACGGTGGAAATAAATGAGCGCGCAACAGCCAGTTGTAAGAGATGTGAAAGGGACCCAAATGAGCAGCAGCCCATAACATTGTATCATCCCGACACCTTAACAGCTGTAACATGTAAACAAAAATAGTTCTATGACTCGAGTCACTCACCACCAGCACCACTGGCAGCAGAAGCGGCATTGCAAAAATTAGCAATACAATTAGCACAAAACCTCATGGCTTGCTTGCTTTGTGATTTGGGTGTGTTAAACCATGTGGATGTAGGCCCAAGTGGAATACTTGTAAAGTTATGTGACAAAGACAACGTTTGAAGGTAAGGCGATTTGGTTATTGTTTGCCCGCTGTATGTTGGCGTGTCGCCTCATGCTTGGAAATCATTGAGAGAATATGTTTGAAATAGACTCGGCTGTCCTCATTCATGTGCGCTAAATGACGGTGCAATGTTGACCAACTTTGATGGAAGTAGAAGTAGTTTCTTTCAAAAAAAAAGTTTGTATGCTCAAAACGGTAGGCTAGGCTATGTCAGTCATGATAATGTTGCTTCTTGATGCATTGCGTTATGTTGTCTGCATTGGAATAGCGGCTACCATTTGCAACATGCCCAAATGACCGTGGAATGCTTGAAATTGGATCGCTAATGTTTCACATTTGAGACATGGCTTAACCTGCAACTAGTGTGTGACTACTTTGGAATGGATTGAATCGACCAGTCTGCATAACGGATGTATCAAGGTTTACAATTTACCACTTAAGAATGATTTTGGGAACCCAGTGTGAGCTGGGTTCGTGGATTGTGTACTGTTGATTGAAGGATGGTGTTTTGCGTCATTCCTAGACAATCCATGTGTCAAAAACTGATTTCAGGGAGATGTTCAGAATAGTTTTGCTGATTGATCATCCAACCAGCGCGCGCTCTGTTACAGTCATGCTGGGTGAAACTCAAACAGCCTCGCACAGGTTTACCCTTTCTCTCGCGCGCGCTCCCTCTCGTAGCCCGTCTGCGTACTCGAATCGAATTATTCCACGCACGATGCACAGGTTACCTTGCCTGCACGCTCTCACTGGTATTATAAAAAAGGGTGATACGTTAGCCCGACTCGAGGGCAGGGGGCAATTATCAATATCAGACACTCCCATCATTAACGTATTGTCATGTCTGCGTTCCATTTCATGTGGCCAGGCCACCGTGTCCTAGACATGCAGTGAATGTTCATCTTTTTGTCATGCCCCTGGGGTATTTTCAAGTAGGCTAGTTTAATTCGGTCTTTGTTTTTGTTGTTTTCTGTTGTTATCTTTGCAACTTATACATTGTAATGTGTGCACGCGATTGATTTTCATGTCTTTTAAGTGACGACAAGCCAATGCGAAAGACACGCAGTAGTCACACAGTAGTCACTGTCCTTTCCGTAATAACCAGAGCCGGTTCCGACATCTGTGGAGTCCGAAATTAGCGATGTGAACGTGGGCCTACATGTAGCCAATTATGCGCTTGTCCCCTAAATATTTCATGTAAATAATGGGCGTTTCCCTACGGCTGGAAGGCAGGGGTTGATGGATAGACCATGGGGCCATGAGTATCTAAACATACACTATATCAGGAAGTAGACAAGCTATATGAACAATGTCCCAATGAAAATGAAATGAATCAGCACAGGAAAAGTATATTACAGTGTAGTCTATAAGACAATGTAGTTACCGTAGGCTACTTTTTTGTAGTATTGCCCCCTACTGATCTGTAGGTGTGGCTGCTACATAGGCCCCTATACAGCTTTGAGTTAATTCATGTGGTAAAATATGTGTGCTACCATGTTTTCAGAAATGCATTCTGGTGTTTAAATGTTGCATTGTGGTTCAATACCCACCTCAATAACTATACTGCAACATCACAAGCCTAGAATAGTTTTCTAACTGCATTCGTTGGTATTTGTTTTTACAGCTAGAATTGAACGTGGCCAGCTTCTTTCAGTCAATCTTAAGGGCTATAGCCTAACAAGATGAAAATGTGTGTTTTCGTGAATAAGACGTGAGACAAAAATGAAAGCATCTCAAATGAGACTATTAAATGATTGAATAGTGTGTCAAAATTGGCCTTGTATGTGACATTATGTGACCCGTCATTGGAACAGGAAAAAAGTTCAGGCTCAGGATTTTTTTTCACTATCACCCCTGAGAGTCTCTAGTAGGTATTTTATGAAGGCTTATACTAAGCATGGGCCTATTGTTGTTTTTGTTATGGTCTATCATTGATTCTACAGAAATTGAATCATCAGAGAAGTTTTCCTTATTGGCTTAGTCTACCCTATGTAAAAATTGGAGTTCCTCAAAGAATCCTCAACTGGTTCATGGAAGAACCCAAAAGTTCCAGAGGAACCCCAGAGGTTAAAATCAGTATTATTTTCTGGGGACAGTAATTAACCAGTACTCTCCCCCATCCTCCTCCATAACTGAGGTACCCAGAGCATGGTACCGTCCCACCAAACTGCTCCCTTTCGGGCGCCATTGGGAGCTGTCCCCTTGCACGGGTGAGGCATAAAATGCAATTTCATTGTGTGCAGTGTGCAGTGAACACTTGTGTGCTCTGGAGTGCGGTGTCACAATGGCAATGGGAGTTGGAGTTTCCCAGGTGGGCTTTCACTTCACTTTCTTTCATCTGGTATGCTCCGTTGACTCTCCGTCTTTGAAGACAGTGCTTTCCTGTGATGCACAGCATAGCGAAGAGGAGGTGTGCGGAGGATTCATTACTTTTCTATGGACTCCAAGGTTCCCCAGAGAGGCCTTAGGGGTTCTTCCACAGTGGAAATTGAAGGGTTCCTCAGAGAACCTTAAGGAGTTCTTCAGTTTGCGACTATAACGACACACATTGCACCTGCAGTATTGGCACCTGATTTGCCTAACCTTTACTACGACTACACTTGGCCCATTTCTACCACCACCAATTGTATTTCAAACCATGGGCCAATCAATACAGTGCCTCTTATGCAGCACTGGGATAGTGTGACCATCATCATGGGTTCAAAGCCGGGCAGGGAATTCTACTGGGGGGAAACCGCCATCCCGACATACTGCCATTCCGACATTGACGTTCAATTGTCAGAATGGCAGTATCTTTTTTTCCCATGAAACGTCCCGCCATTCGGACACCCTTCCCTTGCAGCACGATTTACGCGGATTTCAGCACCACATGCATGGAGAGCTCCGGACATGCCGCAGGTGTATGCTCGCTCCCCTAAAAGCAAATTGGTCTCGGTATTTTTGGTTTTTTGGTTTTTGTTGTTGCTTATTATCTCTCTCTCTCTCTCTCTCTCTCTCTCTCTCTCTCTCTCTCTCTCTCTCTCTAGGCTATATTTCCTATTCTTTTGGCTGTTTTTCTTAATTTATTATTATTATTATTTTATTGCTAACTACGCTTTTTCACTATGCTTGTTTAAATAATATTTTTTGTTTTTGATTGAATATTTTCTTTCCTCTTTTCCGCTCGCTTTTTTTCACTTTATTTCTTTACTTTATTTTTGTTTTGGATAGGCTACAGTATGTGTTTGTGTATGACGAAGAAACTGTTTGGGTGGTGGGGCGGTCAGTGTAAGGGTAGGGGTGGGGTGGGGGTGGGGGAGGACAAAGAAGGATTTGTAGACAGAAAATCAGTATGCCTTGGAGACCAAATATTCCTTTGTTTTTCTATTATATACATATATATTTTGTTATATTCAAATATAGGCTACTTGGATTCCTTAAAAACCTTTCTATATGGGAACTAACATTGAAATAGCTAGTTACAATGTTAACGGCTTAGCAAATAAGACTAAAAGATTACAATTATTTACATGGCTTAAAGAAAAAAAACGTACTATAATTTGTTTGCAAGAAACACATTCAAGTCCCCCTGATGAAGATCCCTGGAGAGAAGAGTGGGGAGGTTCAATATTGTTTTCTCATGGCCTTAAGAATTCACGAGGAGTGATGATCTTATTTAATAAGGGTTTTGATTTGAAGATGGAGAAAGTAGAAGTGCATCCTCAGGGGAGATGGATTATTGTAAAGCTTAAAATAGAAGATAGAAGTTTGTGTTTGGTTAATATTTATGGCCCAAATGGTGATGAACCATCCTTTTTTGTAGATATGAATAAGGCTGTAAATGGAACAGAGTTTGAAAGTGACTGGCACTTAATGGTTGGGGATTATAACATTGTTCAAAATTATGAATTAGATCGCAAACGATCGAATGCAATGAATTATCACCCAAATGCACTTAGAGAACTTAGAACAATAATGGATGAGAAGGACTTGGTAGACATATGGAGATTAAAGAACCCCAAATCGCAACGGTATACATGGAGAAGACAGAATCAGGCCAGCCGAATAGATTATTTTCTTATTTCCTTTTCACTGGTAGCTAAAGTTAAACGAGTGATGATTGAAGATAAGTTCAGATCTGATCACCAACTAATTTCCCTGAATCTTGAAACAACAGAATTTCCCAGAGGTAGAGGGTACTGGAAATTCAACCAAAAGTTGCTTGAAGATCAGACCTTTGTAGAGAAAACATCAAATTTCATCAAGGATTTTTTTTCTTATAATATAGGTACGGCTAACCCGCATATTGTTTGGGAGGCCTTTAAATGTGCCTTTAGAGGTCATACAATTGACATGGCATCGTACAGAAAAAAATGTTTTAAAACAATGGAACAGGATTTAAAAACAGAAATTGAAGTCTTGACAGAGGTGGTGGAGAAACAAGACACTACCCAGGACACTCTTGATAAACTTGAGCAAAAACAAAAAGAATTTGAACAGTTAATCCAGGAAAGGTCTAACATTTCCTACTATAAACACAAAGCACAGTGGATGGAAATGGGAGAGAGATGTAACAAGTTTTTCCTAACCTTACAAAGAAGAAACAGTTCAAAAAAGAATATACAAAAATTAATAATGAATGATGGGAAAATACTAATTACACCAGATGAAATTATGAAGGAAATAGAAAAATATTATACGCAACTTTATACAGAGGATATTCGTGAAGAGTGTGATGAAAATATATTTTTCCCTAGCAAACATGCAAAATTAACGGAGGTCCAAAAACAATCCTGTGAGGGCCTAATAACAGAGGAGGAGCTTTATACATCAATAATGTCCTTTAAAAAAGGAAAAACACCTGGCCTAGATGGCCTTCCCATTGAAGTCTATCAGGTATTTTATGAACAACTGAAAAAACCTCTTATCGATTGTCTAAACTTTTCATATGTTGAAGGTATTCTCCCAAGAACACAAAGAGAAAGTGCGATTTCTCTATTATTAAAGCAAGATTCCAGTGGAAAGTGTAAAGATCCTGTTAACCTAAAGAATTGGAGACCACTGACTCTTCAGGGCTATGACTCAAAGATCTTAGCCAAGTGTATAGCAACAAGGATCAAAAAGGTTCTACCAGCACTGATACATAATGATCAAACCGGATTCCTTGAAGGTAGAAATATATCTAGTAGCATTAGGCAGCTATTGGAGATAATAGAGCACTATGAAACCAAGGATAAGGATGGACTTATATTTGTTGCTGATTTTGAGAAGGCTTTTGATAAAGTATATTGGACTTTTCTCACCAGATGTTTGCAATATTTTGGTTTTGGGGATTCCTTTATAACTTGGGTAAAAGTCATGTATAGGGGAGCTTCCAGTATCGTTATTAATAATGGTTACCTGTCAAAACCAATTAAATTAGAGAGGGGAGTGAAACAAGGCTGTCCTCTTTCTCCATATTTGTTTATTTTAGCCATTGAAATATTGGCAGAAAGAGTACGCTCAAATGAAAAAATTAGAGGATTGGGACTAAACGGCATACACTCGAAAATAATAATGTATGCGGATGACACAACATTTATGATCAAACCAAACACACAATCCTTGGAAAATCTCATAGACGACTTGGACCTTTTTACCAAAGTATCTGGTTTGAAACCCAATTATGAAAAATGTCACATTATGAGACTAGGTTCACTCAAACATACAAACTTTACCCTTCCATGCAAAATGCCAGTGACATGGACAGATGGTGGCATCAATGTTCTAGGAATCCACATACCAGAGACTGTGAAGGATATATCAACATTCAACTTCAACATCAAATTAAAACGGCTCAGCAAGATATTACAACCTTGGCAAGGAAATAAACTGACAATTTTCGGCAAAACAACACTTGTCAATACACTGGTTGTGTCACAGTTTACATATCTAATGCTCTCTCTTCCAACACCCGCTGAATCATTCTATAAGGAATACGAACAACAAATATTTAAATTTATATGGAATGGAAAGAAGGATAAAATTAAACGCACATACTTATATAATGATTACAATGTAGGAGGCACAAAACTGCTAAACTTAAAAATTATGAATTTATCCATTAAGGCATCTCTTATCCCAAAACTTTATTTCAACAAGGAATGGTTTTCTAGTAGACTGTTGGGAATGGTTCACCCTATGTTTAAAAAAAACCTATTCCCTTTTATTCAAATTCATTCATCACAATTTTTTACAATGAAGGATATTTTTTCAAAACTCTCATCTTTCTTGACCGAAGCGTTGCAAAGCTGGCTCCACTTTCAATTTCACCCACCAGAAAGAAACGAGGACATACTGCAACAAATGTTATGGCTCAACTCCAACATAATGCTGAATGGCAGAACAATTTTCTTAGAACATATGTTTTCGAAAGGAATAGTGTTCTTCAACGACATTGTGGAGAAAGGTGAAATATTATCATATGAACAGATAAAACAAAAGTACGGTGATGTTGGCACACTGCATCAGTATAATCAGCTTATAGGATCAATACCTCGAATATGGAAAAGGAAAATAAAAAGCCTCTCTTTCACACAATGGGTTTGTAGACCCCATATGAAAGTGAGTAGGTGGATCACAAAAACAAAAATAAATAAAGAGATGTATAATTTCAATCTGATAAACAGCAAATCCATAGATATCCCTTATAAATTTACGAACTACTGGGAACGGCTGGTAGATATTCCAATACCATGGACATCTGTATTCAAAACACTTTACAAAACAACGCTCGACAATAAAATAAGATATTTCCAATATAAATTGTTTTACAAGTTTTTGGAAACAAAAAAAATGTTGCATGTATGGGAAATTGAAGCATCTCCTAACTGTCGATTCTGTCAAGAAGAGGAGGAGACAGTGGAACATCTCTTTTGGTACTGTGCAACCTCGGGTATTTTGGTTTCAGGTTGAAAAGTGGTTGTCGGAACATGACATAAAACTACAAACAGATCTGTATATGGTAATTTTTGGTAACCTAGCTGTGACAGAAGGAATCCAAAATATGATCATTTTACTGGGGAAAATGTTTATTTTTGGTTCAAAATGTAAAAGTAGATTAAATATCAAAAGGTTCATAAGTTATGTTAAATTATATTGTAAAATTGAATGTGGGATGACATATGGAGCTCATAATGCAATGTATAGAAAACGATGGATTAAACTTATAGAAGGGGAACACTGGGAAAACTGGAGTGAAGATAGACAAATAATAAACTAGCCTAAAATGAAAACTCTAAAAGATATAGCTGCTAGAAGTCTCTTTATTTATTTATTTGTTTATTTATTTATTTATGTATTTTTTTCAGTACTATTGTATTATTCGTTACTATCTAATTTTACTTTGTTTATTATGGCCTTTGTATGATTAACTTGATGTTTAATTACATCTTTGAGCTATGTTATTATGTTATATTATTATGATGTGAAAGAAATACATCGAAGTAAAAAGGAGAAATACAAAAAAGACAAAGATTAAAAAAAAAAAAAGAAAAAAGAAAAAAAAAGTCCTCCATTAGGGGGGGGGTGGTGGATGGGTTTAGATTAGAAAAAAAATAAAAAATAAAAAAATAAATTGGTCTCGGTATGGCGGTAGGAAAAAGTGAGCACGATTTACCACATTTCAGCACCACATGCGTGGACAGCTCCGGACATGCCGGTGGTGTATGCTCACTCCCCTAAAAGCAACTTGGTCTTAGTATGGTGGTATGAAAAAGTGTTGTAATGGCAGTGTGCCTGAATGGCGGTGTTTGTCAGAATGGCGGTATGTCGGAATGGCGGTATGTAACCAATTCTACTCCCCTTTCCGACAAATAGTGCCAGAAGCCAGAGGACCTGCAGACTCACTGTATGGAAGAGCCATTATTCCATGGGAAGTATCCCTGGGAAAGCTGACACTGAAGCATGTGATACCAGTGATGTGTGAGGCATAGAACCCTGGATGGAAGAAGTATCGTTAGGAGCTGTAGGGACACTACGAGTGTGTGAAGTGCAAAGTGTGATTTATGGGTTCCAGAGAGTTCTGACTGCCCATGAAGAAGCTGTTATACTGTCTGTTGATTTTGCACAGCATGTACAACTCAATCATGAACAGGTGGAAATCTTTTGTGATCACCCTGGCAATATCGATTAAGTCACTCCACCCGTAGACCCAGTGGTGACCCAATTGAAAGAGACTTAAGCTAGGTTTTCTTCTCCTGCACCAAAGTTGACATAACAGAGACAACAGAGGGCATGGCGATTTTTCCCGCAGAGAATTCAAGGACACAGATGACGTCCATTCCAGGCCAATCAGGACCTCACCAGGGCTGGACTGGCCATCTGGCATGGCGGGCATTTCCCGGTGGGCCCCGCACCCTCGTGGGCCCATATTTTCAGAAATATTTTTTTTAAAAAAAAGTTCTCAAAATAGGGGCCCACGAGGGTGCGGGGCCCACCAGTGACTCAGTTCTGCGCCGCTAATTATTAACCCTATCCAGACCGGGGGGCGGGGGCTAAAAGTGCCCGCACCAACTTTGATATCGTATAACTCCTGAATGACTTAAGCTATGACTACGAAACTTGGTGACTTTTCCTAAAATGAAGTTGGCTACAGTGTGATACCAAAAGATTAGGTTTATCATTTTTGTTGTTGCCATGGCAACGGTTTTCTGACAGGTACGTCTAACCAAAAACCATTGATCTGAGTCTCATCAGTGTACCCTCCTTATTGCGTACTACTTATGGTATAGTTATTCCATTACATTAGCATAACTTTACCAAATATAATATTAGCTTAATTCATTATTATTAGTTTTTGCTAATTTATGCTAATTTATGCTAATTTGATGACATCATCACATTTAAAAATCAAATACCTACTTTTATCTTTACCAATGCACTTTTCACCTCAATTCCATTTCTTATTTTTATTTCTCATTGCTTGTGTGTCTTATGTAGATCATGCCCTACAAATTTGGTAATAATGTATCCTGTTGAGGGCTGAGTGCTGAGTGCTGAGTGAATGTTATACGAAACTGAAGCCGCTTTGCCATATCTACGACGTGATTTTGCCACGCAATTTTTAAAATTTTTTGACATCTTCATTAGCATCAGAAACCCTAGTGTACATTTGAAGATGTCTGATGCACATAATAACTAAAATTGATGTGGGTCATTTCACGTGAAATCAGACGCTTTGGGACCCGACCGATCCGGATTTCAATCATACTTGGTGTGCCTTTTTAGTAGCAAGGTAGCACCCCAGAACTGCATTGGTTTGAATCTGACACTAATATTAAGGGAGAAACAGACTAGGAAAGGTTCACATTTTAGGGTAGGACACTATACATTCAGCCTTTAATATATCAGTCAGTGTTAGTCACAAAAAGATGCCTGTGGTATTGTTTGAAAGCTCTTTTCTGGCTCTACATATTACACAATCAGCTTGGAATACAACAACTCTCAGAATATGAATTATGATACATTGAAAAATTAAAAATTGAATATCTAAAAAAGCTATATTTTAAAATGGCCAGTTCCTTGTCCAAACACAATGTCATTAGCAACACCTCAAATGCTGGTGTTTGGTTTTTTATTCATTTCAGAGAGAATTTGACTCACAAATATGGCATCATACAGACCACTTACTAATAATATGGTAATACCATAGTAGCATCACATGACAAAACAAAAACAAAACAAAAATGGTCAGTTTCCATGGTCCCGGTTTCAGAAACTAAGGCAGATGTCCCATTTATACACACCAAATGATGATATGTGAATGTTTGAACATTCCTTCTCTGTTTACCTGTGTCATCTTCCCTTTACCGTACTTTAAAGAGATAATCAATGGCTACACTCTCATTTTGTACTCTACCAGTGCATTTGAAGCAGCAGCTGTGTCTTTTGTAGATAATGTATAAGTACTTCCCGTTGCAGTTAGGTTCCACTACCAGAAGCACATCCTGATGATCCATGACAAGTCTATCTGGTCTGAAGGGAAAAGTGAAGGCTGGAGATGGTCCATGAGGATGCAGGAAGTTCAGTTTCACCTCTCCAGTGCTCGGCATCGATCCTCAACACATGCTAGCCACCAGTTGCCATCATATACAGCTACAACATACCCTTTGGTGCTTGAAAATGTAACACATTCCTTTACTTGAGCTCACTCTTTCAACTCCTTCTCTGAATGCGGAAAAGGGCCTAATGTCCATTGACAATGGGCAGAAGCTGTGTAGTTTTTGAGTACCTGGAATAGTTCTTGCAGATTCAAACCTCTTCAACAGGTTCTCAGCGTCATGATGGTGCATCTCTCTCAAGAACATCCATTGCCAGTTTGCCACAACAGAGATGTACCATCATGAAGCTGAGAACCTGTTGAAAAGGTTGGAATCTGCAAGAACTATTCCAGGTACTCAAAAACTACACAGCTTCTGCCCATTGTCAATGGACACAGTGGAAGTTAGGCCATTTTCAGCATTCAGAGAAGGCAGAGTTGAAAGAGTGAGCTCAGTAAAGGAATGTGTTACATTTTCAAGCATCAAAGGGTATGTTGTAGCTGTATATGATGGCAACTGGTGGCTAGCATGTGTTGAGGAATGTATGCCGAGCACTGGAGAGGTGAAACTGAACTTCCTGCATCCTCATGGACCATCTCCATCCTTCACTTTTCCCTTCAGACCAGATAGACTTGTCATGGATCATCAGGATGCGCTTCTGGTAGTGGAACCTGCAACTGCAACGGGACGTACTTATACATTCTCTACAAAAGACACAGCTGCTGCTTCAAATGCACTGGTAGAGTACAAAATGAGAGTGTAGCCATTGATTATCTCTTTAAAGTACGGTAAAGGGAAGATGACACAGGTACACAGAGAAGGTTCAAACATTCACATATCATCATTTGGTGTGTATAAATGGACATCTGCCTTAGTTTCTGAAACCTGGGACCATGGAAACTGACCATTTTTGTTTTGTTTTGTCATGTGATGCTACTATGGTATTACCATATTATTAGTAAGTGGTCTGTATGATGCCATATTTATGAGTCAAATTCTCTCTGAAATGAATAAAGAACCGAACACCAGCATTTGAGGTGTTGCTAATGACATTGCCGGCTACGTTTGGACAAGGAACTGGCCATTTTAAAATATAGTTTTTTTAGATATTCAATTTTTAATTGTTCAATTTATCATAATTCATATTCTGAGAGTTGTTGTATTCCAAGCTGATTGTGTAATATGTAGAGCCAGAAAAGAGCTTTCAAATAACACCACAGGCATCTTTTTGTGACTAACACTGACTGATATATTCAAGGCTGAATGTATAGTGTCCTACCCTCACATGTGAACCTTTCCTAGTCTGTTTCTCCCTTAATATTAGTGTCAGATTCAAACCAATGCAGTTCTGGGGTGCTACCTTGCTACTAAAAAGGCACACCAAGTATGATTGAAATCCGGGTCGGTCGGGTCCCAAAGTGTCTGATTTCACGTGAAATGACCCATGTGCATTACCCAAGTGTGCATTACCCTAGTTAGTCAGTGCCCTCAGGAAGTGGAGACCATCCTGGGCTTTCTCTTTATTTGTTAGCTGCCCAAGACAGATTCTATAAATGTGGGTCTCAAGTAACCTTCTGGTTAAAGGTTCCAATATCTCCTGTCCTGCTATAATCAGACATGTCTTGTCAAGACACCCCCGTTTCCTACTTTTCCTGAAAAAATGGCCTTGAAAATGATAAACCCTCCAGCACCGGGCAACACAGGACTCTAATATTGGATTCAAGAATGCACAGCAAGCTGAAAGTGACAGTGAAAGTGAAAGCCCCATTGGGAAACTCCAACTCCCATTGTCATTGTGACACAGAACTCCACAGCACACAAGTGAACACTGCACACAACGCCATTGCATTTATGCATTTATGCCTCACTAGTACAAGGGGGCAGCCCTCAATGGCGCTCCAAGGGAGCAGAGCGGCGGGACGGTACCATGCTCAGGGTACTTCAGTCATGGAGGAGGATGGTGGAGAGCACTGGTTGATTATTCCCCCCATCAACCTGGCGGGTCGGGAGTCGAACTGGAAACCTTTGAGCTACAAGCCTAACCGCTCACCCATGACTGCCCAAGCTGTAGTTTGAATGAAGTAAAGAGTGTGTGATCTGTAATAAAGTTGGAAGCAAATCCATGGAACACTGGTGTCAATTGATGAATATGATGACTGGTATGCTTCGATGCCCGAACATTAGTTATAGGTAGTGATGGGCAAAATGGATTCATTAGCTACAATCCAGTGAAACATAATATGTATATCATTCCAAATAATTTGGTTTTATCGGAGCCATGGAGAGAGTGCTATATATGAAGAGTTCAGATGCAAAACCCCCTAACTCCATTTCTGAAGACCTGCACTTCTATATTTTTATAGAACCCCGTTGTTGGTTTGGTTTACATTCATGTGCTTGATAATACATAAATAAAATAAAAAAATATCCAATTTTGATAGCTTTGTATTAAATAAAAATGAATTAAGATTATTTTCTGAAAAGGCACTTAGGGGGTTTTGCATCTGAACTCTTCATATATAGCCAACAAAACCTCACACACAGCCTTCCTCCTCCATCTCTCTACGATGACAGACCTCCACTAATTACTAAATGGCAGGAAACTGTTTTTACACATTATAAAACACACCACACCAACATTTTTACAAAACAAACACCACGCTGCAAGAGTCGTCATTTCCTCTAGTCCCAAACAAGAGATAAACAGTTTCTGCAGTTTGGTTTTCCAGGGAACACAGTTGGGGGACTGGCAGTCACTGGTTTGGAGTAATGACGTGGTGAAATTTACAAGGAACATAAGATGGATGACACGGGTAAATAACAGTAAATGTCTGTTTAAAATGCTGCAGGTAGGGGTACAGCTGAGGACAATAGTGAAAAGCAGATGTCAGAGTTTTGAAGTACTGCCTGAAGGCTGTCTTTTCACAGACTGCATTAACCATCTCTAATTTTTAAAAACGTTATGCTGGCTGTCACCAATGTAGAGACATGGCCAGCTCATTTCTTCTTTCTTTCTTTTTTAAAATGTATTTTTTTTCAGTGAAGGTGGTGACAGGAAGCGAGTGGGGATAGAGAGAGATGGGGAAGGGCCAGCAAAGGACCCGGGCCGGGAATCGAACCCGGGTCAGCCGCATGGTAGACGAGGGCCCTATACTGTTGGGCCACGGCAGGGCCTGGCCAGCTCATTTCAGGGCCATTGAATAATTGTTGGTTGGTCCACAACTAGGGCCTATTAGCAGGCTATCAATCCTTTCTCTTCACCTTCCACTTTTATCCTCTTATTTTTTTTTATTTAATTATGTGTATTGGGTCCCAGTCTTATGTCTTGTGGTGACCTGTGGTCTTTGTCTTTATGTTGTTGTTGTTTTTTTTTAGCCTATTTGTTGTCTGTCCTGAATGTTTTTAATACCTGCTACAATCTTTATTTCCCCCTGGGGTCAAAATAAACTGAACTTGAACTTGAACGTTTTCACCATGTGCTTTTCCTTGTCATTCTCTACTTTTGCTTGTTATAGGGCCTATCCTTGCCCCTTGTACCACATACTCACCCTCCTCTTCACCACCACTGACGATGTAGGCTAGGGCAATGGCCAGGCTCTCACGTTCTCTTCTTTCTGAATGCAAAATAAAGAAATGGCCTATGGATATGGATGGTCTTGATGGTTGAGATGACGATTGTAAAGGTGTAATAATAGGGGGGGTGTAAATACCAAATATCACAATAGCCCTGATTTTCTGATGCTACCACATGTTTGAAACACTGCTGTGTAATTTTTTTGAAAAAATCTTCCAAAAACCCCCCCCTACCCCAGAAATTACTTTTCCCACCCAAAAAGATGCGATTTTCGCCTATTTTGCCAGTTTATCCACAGTTATCCCAGAACTACACATCAGTATGTTCATGATTTCCCATTTAATAGTCTAAAATGTGTGATGCTATATCACAGTAGAACTTTGAGCTATATAAGTACAATGTCAAGGTCATAATAGAGGTCAAAGGTTACAAAATATCGATTTTTAAGGGGAAAATACGTGTTTTTCAACTGCTGTTCCAGTACAATGCACTAATTATTTCCCATATTAGCAATTTTATGATCTTACATGTGGCATATCATATCACAGTTGTACTTTGAAATATTCAAGTACAATGTCAAGGTCATAATAAAGGTCAAAGGATACAAAATATTGATTTTTAAGGAAAAAATTGTGTCATTGGGTTGCTTACTCAGTACAACACATAGATTATGTTCATAATGGTCCATTTAATGATCTTAGGTCTTTGAACTATGCAAGTACAATGGTTCAAGGTCATAATACAGGTCAAAGGTTAAAAAATATTGATGGGGGGTGCTATTTTCTAACCGTTTTAATAAATGTGAAAATGAATAAACCTGTAATATTAACACACTTTTGATTAGCTCTTGACTTTTCTAATCATAAATATTGCTAATGTGGCACAATAATGTGGTGTAAAGAACAAAAGGGACCTAAGGTCAAGCAAGTTGGATGACCCAAGTGAAAACGATAAATCAGTTAACTTTATGTGCATGGCACCAATTTCAAATCAGATCCACATGTTGCTACTATGCTTAGAAAATTGTAATGTGGGTTTATTATTCAGGGCCAATACCCTCTTCCATCATAGTTGAAGTTTCACATGTGAAGAAAAATGAATAACAACAGCATCAATGTTACCAATGGTGAATGTGCCTTTCTTGATGTTTTTTGGTTCATGCAAATTGCTCTTTGCCTCTTTGTAAGCATAGGCTTCACTTGTGAATACCAGGCCCTCAAACAGACTTCATGAAGACTATTTCTGACCAGTTGAGCAGAAACATGCACATCAGTACCCTGCAAACCTCATTTTTCAGGGCTCTGGCAGTGCTTTTCCTGTGCCACCTGTCCCAAGGAAGGAGATGGTGATCCCGCTTCTAAGTTTTAAAACCGTTCTAGTCTCCTATACGTCCCCTGGTGTAACGGCATATCTCTTGCCATCTCGTCCATGCTCTGGACACTCTGCTTCTTGCCACAGCACACATTGATGTGGTATCTTGGATGAATAACAGCTGAGGAAATTTAGTGGGTGATAGACACCAACTCCAGGGGTGGGACATTGAAAACATGCATGTGACCAAAAACAGCCAGAAAGGATGGAAAAAGAGAGATAGGCTGTGCCACCACCTACAGAATAGCTCTGTTTTGGGGCTTGTTTATATTACCTTTACCATTTCTACCCATTATTTGTTAAATTTGCACAACAGTAGTCAAATGGACTCACAGTGTTGCTTCCTAACTGGACAGGCTGATATCACAAAAGTGATCCACACTGATCATTGTGACATTAAAGAGACAATGTGTTTACCCCTTTGCACAGAGCCTATGTTATAACCTTATTGTCCTCAAAATTGTAATGACCAAGTCTTAATCTCTTATCTAAGACTCTCATATCAATGTTGTTATGATGTAGTTGAGTCATTCCAGCAAAGTCTGATTGGGTCTGAACTGATCATGGAATGTAGGTGGGTGCATCTGCACAAATAGGCTATATCCCATGATCATTTCACATGATTTTTAAGCAATTTTGATTACTTTAACCCTCAATATTACCTAGAAATAAGATATTGCATTGTGCAATATTGGCATACCACATAAGTAGCCATTTAGGTGCCCTTAGTTCACTTTCTACACTGAAACATCAAAAATAGGCATTTTAAACCATTTTCGTGACCTTTGAACTTAAGTAGGACTGACACTACACATTTTGCTGCTCACTTACAGTATGACATGGTACATGACATACCATTCAATAGCCCAGCATGAACATATTTCTATTCTGCACTCCATAAAAGATGGGGAACCATGGAAAAATGGCTGAAAATAGGCATTTAAGACCATATTGATGACCTTTGACCTTGAATATGACCTTGACATTTGACTTTTTTTTGCTCAAAGTACACCTCCAGCATGGCATGCCACATGAAATGCCATTAGATGATCCAGCATGGACATATTTTTACTCTGTACCTCATAAAACATTGGGAACTATAGACAATTAGCCCAAAAACAGGCGTTTTTGGGGTTAAAAAGTAATTTCTGGGGTAGGAGGGGGGGTTTCGGGCTTGATTTTTAAAATTTTTACATCAATGTATTCCTAAGACATGGTAGCATTGGAAAATCTGGGCTAAAGTTGAATCTGAACATTTTCATCAAATAACACCCCTCCCTAGTATAAGCAGGTCAACATTGTCACGCTTTTACATACTAGGCCTAAGCCTATGTAGGCCTACTTCACGAATGTATTTTTAAAATGTTAAAATTTGACTTCTCACCGTAGCCAGCACCTAAAGAAAGTTTTTACATTATAGCATAGCATACATCCAGGCAGAGACAGAACTAAAAGCCCTTTAACCGAGGCCTGAGCCCCTTTTGCAAAGAAAGTGGATCATGCTGCTTCAGTAACCGGAAATGACGTCTAAACTGCACTGGTTCGCACTTGTGTTTGGAAGCAGCAGCAGCAGAAGTCTACCGTATTCTGGAACAGGACACTTGTAGAGGACATACGAAGGAGTCAACACAGACACAACCAAGCATTGAATAGTCTAGATATGTTTTCTCTGTCTTCTACATTGCAACCACAGGTATGGAACTGGAGTAAACGAAACTAGTCAATAACTTGCCTCTGTGTTGTTGATTAGCCTGCTGTTGGAAGCTATTGCGTTAGCACAAGCAAATATCCCCCAGTTCGTGGTTTGTTATTTCGGCTTAACATAAGTCGTTGACTAGTCATTTTCAGTGATGCCACCAAAACAACCCTTGCATATATGTACATCTTAAGTCAAAGAGATAATTTGCTTGCAAGCAATTTGGGTGATCCTGTCGTTGCACGGCCTCTTGTTTATGTTTCCGATAGCTCGCATGGGCGATGACAGTTATACGCGGCGTGTGAAGTTCACTTTCAGTTTCAAACTAGAGCTCTACTGATATTCAATCACCTTGTCATAAGACGAACCGTGTGCCATATACTGGAGTTTACCCAAGCTTGTCCCCTGTTGTTGTCGACTGTGTGTACAATCCAGTGCCATATGGCTCTGGTACAATCCATGCTTCTTCTACTGCAGGTCAGATGCACTTCTCAACAAGCCGCAACCCATCGGTTGCAACAGCGTGAATAAATATTGTTCTTTCTGATTCACTTTACTGTCTGCGAAGTTTCTTCATCCAAGTCATGTTTTCCAAAGGGTTAAGGTAGTAAGATACTGGACGTCGAGCTGAAGTCAGCCAAGTAACCTTACATCTAGAACTACCTATAATAAATATGACTCGCCTTGTTTCTGACTTTCAGGTTACAGTTCAGCTGAGCCACCTCATCAATGCCTTCCATTCCCTGAAGAGTTCGGTTAGTAACACACCAGGACGAATTCAAAGAGAGCATGTCATAGAATTAGATCTACAGACCACGGAGGTAACTTGGCTTGCACTGCACTTATTTTGGCTTGCAGATTTTCAACATGCAAAACCGTCTCTAGATACTGTTTCCAACTTTCTTGTTTCATTTATTATTCTAATTATCTGTTTTCAAGCTTCAGACTGTGTGGGCCCCAAATGATCTGGGTTTGACAGACCTAGGTGCTGGGCAACTTGAGGAACTGGTGGATAGGTTGTTGCCCAGCATTGTCCAGCAGGGCGCACTGTCTCCTCCAAGCCCAGCGAAAAGCCCATGGAAAACCTCCCATTGCTCAGCAGAGTCGTTCTTTCACAACAAACATGGTGAGAATGAAGCGAGACGTTCTCCTTTGCTCTGTGGTTGCATTACTAGCTCTCAACGAAGCAGCATTCACACACTTTTGGTGTAAACTAAGGCTATATTGATATCATTCTGTATATGATGTGTGTTTCTGGCAGGGTTTTCTGGCCGACATATTCCTGGTGGAGCTTCCCCAATCTTGTGCAGACAAAGTCACTCTCCGCTCCAGTCTTTAAGTGAAGATATGCAGCTTTGGCCATGTAAGCTACTCATTATTATTCATCTTTATGTGCAGTCATGATTAACTTGGTTTGTTTATTTTTTGATTTGTACTCAAATCTTCAGCAATTATCACAAGCCATTTCACCGTTATTTGTACTTGAAGCTTGATGGAAGCCATAACAAGCTGTCTGTGTCCTTTCTAAGTATGGCACCAGAGTCGTGGCTTTAAGACCTTGAAGTCCAAAACGAGACGACTACAAGGTCTTGAGCGTCCAGTAGAACCCGAAGGCTTCACTCCATCTTTTATGAAGGTGCGTGCCAATGTATACTGAAAAGGAGCTGTTGACAACCAGATGATTCCAAATATTGATATTGAGATTTACTAATATAGCGTCTTTTTTAACAGTATTTTTTATGAGCTTGAAATGGGATCACAGTAGTTGGTGAAAAACAGGTTAATCAATATTTGACTGCTCTCGGTCATTTTGAACAACATGTGCTTGCTGATTATTATTATAACACATAAACACTATGTGGCAGTGCCAGCAATCATTTTACCAAACTGCAAAGGTAATCATTAACCAAGTTATGGAAAAGAACGATTTCAAATTAAAGTCAGAGTTATTACGAAGACAGCACTCCCAGTTTAGTATTATTAAAGTGTCATGCGATTCTGGATGTACTGGAAGTAGTACTGGTAGCCTAAATTTGGTCTGTTTCTTTATTTGAAGGGATTTCTGACACGGGACAAGGGGCAAGAGGTGGAGACTCTGGACAAGCTGCTGAAAACAAAGAACATTCCCACCGGACAACATGATGCTTTTAAGACCGGTTTTGCAGAAGGTTTCCTGAAAGCGCAAGCACTTTCTCAGCGCACACAAGGTGTGACTCTTATGCTGTTATGAAGTGTTTGCTAGTGTGGTGGGTGGGTGTATAAAGTAAGCCGCATAGGCTTTGTTGGTGTGTTACAGCATATCACATTTTTATGTTTCTGTGCAATTTTGTGTGCTGTTAAATTTACACTTAGTGCATCATTAATTTGCTGTTGTGTCTTCTGTGTGCAATTCATCGACAGAGGCATTGAGACGAACTCGGCTGATCCTTCTTGTACTCTTGTTGGTGGGCCTCTATGGACTCTCCAAGACACCTTTTCTGTCAGGTAACATGCCCTGCCTATTATGGTCTAGTACAGTGGTTCTCCCCGTTGACCCCATCATAAGCCTGACAACGGCAGCTTACTATTAAAAAATTAAACAGACTAATGCCCCCCAATGGCAATTAAGCACCGCCCCCTCTCAGCTTTATCCTTCTCAACGCCACCCTAGCGCTCCCCAACGCCCCCTGGGGGGTGGTACAGCCCCCGTTGAGAAACACTAGTCTAGTACCTGGTTTGATGCTAATTGATGCATGTTTCAGCATAGTGCAACCTGCACACACACTAATTATGTATGCCTGGTGTTTTGCATTTCTGCTTATGTTGTCCTCTGCATGCGACCCCCGCATGTGGTGTTCCCCCGAGTGGTGTTTGAGTGTGAACTTTAATCTAACCATTCTGGACAGTGCGATTCCGAACCACATCAGGCCTGGACTCAGCTGTGGACCCTGTTCAAATGAAGAACGTGACCTTCGAGCACGTGAAAGGAGTGGAGGAGGCGAAGAACGAGCTGCAGGAGGTGGTGGAGTTCTTGAGGAGTCCACAGAAGTTCACCGTCCTCGGGGGGAAGCTGCCCAAAGGTAAGCCTGAATATCTTTTTATTTTATCTTTTTACTTTTTGTGGTCTTACTTACTTAACGTATTTATGATGGGACGCGCGCAAAATTGACATTAAATACGCATGTTAGCGCGTTCTTGAACGAATCGTGCACGCGTATCCTACAGCAAGCATGCTGAGACCCTTAGTTTTATCATCATGCTTTCTCTCTTGAGATTGTTGTTTTATGCTTTTTATTTGCTGTGCAGGAATTTTGCTGGTGGGGCCCCCAGGCACAGGGAAAACCCTGCTGGCTCGGGCTGTGGCGGGGGAGGCGGATGTTCCCTTCTACTACGCCTCTGGATCTGAGTTCGATGAGATGTTTGTGGGTGTCGGAGCCAGCCGCATCAGGAACCTGTTTAGTGAGTGTTTCAGCCCTGTGTGTGTGTGTATGTGTGGGCAGTTTAGTGAATACTTTTGGTAATATAGGGTATTTAATCTGAAATTGCTAATCTGTGTGCGCATATGTGCCACCAGGGGAGGCCAAGAACAATGCCCCATGTGTGATCTTCATCGATGAGCTGGACAGTGTCGGGGGGAAGAGAATCGAATCACCCATGCACCCCTACTCCAGGCAGACCATCAACCAGCTCCTGGCCGAGATGGACGGGTAAGCTTTTGAAGTGAGACCTGAGAGGAAAATCCTCACTTAATGGTGCACAGGTTTCAGTCAGGAAAAGAAACACATCTTGGTCTTTGTTTCTTGTTAATCTGGCTTCGACTAACTGAGGTGTGTTTTGCATGTTTTTGCATGTTATCAGGTTTAAACCAAATGAGGGTGTAATAATCATTGGAGCGACCAACTTCCCAGAAGCTTTAGACACGTAAGTTTCTTTTGTGGCTCACATCTGAGTAAGCTGGCGGTCCACCGACTCTTGCCAATTTATTCACAAAATGTTGGCTTAAGGTAATGCCCCACGTGTTCCCCTCCTTTCCCTCCTCAACAGTGCCCTGATAAGGCCAGGGCGTTTCGACATGCAGGTCACTGTGCCTCGGCCAGACGTGAAGGGACGCACTGAGATTCTGAAATGGTACCTCAGGAAGATCAAAGTCGATGAAGGTATGTATTTACAGGTCCTTCTCAAATAATTAGCATATTGTGTTAAAGTTCATTTTTTCCCCATAATGTAATGATAACAAATAAACTTTCACATGTTTTACATTCATTGCACACCAACTGAAATATGGGCTATACAGAACATGTCCATGAAGTTATTTATTCCACACAACCAAAACACAGAAGTTTCGCCAGCTTGCTATCTTGTCGGCGCCAGTCACTTCTACATTGCGCCATTCTGCTGTAAGCTGTATGCCAAAATCATCAATATTAAAACAAAACAAGACCTGAAGAAAACAAGACCTAAAATATTTGATATAATGAATGTAAAACATATGAAAGTTTATTTTTTATCATTACATTATGGGGAAAAAATGAACTTTAACACAATATGCTAATTATTTGAGAAGGACCTGTATTTTTGTTGTTGTTGCCTTAAAAGGAACAACGGCATGTTGTAACGGTAGGCTGTAATTGCTTGCTAGTTGTAGCAGCTAGACTTCTTGATTGCTGGCTGCGACCCAGACGGTGCGTGGCAAGCACCAGCTTACAGCAGAATGACGCAATGTAGAAGTGACTGGCGCTGACAAGATAGCAAGCTGGCGAAACTTCTGTGTTTTGGTTGTGTGGAATAAATAACTTCATGGACATGTTCTGTATAGCCCATAGACCAATTCAAACTTCTGTTTGAAGGGGTTTAATCTGTCACCTTTAATGTAAATATTTGAGGCTAACTTGCATGTGCTGTCTGCAGCTGTGGAGGCGGAGGTCATCGCCAGGGGAACGGTGGGGTTCTCGGGGGCAGATCTGGAGAACCTGGTGAACCAGTCGGCTCTGAAGGCAGCTGTGGATGGCAAAGACATGGTCACCATGAAGGAGCTGGAGTTCGCTAAGGACAAAATCCTCATGGGTATGTTACAGGTGTAGAACCGGCACCAACTACAGTGTCAGGTGTACAGCAATGCCCCCTGTGGTATTCTGGTAATTAGTTATGGAGCGAAGGGGAGTAGAGTTGCCCAGCCGGGACTCGAACCCGAACCTTATCGGGTAGTAAACTGGGGCTCTGACCGCTACACCAAAGAGCCAGGCTCGTTGGCGTGACAGTCAGAACACACCCACAAACCTAGTTATGGTTACTACTACATCACAAATTACTCTCTGTTTACATCAGCATTTCTCAACCAGGGGTATGTGTACCACTAGGGGTAGGTGCGCAAACATCAGGGGGTACATGGAAAATGTAATACGGTAACAACTACTGTATTGGGATATCAGGAGATTTAGAGCAAGAGTTAGGGGGTACTCATGGTATGGTAACACAGGCTGAGGAGGCACACAAGACCAAAAAAAGTTGGGAAACACTGGTTAACATCATAATTGTTTATGTCCAATTTTCCTTTCAATCGGCTTCTGTTGTGCAGGTCCAGAGAGGAGGAGTGCAGTGATAGATGAGAAGAACAAGCAGATCACAGCCTACCATGAGTCTGGACACGCCATCGTAGCATACTACACCAAAGATGCCATGCCCATCAACAAGGCCACCATCATGCCGCGTGGACCCACATTGGGCCATGTGAGTACCCCGTGATTACATTATAGTTAAGGCTGTAACGATACACCCAACCCACGATTCGGTTTGTATCACGATATATGACCCACGGTTCGATATGCCCCACGATTTCACCCAAAAAAAAGAAAAAAAAAAGAAAAAAAAAAAATAAGAAGAAGAAAATAAATTATATATATACTTTGTAATTAATATCTTTTTGCATTTACCTGCCTGCATTAATTTTGTAGGTCTACAAGGCTGAATAATGTTGCAGATATAGGCTACCACTGCAACCTGTTCCCAGGTGTTGACATCAAAACACAACACAGAGAAATAAGGGATATTAGTTCACCAAGGAAAAGGGCTTATAAATAGGCTAAGATCATATGTTGAGAGAGAGAGAGAGAGAGAGAGAGAGAGAGAGAGAGAATGAGAGAGAGAGAGAGAGAGAGAGAGAGAGGAGAGAGAGAGAGAGAAAGAGAGAGAGAGAGAGAGAGAGAGAGAGAGAGAGAGAGAGAGAGAGAGAGAGAGAGAGAGAGAGAGAGAGAGAGAGAGAGAGAGAGAGAGAGAGAGAGAGGGGAGGAGGGGGGGGGTCAGGGTGTATGGTCATTGGCAGCTGTCTTACTTTATCAAACATAGCCTATCCAATTAATATCCAAACATTAAAACAACACAGGCCATATATCGTCAGGAAACATGTTGTATTAAGTTAGGTTAGGCCTACTCAAAGAAATGCAACACTTAATTTTGATTAAGTTAAATATTTCCGTAGCTCTTTTTGATCGTGCAGCAGCGCGTGCCCGCCTACAATCAAACCTCGAAATGAACCTCACTTAGTTCTCACTGCTACGTAACGTGCACGTTTTTCGTTTCGTTTTGTGGTTTGACATTTTATCAAGAGCGAGAATGAATGCAGAGGCTGAAATGGAGCATGATTTCTGCTTATGCAGGCGGTAATTTTACAATATAGCCTAACATTAATGTGGGAAGAAATAATGCTGCCTAATATTCTGCCTCAACGTTCGTCCGACTTCGGGCACCTCCCTACAAGCGATTCCAGGCTGGTTTATAGGCAGGCGGAGCATCTCGTGCGCTCTCTCTCTCGCGCTCTCTCTCTCTTTCTCTCTCTCTCTGCTCCAACGTCAAACTCCACTCGCAATCAGTGTTAATTTCGTGACGAAATATTTTCGTCATAATTATCGTTAACGATTGTTTTTCCCCTGACGACAATAAAACGATGACGAAAAAAACAGCGTGCGTTTGTACGAAAAATATAACAATATTGATTTATATTTTCGTCAAAAAAATAAAAATATGACTACAATACAACCGGAGACGAAAACCAATAGGAAGCATTTTATATAATTGGAATATAACCTGTCACTGAAACATTGGAAAAGAATTGCCTGCTATTTCGCAACTGTCGCGACCCTCATCTGCTCCGCGTCTCCTCCTCCTCCCCTCCCTCACACACACACAGACACGCAGCAGGCACAGTGACAGGCTGCGTCGGTGCAGCAGTAACAGCAGTAGCCTACTTTTCAGTGCAATCCTGGCTGGAAAAAATATTGTTGCCCATTTATCCATGACGAAGAAGTTTATGCAGTCATGAAATAGTGGTGGTGCTGTCGCACATAGCAAACATCTTTCTCTAACAATGCATTTTTTCGGAACTTCTCCACTCCCTTCATGAACCTGCTACCCGACGGTCGTTGTCTGATCTTTTTTCAATGTTCGCTAATGTTTGTAATTTAAGGGTCTATGCGTAGGCACAAGCCTTCTGATAAGAATCACTTCAGTGCCGATCGCAAGTGATTCGGAAGTGTGGAGTTTTGCGACTTGTTTCAGTCAAGGACACTGAAATAGGAAGTGAACCTTCCACGCTTTCACGTGCGTTATTTGGGGACCGTTATATGCAGTTATTGCAATAACGTCCTGCGAATGCATGCAACCATGGACACAACCATGTCAACGAGAGCGCGTGTGCCATCACAACTTTGCATCAAGCAACTAATATGCAACAGCTTGCAATAGCCGAGAGAGAGAGAGAGAGAGAGAGAGAGAGAGAGAGAGAGAGAGAGAGAGAGAGAGAGAGAGAGAGAGAGAGAGAGAGAGAGAGAGAGAGAGAGAGAGAGAGAGAGACGTCTTCCAACAGGTGGTGTCGTGCCTTTGTAACGCTTGCATACAGTAGGCTACTGTACCCCGCGACATTCTTGATTAGGCCTACTGGTACTGTATAGGCTACCCACAAGTATTTTTTCATAACGTGCACAGTCCCGTTTCCCCCCAAAGTCGTTCTAAAATATCGACAGAGATTGATGAGTGTTTGCAATTGCGGCCATTCTTTTTTTTTTACACATTAGAGGCACTGGCTTATAAGACGCTCTGGCAGTTTTTGACAATATTTTATTATTAGCCTACAATATGTCATTTTAATCATTGATTTCCCCAAATGGTATTTTAGTTTGACAATTTTATAGAGAAGTGTAGACAAGAGGAAATCAATGTAATATTTTAGTTGACTAAAATTATTTTAGATTTCGTCGACTAAAATTGTATGAATTTTAGTCGACTAAAATTAGACTAAAACAAAAATGATTTAGATGACTAAATTGTGACTAAAACTAAAATTAAATTTTCGTCAAGAGACTAAAACTAAAACTAAATTAAAAATTCCTGTCAAAATTAACACTGCTCGCAATACATCGCGCATGCATGAATAAAACAAAAATCTTGACACGTTTATAAAAGCCTTCTTGGTCTGTTGTTCATTTGTCCTTCACCTTCCGATGTTTGCCCAAGTTTTTCGTCTCACGGAGGTTGCTGAGGCAATGGATAACAACAACGTGCTGGTTGGAAGGAGCATGTTATATGAGAAAGGGGTGAATGGAACTGTTACTCGAACGTGTGCGCCCTTTTCCTACTGGTCTTTTTAAGCGCATATGCGAACTCTTGCCTGTGTGTTGCCTGTTGTGTTCTACACTGAGGGTAACAGCTTTAAAAGGGCACATCGCGATTCTGTGAGGAAGCTTCGCGATAGGGGTTCGTGGGTCTGCGTACCGCGATCCCTCGGTTCGATGCAATATCGTTACAGCCTTAATTATAGTACACATTCTTTCTTTTCTTTTTTTTTTAAAGATATGTTTTTGGTCTTTTTGACTTTATATATGATGATACAGTGAAGATGGTGACAGGAAGCGAGTTGGGTGAGAGGGTTCAACTTAATTTGGGCAGGACAATGAAAAGTGGGACAGGAAAAACATTGAGCGCTTGGTATGGACACAGAAGCTATATTTTGATTACCTTTGGCAACCTCTACAAAGAATCTCGATCTGTTTTTATCTGATTGACATCAGATTGTTTGTTTTGTTGTTTCCTCCCCTCGATCCCCAGCCCATGCCCATGCCATGCCCATCTTTTAGTAGTATTTTTGTTTTCCTGCATGATTGACTACTGTACATGGTGTCTCCAAATAGAATTCATGAGGGACCGTGAAAAATTCAGGCTCGGAGCTTCACTACACTGTCATGTGCAGTTACTGTTTATTTGCGCTTACAAGTTCTGAGGTAGTGTTTCTCAACGGGGGCGGTGGGGAGCTCTAGGGGAGCGTTGAGAGGGATACAGCTGAGAGGGGGGCGGTGCTTAGTTGACATAGGGAGGCATTTGTACATTTAATTTTTTAATACTAAGGGGAAATACTAAGCGTTGTCATGAGGTCAAGGGGGCGTTTGTTCAAAAAAGAGAACCACTGTTCTAATGAGTCTTCTGCCTACTGAAGGTGTCCATGCTGCCGGAGAATGACCGCTGGAGTGAGACTCGATCCCAGTTGCTGGCCCAGATGGACGTCAGCATGGGGGGACGTGTGGCCGAGGAGCTCATCTTTGGGGCAGAGAACATCACCACGGGTCAGCCACCTATTCATTACATTACATTATGTAAATTGTTATGTACATTATTACATTGCATTTGGCAGACGCTTTATAACCAAAGCGACTAACAAAGGAGGACATAATCATAGCCAGCATCACTAGCAGATACAAAGTGCACAGGAAATGTACAGAACAACAAGTGCAGATGCAAAGAAGGGTTAGGTTTTTTTGTAGAGAACTATTCAGTCCTGATCACTTCATGTTAACATTTCATGTCCTTCAACATGTGCAACTGTTGGTTGAATATTGCTAGAATTTAGGGTTAATGGTAATGTTACCTCAGGTTGCAAAGCTAAAACACTGTGATTCATCCCAGTAAATGATTAAGGTTTAAAGGTACACTGTGTAAGATTTTTAATTGTTTATTTCCAGAATTCATGCTACCCATTCACTAATGTTACCTTTTTCTTGAATACTTACCACCACCATCAAATTCTAAGTATTCATTATGACTGTAAATATTGCACTTTTCATACTGTATGAAACTGAATCCTGCAAGAACCCTGCATACCTGAAAAGGGGGATCTTCTCCATGGTCCGCCATTTTGAATGTCCAAAAATAGCCATTTTTAGTTGCAAAAAAGACGGTATTTAGGCCATACAAGAAAATATTAGTTTATTACTTAGTAAACTTTCATGAAAAGATCAAATCAATGAGCAGCATAGTTGCAGTACCTTTTTTGACCATTTCCTGCACAGTGTGCCTTTTAAGTGTTTTTGCCTTATGGGATATGTATTTCCCTCCTCAAGGTGCATCAAGTGACTTTGACAGTGCAACCAAGATAGCGAGAATGATGGTGACCCGATTTGGCATGAGTGAAAAGGTAAGGAAGTCATCCATCCACTTGTGGGGTAATTCTTGGGCATGAGTTTCATGTTCTCATAAAATAACTCTTATCTATGAACACCATGTACCCATACACTTTTGCATAGCTATCACATACGTTGTGTGTGCTGCAGTTTTATTCATGCCTGTAACAACTCCAGTAATATTCATTAAGGCTTACTATGATGATGTGTTCACAAATTAATAGTCTTCCTAATACTTTTGCATTGGATGTGTATCTATAGCTGGGTGTCATGACCTACGCAGACCAGACGAAGCAGAGTCCAGAAACGCAAGCAGCCATTGAGAAGGAAGTCAGGGTGCTCCTAAGGGTAAGTGACTATAACCACATTAAGTAGCTTGCAGTTGGAGGTGCTCTGTTGAAATGAGCTACCAGTAAGGGCCTCCGCACATTGGCTCCGACAAAGTGTGGCGCACTGCTCCGCCAAAGTTCGATTGCATTGTTGTCATTACAACCCTGCACACCGGCGCCGATGTCCGCAGACATTCGCGGATGTCGGCAGGCGATAAGAACCGAGTTCTATTTTGTCGGAGCCGTCCATTGACTATCCATGCTATGTTCGTGTGAAATTGTGTTTGGGGGTCAGAAATGTGTCAGAAGCGAAAGTGCTCCGCAGTGCTGTCGGAGCCAATGTGTGGAGGCCATAAGTTGTTAACATAGCCCCCATCCAAACTCCTGAACTGGGAGAGGTTTGTAGCTCAGCTTGGTGGGTGGGGCAATTCGACACTAGTATGAATGAAGGATATATCTGCTTCCTAACTGTAGGGCAAAGCGCCTTAATTTTGATTTAATATTGGGGGGAAAAAACCACAAACACAACACAAGTTCAACCAATTCAACTGAGTCCAACTGATCCATTTGGTCCCCATAGGACTCTTATGAGAGGGCCAAGGCACTTCTGAAGAGCCGGACCAAGGAGCATAAGAACCTGGCTGAGGCTCTGCTCCAGTACGAGACCCTGGACGCCAAAGAGATTCAGCTGGTCGTGGAAGGAAAGGCCTTGGAGACCAAATAAGCTCCAATGAGAGGTGGCTCATTGATGCAGGAGTCGTGAATGTACTAGAGAACGAGAACTAGTCTCTCCTTGATTTTTGCTCGCCCTTGTGTTCTGGCTACACCTCTTGTCACTTTGCTCCTTGCTCCTTGGCAGCACCAGAAGAGTCTGAGTGCTTCACTTGGATGGATAGAGCCTGGAAAATATCAGTCCGTTTAGTCTTATTGCCAGGAGTTTCCTGTGACTACTTGTGCTGTGTCACTACCTGCTATCCATGCTGTTCCTCTGACCTGGACTATTTCAGATGTTCTTCGGCCAAAAGAAAGCTTGCACACGACGAGCCTGCAGATCACATGAAAAGGCCGGCATCATACAGTTTTTTTTAATCATGCCATCTATTGCAATATCTGTCATTCTCCAGTCTCCACATTTGCTGTTCAGTATGTGTGTACTGTTATTTTTATTTTAATGGGTGGCCTTTCAGATATGTGTAGGTGGAGAGATTAGTCCATTAAGAAGAGTTGCAAAGGAATGCGTTCTAGCACTTTTGTTGAGGTGAAACTGTAAGTGCGTGTTTAAGTGGATGATTATCGTTCTCTTGAACATGTGGGAAATGCTGCTTTTATTGTAGGTCAGGTCTTCAGCATCTGAATGGCTCTGGGCGTCACTGCATATTTTGTGAAGAGTATACCGTAGTAGTAGATGGTAAATGTACGCACAAAGAAACAGGACTTATGACAGTAGATCTTTTGGAAGAACTTATGATTGATGATTTTATTGAAGACTCAGGGATTTGACGAGTCAGATGCCTATTGAAGCTGTTGGTGGTATAAAATAAATACCTTCTAGTTTCATCATGCATATCAGGGCTCTAAATTAACACCAGCCAATCGTCCAAATGCTGGTAGTTTGGCTGGTTGAAAAGACCAACTTACTAGCCACTTTGAGCCATTAGTGAGTGTTTGGCTAGTAAGATTAACTTCTATTAGCCATATTGGTCGGTGGTGAAAAGTTAATTTACGGCCCTGATTCATATCAATGTGAGGGAATATTGGGCAGTTCAGGTGTTGCCACCTTTCATTTAATTTTCCATTGATCTACAAAAGCAGTCTGTATCTTATTAAGTATGATGTTTTCTTTTTCAACAAACTTTTTTTTTAAATAACCATCTTGCATAAATACTGGTATGTTGGTTTGGTAACACTTTAGAATAAGGTTCACATGTTGACCACAAATACATGCTTAATGACTGCTCATTATGAATATATCAGTAATAAAGGCCTTATTGGCTTATTGGATGTGAACAAGAAATTTGTGAATACACGCCTAGCAAATGATTGACTTAACACATGTCAAATAAGTCAATTATACAAACAGTTAGGCATGTATGAGTGGCTAACATATAAGCCTTAAAATAAAGTGTCAGTGTTGTTTTGTATTTGCTCTGCCCTGGATTGTAGAAAACAGTAAAAAGCCATACTTAAGAACCTTATCTTAGACTTACACACTTCCTAGATTTCCTAGACTCAAGTTTGGACTATTTGGCATGTTGAACCCTCACAACAGATGATCTGTTATGTTCATTTAGTGCACAATTCTTCCCAAGTTCCTGCATCATGCCCTTGTGTTTGCCTTGTACCCATGCTTTGTCTTGTACACATTGAAAGCACTTAAATGGGAACAGTGTATATAGATGTATAGCGCGCGGTAATTTAAGTTGGGTAGTTTATTTTTGTTTTATTTGTTTTTGTGCCCAAAGTTGTTGACAGATTTGTCACACCTTAAGAAAATAAATAAAGTATATCTGAACTTCAAGCCCATCTGTTCTCTAGCCCCAGGTCAGGTTGAGGGGGATGGTGATGGTGATTCGATACTACAAACCCCAACTCCGATGAAGTTGGGACGTTTGGTAAACAGTGAATAAAATCAAAATTCTATCATTTTCAAAACATTCAATCTATTCATTAGATGGAGAATAGTGAAAAGACAACATATTAAGTGTTAAAACCGAGAAAAAATATTGTTTTGGGGGACATATGTACTCATTTCTAATTTGATAAATCCAACACGTCTCAAAAGAGTTGGGACGGGGACAATAAATGGCAGCAAATGTCGAGGAAGACTAAAAACAAAACAAAAGACAACACTTAACAGTTAAATACATTAACCAATGAGATGATTTTATATAAAAAACTGTGTTAATTCCTATCTTGGACATGATTTCACCAGCTTAAATGGTGGGTGTATTCCTTGTCATGTTTTGCAATGTTTTCCTTTCTGTAGTGCTTACAGTGTGACAGGTCTTGAACAAAAACCCACCATTTTATCACCTGTTGGTCCTTATAAATGGAGCCAACTGTTAAAACATAGTAGAGAATGCAATTTGACCTTATTATATGGCAGTAATCGAAGATCTCCCTTCAAAATATAATGCATGAGTGGCTTTGCATGTTGTTTAAAACCCATTTATACCATTCAGCACTGTATTTAACTCTACAGATGAGTGAGAACATCTTAACCAATGCACTACTGCACCCGCATGCCATCATGGAGGCTGACTTTTGAAGTTAGCACTAACACAAGTTGGATGGTCCATTTTCACTGTAGCACAGGATGTGCAATGCTCTATTATTGTCAAAAAGAATGGACTTCTACAACTTCTGCTGACTTCTGTAAGCAAAGGACACTTTCCCATGTCTTCTGGGTCTATTTCAAGTGAGCTCAGGTGCTTAGGAGAATGTTACACCCCTGTGCATTAAGCATTCTTAATATGGTCAATTTTCAATAGCTCTAGCACTCCAGGAATTAGAGTGAGACTACAGCCAATATATATTTCATGATGTCATGAACCTATACAATGATTTTATTAACAAAAATATGTCTTATATACACTCAATCGTGGTAAAGCAAAGGGAATTCAAAAATGTATGTAATAACTATGGTAATTATTCCCTTTGCATCTTTAATTCTGAGTGACTCAGCCTCTCTGTGATGATCTTATACCTGGACACCTATATTGTCCGTCAGTACAATTCATTTTGAAATGTTCTTCTTTGTTGTTTTATCTTATTTGGATGTTTACTAAATTTCACTGATCCCCGTCCCAACTCTTTTGAGACGTGTTGGATTTATCAAATTAGAAATGAGTACATATGTCCCTCAAAACAATATTTTTTCTCGGTTTTAACACTTAATATGTTGTCTTTTCACTATTCTCCATCTAATGAATAGATTGAATGTTTTGAAAATTATAACATTTTGATTTTATTCACTGTTTACCAAACGTCCCAACTTCATCGGAGTTGGGGTTTGTATATGTAAGCTCTTCTTGAAAGTCCTTTGCATTAGTTTGCTGCCAGCTTACAAGATACAAGATATTTTTATTGTCATGTGTGTGTATATATATAAAATATATGTATACAATGAAAAGCTTCCCTGCTCGGAGAATCCCAAAAAGGTTAAAAAAAAAAGAAAAAAAAAAAGGCAAAAGTAGAAGTAGGAAAAAAAGATATTTAAAAAGTTGAAAGCTGCATTAAAAAAAAAAAAAATTAAAGGCAGGTTGGAGAAAGGGGAGATATGAGTGGATTCCTTCCTATGGTGATGTTTTTGAATTCAACAGCCTGATGCTTTGAGGGAAGAAGCTGTCCCTGAGTCGGCTGGTGTGGGCGCTTGAGCATGATATTAAGCATGTCATCCACTCCAGCCCCTATTAATAACATCATAAGAACAAAATCAGCAAGGGGTAGTGACGGGTAGAGAACATTTATGAAACACCATTACATGATTTTGTAAGAAAATTTGAATGGATGAGAAAAAGTGGATGTTCTCAACATTGTGGTGAATGATACACTCATGACTAGCAACTCAACAACCAAAAGAAGCAACCCCACACTTTGGTCCTGATGCAGACTAATTTTAAACAAATTAAGCATGTGTGTAAATAACAGCGGCCAATGGTGCAGTACAGGATTACCCATGTCAACCAAGATACAATTGAGAAAAAATGGCAATGGAGCATACAGCAGCAGTAACCTGGCTTGTCATTGACTTACTAAACCTGAAAACAGGATTACAACTTTGTTATAATAAGAATACTATAGCACAGGTCAGTGTGATGGCGTGGCCATCACTAGGGTTGTGTGTGCCCTTTAATTGTCATGCCATTGGACAAAGCCCATTTGGTACCCCAGAAGGATAGGGTTAATCCCCTTCTCGTCTGTCTGTCTGTCTGTCTGTCTGTCTGTCTCTCTCTCTCTCTCTCTCTCTCTCTCTCTCTCTCTCTCTCAGACTTATTTCAAGTTATTGGGCTTCATGCGAATTCTAGGCCTACCCAAGCTACCATTAAGTCAAAATAGAGGAAAGCGTGTCTTGGGCTATATAAGGGTGACCCTATAGATCTAGCACTTCTAGTTCTACACTTCCAGTTTGGATTGTTTGGATTCCTATGAACACATCAACACTTCTTGTTATGCAACGTCGTCTAGTGGTGACGGACTGTATGTCGACGTCACATCACATATCTTGTTGGAAGGTCCCAGCAGTAACATAGTAGCGCCCAACGGGACATCTGCAAAGGGCGAGAGAATATGGATGACGACGTATTAACAACTTTGAAGATTTTAATTATAGGAGAAAGCGGTGTTGGAAAGTCGAGGTAAGTGGTTTTAGGTTATGTCACGTTATCATAAGCGGTTTTAAACATGTCAAACATGACCAGAACAAGGAAGCTATCTGCTAGTTGGCTAGCCAGCTGCCTCGCCAGCGTATGCCCTGAAACGTAGCTGATAGCCAAGGATGGGTAATCCTCCAGCTACTCAAACAACCATGTACTAAATTATGACATTGAAGTAAATTGTAATACACGTATCTAATTTACACTGATATTGTCACAGCAGAATCATGTCATGGTTAGGGGTAAAGTTATGCAACAGATTACCAGAGTTAGCTGGATGCATTCAGTGTGACTTAGCATATTGCTACTGGGCAACCTGTAAGGTAAGTGCTGCTGTTTTCACCAAGATCAAAAGTTGATTCCTCATTCAAACATCGAACAATAAGATACTTCATATTACCAACAACCTCGTTATTTGGAAGTGGAAGATATGTTGTCAATGACATGGCATGATCTGTTCCCCATGGTCTCTGTTTACCTCACAACATTGGTATCTAGCCTAACGTTGTGAAACAAGTATCGAGGTTTTTTTGACTAACAACTTAAGTGGGGCAACTACTAGGAACAGAAGTAAAGGCTAAATTGTGCTTTTAAATGTATCTTTTGCGATCCCTTTTAGTTATCTGCCATTTGAATAAGTTACCTCATTGTGTCTGTGTTGCCTTGGCGCAGTAACAGTAAACTATCTGCCCTCCCTTTCTTTCTCTCCAACAGCCTTCTTTTAAGATTTACAGATGACACCTTTGACCCAGATTTGGCTGCGACTATTGGTGAGTTCAGATGAAAAGCATTTAGCTAAGAGGATGAACATGCAGCTTAGACCAGACCCTGGACAAAGTCAACTGGACAATGTCCCCACCCAATACATACAATTTAATTGAGGACCCTCTTCTGGGCCCCTTTCCTCCCTGGGGCCAAGGACAACTGACCCATTAGTCCCCCTGTCAGCTTCCTTGCACGTAGTGCACACCAAGTCTTTAAATGAATGAATGTGGCTTTTGACATTAGGCCACAGTAGCCATGTATAGAGTACTGGATTTAACAGTATGTTGTGTTTTATTTCTACAGGAGTCGACTTTAAAGTGAAAACTATTGCGATCGATGGGAACAGGGCCAAATTAGCAATATGGGTGAGTCGTTTGGGCTTCCTCCAACCTTAACTAATGACTCAGGCAGGCATCACACCGGATGGTGTCTATCAACCATCTTTGGCTGATGAGCAATCCGCATCAACATACTACCTTGCAACTTACAACATTTCTGGCTTTAGAGGGCGCCAAAGCTTATAGGTTCTCTTTTCAAGGAGACCTAACTGGACATATTCTGGATGTTCCTTAATAGATCGTTTAGACATTACATTTCACATTATATAGAGCCATCGTGCAGTGCAGTTTATATTGTTGTGATTAAAAGTAACAGATCTCGTATTCAGCATTGTCTTAACATTTTAGTATTGTTTGTTATTGCAGAAAAGGACTTACTAAAATGTGGTCATGCAATATGTAGGCTATTTGGTGTCTGGCAATAAGGGTGATACAAATGGGTGGTACACAAACAGATCCAAATGGAAAATCATCAATATGGCACTCCAGTCACGCAAAACAGAAACATCCAAGCTAAACTAATCTACTCTATTCTAATCTACTCTATCTACACAAAGGCAGACAACTACTAAGCAACGTACAGTGCACAGTGGTAATGGCTAAGATTATTGTTCATTCATTAAGTGTCCATTCACATGTTCTATAGATGGGCATGCCAGACAGTACAGTAACAAAGTGCTATGTATGCACAATACATTTCATTAGTTAGCCACATTATTATAGCAGTGTAATTAACATGATGTTGATGACGTTTAAGGTTATTAATAATGAGTTCTCCTCCTGTAGGACACAGCAGGCCAAGAGAGATTTAGGACTTTAACGCCCAGCTACTATCGAGGTGCACAAGGAGTTATCCTGGGTAAGTTCAGTTTGGACATGGTTCAGTCATTGTTAGTAGAGGTGGCATGTAGACCAGTCAAGTCTCGACCTAGAGCACAACAATTAACGTTTCCCAAACAGCATTCTTGACCCACCTCCCTTGGTTTGCGTTTGGTTGATTGGTTCCTGACAAAATGGGTGGAGTTCCCGATTTTTCGGGAGATCAGAAATGATATATACATTGCTCTTGGCCTGACTAGAAGCAACACAGAAGGTGTTGCGTCACTAGGAGGGCATGGCCTGGCTAGGTTGCAAGCACAAGCTGCTTGGTGACATTTGTTCCTGGGGACACGTGACATCAGTGTCTTAGTCATCATCGTAAAGTCATTAACTCTGACTCATTTTTATTGCCTACAGTTTAATGTATACAGTTTATGTATGGGCAAGTACTTACCTCATGATGTCTTGCTGTTTATGTATGGGGATCTATACTGCTTTCCGTTTTTGTTTTTGCTCAGATGCACGATTTTTAGAATAAAGAACTGAAAGATTAGCCTATTGAAGGCTTAATCAGATTAAGTGGCACTATCAGTCTGAAAAGGCATACATAATTATGTATGCTTCTAAAACAACTGAAAGTGATATGCCAATGAGATTAACTTGTTCTCAGTACACAGTAGCAGAAGAGAAGATGCTTCTTCTAGCATTAACCAGAGGAGAAGTTTAAGTATAGTGTTCAGAACCTCTGTGGTTTATCGTGACTGGCTAAATTGGCATGCATAATGGGAAGCTGATACTTTGTTGGCAGTTCGTTTCTAGAGACCAAGAAAAATTAATGGGTCTAGGAGGAATGAGCCATTTGATGCCCGCAGGTCAACAAGCATGGCTTACTACTCGCTGTCTCGGACTTGCTGTTAAATATATTTAGTGCCTGACATCAAACCAAAGGAATTCGTAATGTTTCCAGCGGTCTTACCATTCTTGTCTTCTGTCTTGTAGTGTATGATGTTTCGAAGCGAGACACTTTTACCCGCCTGGAAAACTGGCTGAATGAACTGGAGACGTACTGTACACGTAACGATCTTGTGAAAATGCTGGTTGGAAACAAGATAGACAAGGTTTGTGCAGTTGTATGTGTTTCTTAAATTATTATCAATATAACAATGGAAACAAAAATATCCTATTGTTGATATGACTGTTCTGTCTTTTTTTCATAGGGAAATCGGGAAGTAGACAGAAATGAAGGCCTTAAGTTCGCTCATAAACATCAAATGCTGTTCATAGGTGAGTGTCATTGCAGAATCATGTGATGTGTGTTTCCAACAGTTTTTCCATGTCTGGTTAGTCGGAAAACATATTTTGTTGCCACTTGCTTTTCTTGAAACTTGATAAACGGCTTATTCATGGTCAAACAAGTAAATGCCTGAATGAGATGCCTGAATTTTTATTTGTGATTCACAAATTATTATGCCATCTTCTTTGGCACAGAATTCAATTTGCTTCACAATGCATTCCCGTCTCTTACCAGTCAGTCTCTGCCAAGTCATTCCCAAATGTGCCTTCTCTAAATCAGAGAAATCCAAGATGCATTCAATGCCCTCTCATTCACCTACACATGTCTTTCTCCTTTTTCTCCCCTGTATCATGGCTTCAGAGGCGAGCGCTAAGACGCGTGACGGTGTACAGTGTGCCTTTGAGGAGCTGGTGGAGAAGATCCTACAGACCCCCGGCTTATGGGAGAGTAGCATGCAGAGCCAGGGTGGTGTGCAACTGGACCAAGGCCAGACCGCTGGCGGCGGAGGCAGCTGTGGGGGGTACTGCTCTGTCCTTTAAACCACCATAAGCACCACGCAACCCTAATGTCCACCCAAAACAAAACCGATAAACTGAGTTGGAACGCACGTCGCGTCTCTCTGCCCCCATCTCCTTTGCCCCCGATTGGGGGTCTGGGGGAGTGGCTGCTTTCGCCATGAAGAGTCAGAGTGGGGTGCAGGGGAGGGGCTCTACTCTTTGCACACTTCACACCAAGTACATCATGTTGTATGGGCCATGTTTAAATGTGCTTCTCTTTGTATGTGCTATTTAAAAAGGAAAACAGGCCTTTGTATTCTATGCTCTTCTGCTTCGTGCAAAATATATCATGTACAACATTTTCTCAGTTGTCCGTCTGTATCTGCAGTATCATCTGTGGACATGTCGCTAGGTTCATCTCTGGTGTCTCTTGTACACGCAGCCTTTTCCATGCAATCCTGTGGCCAGTGAGAGGAGGGACTGGGGAGGCAGTAGACAGGAATTTTTAGGTCAGGTGATGTCACTGCAGAGATGCACCCCTCACTTTCTAGGAGTCTGATTCTCTTGTCATGTGTTAATTTTTTTCGTGTCAGCATTGGAAAACATTTGCCTTAGTCTGTGTAGTTTGCCTGTCCTCTTCCTGGAATTTTCATTTGTTGATGAACTGGGCAAGCACACAGACCAGCTGTTTTTAATTTCTTCTTTGTTTTTTTTTCTATCTACTTTGCTGAGTATGCCTCTTTTATGCTATGTTCGAAACCTATATTGTCCTTTAAAAGAAAGTAATGTTTGTTTGGCGCACATTCTTGTTCTTCAGGACTGAGAGATGAAGTATTACAAATACCTCTGTCAAGTCATATAGGGAAAATATTAGCACTCCAGTATTATGGAAGATGGCCTCAACAAAATGGCTTTCCTAGATAAATAATATTGGTCTCTTTTCTGGATTTATTACACATTGGCGAAATTGATGATGTATATTAATCGGGCTTCTCCTCTTTATTTGAGTCCTTTTTGTATAATTTTGTTTTGTGACTTTTAGTTGAACTATCTCTTCATACTTGATTCTTTAAGAGGATCCCTGGCTATTAAGATATGTTGGCTTTATAAGACTGGCTTTGGTATCATCTGCCTAAATGTCAAAAACACTAAATCGTTTTAGTCATAAGGTACCACTGGTGTGCAAAGTGACATCGTCTGGTTCCAAGTACGAATGCAGGCTCAGTCAAAGTGCAGCAGTCAAGCTGTTATTACCCAGATGCCATTCATAACCATGGTGTCCATTTTGCACAGAAAGCATGCATTGTGATGCAAATGCAATGGCAGATTACAAGTTCTGCAAAAGGTGGCAATTTCTAATATTTTTTTATCTACCAATTATCTTATCACATTGATGTACCAATGATGGGATGGTACCAATGTGAGTCTTAAAATATCAACATGTCTTACTATCCAGTGGTGATTTTAAACCAGTTATGCCTTAATGTTTGACGTGGCCACTTCGGTCACATTTCATTTGTAATATAGGAAACTCCGTGTTAATATAACTGCTGTGCTCCAATTGCATAGCCCAAATACAAAGAAACATGTTTTAAGACATTTCATAGACTGGTGAGGTGATTTCTTTGTCTCTTTTTAAACAGATATTGGATATGTCTTTGCCCCCTTGAGGAGTTTGGACAAATATGGAGTCACCAGCAATCTCTGGTTTCCTTCGGCAATGTTGTAGTACTTGCCTTGGCCTATCAAAGAAAGGTATTGATTTAACCATTCCTGTATACTATATATATGAGTTGACGCACTAGACCACCTTTTATTTTGCAATAAAACGTGTGATGTTCATGACAAACAGTTAGTTTGGAATTGACTCTGGATTCTCTATTGTTTATTATGCAATTCAAATGGTCCTCCTTGTGCAGTTAGGCTGTAGTCCATATAAGGTAGCCAAGTGAATTTAGAAGTGGTCACCACTGAATTACAGGTTGAAGAATCAATAAAATGTTTTTTTTTTTTTTTCAATGTTTGAAAGTCAAAATAGTATTTTGTTTAGTTGTTTCATTGAATACAGTTGTTTAGATCCTTAAGTTACATATTATTGCGTTTTACATTAGGCAGATGCTTTTATACAAAGCGACTTACAATTGATGACATAATCATAGCATACAACACTTGCAGATACAAAGTGCACATGAAATAAACAGAACAATGGGTGCAAATGCAAAGTGAGTTCAGTTTTTTTTGAAAAAAAACTACATTAGCACAGGGTTAAGTGGAGGAGACATACAGCCACATATCTGGGTCTGGGACAGCTCAGGAACCAGTGCAGTAAATGGTCACGAAAGATTAGAATCCTTACTTGATTCTTGAATGTTAATTGAGATAATCCTAGTCTTGTAGATTCTGGAAGTTTGAGCCACCACTCAAGTAACAAACTGTGCAATCTCTGATCATTAATTCTTTCAGACTTGATGCTGAAGTAGTCTACACAGACCAAAGCACGTTAGATTTATTTAGCAAGTACTTCTGTTTCCATCTAATAGATGAACTAACTGACCAAACTGATCAGACCTAGCATAGGTGGAGGTTTCCAGCAAGGGTTCATACCCAAAAAAGGAAAGAATGTGCACCTCTGGCGGTGACAACCTCTGAAGATCTGAACCAGTGCATCCACTAGAATGGGAACTGGGCCTTTTCATTCACAACCAATTTTTGCGATTGACAGAAGAACTCCATGCTGTGTGTCCAGTATCGGTTTACTGGGCCAACAAGCTCAGGGGTCACCCCAAACCTGGCCATTCTAGAAAAATAAATAGGGACATGAGTACAGCTATTCATGTTCCAGAAAGTTCTCTGTTATTAAACTCATGTGTGGTGCACCACAGTTAACACACCCCTGCACACACCCAACTGTCTCTTTCAGAAGGTCATCCGTCATTCGGCTCATCAAAGCGAGGTCGCCCCGATTTCATATTTCTTGACGGAAGGAAAATATACCCATTTTAGTTGTCTGTTTTGCTAAATGAGGGTAGAATAAGTCAGTCGAAGCCGGTATTCCTCCTTGAATTTATGTTGGGGGGATTCCAAGGCCATTGATTATTTACAGAATGTTATTAAGACAGTGATTAGATGATGTTAGCCTTAAGAAAACACACGTGATATTATGCTTGACTATGTGTCTGTTATAACACAGCTGAACTTATTTATGTTTTTTTCTGAAGCTTGATCTTGCCTGTTAAGGCACGGGAAATGTTCATGAAATAGATCTGGGTGTCTTCCTGAATGAACTTCCCTGCAACGTGCCAAATAGATAGGCAATTTGTCTCTCTCAGAGATTTTTACTGGTATCTTAAATCAGTTTCTGCCCTCCCTAATCCACAACCATTCCATATAACCTACATACCAGGCTCCGCTCTACACTGCTCCAGGGAAGCATGGAAGTAATATTATGGATATATATTTATGTTGTAAATTGAGTTGTTAAAAATTCCATGTAGCAGAGGCGATGAAGCGTGCACCCAGCATCAGTAGGGCCATGAGTCCAACTGGGATTAAGGTCCGTGATCTCACAGGATTGCAACCCTCCAATCTGTTAAAAAATAGAAGACCATGCACATTTATACAAAAAATGTCTGCAGGTGGAATAGCACACCCTGAGGATTTATATAAGCATGCCTTAGTTGTTCGTTTGAACTCAAGTGATTTGCTGGCCAAATAACATCCACATGATCCCCATAGCATGTGTGCTTCATTGCGTATCCCCTCTGTCTTTGTATCATCACACTTTTCTGTACTCAGATAAAGGGTTGACCCATTGGTATGTACCTGGCAAAATAAGTAGGGTGCCTCTCACCAACTTTTGCAGAACTGTAATGTGCCATTGGGGCACCCCCTTGCACGGGTGAGGCATAAATGCAATTTCGTAGTGTGCAGTGAACACTTTGTGTGCTGTGGAGTGCTGTGTCACAATGACAATGGGAGTTGGAGTTTGCCAGTTGGGCTTTCATTATTGCTCTTTAGTATGCTGATTGATGCGGTCCTTAATTTGAATTGTATCTGATTCATTTGGTTACCGTGGATTGTTATTTTGACATCTGTAGGGTTTTAGACTGTGTTTGAGTGGTGGTTAGCAGTAAAGACATGGTTGTAGGAACATGCTCATATGAGAACTGCAGGAGGGGGGCAACACTGCTGTCAGTGTCAGACAGAAAAGATACTGCATGATTTTTGAGGCTAACAACTCACGCAATAAAGTGAACTATCAAATATGTTTTGTCCATGTAAAAAAACAAAACAAAAAAAGCCATCATAGCACTGCCACCTTGTACATTGTCCCATGACAATGCACTGTCATGGGATGAGCATGCAACCCCAATCGCACTTAGTCATTCCCATTTTACAAGCCTCTTACTAATACCATCTCCTGATCTAAGGCCCACCACTGGGACGGATGACAATGAACAAAATCTGCAGCATCATTTGAAGATTGCTCTACTGCAGACTGGTAAAATCATACCAGTACAAGAGTGTACCGTTAGATACCATTAGATGCTGATATGTGCAAGTTGTGCAAAACATAAGCTATACCAGCTACACCTGCACTTGTCAGATATAGCAGAAGTAACTGTTTCTGCATGACTAGTTTATCAGATTTGAAGTTGCCTTTTCCTAGATTACTACTCAAAATATCCACCAGGCGCTCTATTTTCCTCATTACATGTAACTAAATTTAAAGTGGAAACAATTAGCCCTTTCCATCCGCAACACTGGTGTCTCTCCAGTGACAAGTCTTGAGGGAGCACATTCTTACACAAGCAAGGCTAGTGGCAGAGAACAATGGTCTTCTGTGGAAAAAATGGGTAAGGATGACAAAGAGAGACACCTCAAAGGAATGATCTTGAACCCTTGACCCCTGATAGCGACAGTGTCCAAAATGGAACACTCCAGTTCCCATTTATGTGACACACATAGGAGAGACGGGGTAGTCATTCTTGGAGACTGTTCAACTTACTTTGGAGGGAAGCAGCTGTTATCAAAGCAACATCTGGTTAGTGGTTCTTTCCAGCCCAGTATACTCGCTCAAAAAAAGCAAGGAAATTTAGTTGCAGCTCAAGAAAATGAATTTGACATTAACACAATTTAATCTATCTACAATATAAACACAAGAGCACAGGTTTTATGCAAAAAGATGAAACTTGAAAATGTCTTACACATTCAGTCATAGGACAAAAATCCAGAGTCTACCATACCAACACAGAATGTCATATAATTTATGAAAATGGTGAACATTCAAAGAATATATTACATTTTCCAACCACAGACATGAGGTCTCACGTCTGTGCACGATGAATGACCATAAGATCAAGAAGAAATGTTTTTTTTTTTTAAGATTAACATTTTCCCAAACTAGTCCATCGTTGTGCTTTGAGGTTAAATGACACAGATGATTAACACCTGAAATGGCCAAATGAGCAAACAAGAACAAGTCCAGGAAACTTCAGCTTTTTGAGCTCGGTCATGGAAAGGCACGCCAGTGAATGCGATGCATGTCAACCATAAAATTATTGCTTTTCATAGAAACACTGTCGTTCACATATAGGGTCAGATTTCAGTTCGGCTGAATTGCATGTCTCTCTGAACATTGTCTTTGAATCATAATAGCAGAACAGAGACATTTATGCCTCATTTTTACAAGAAGGTTTTGCAGAGACCTTTTGTTGAACAGAAGAAATCCATTGTCTGTCTTTGTATTTGATTTCTTTTTTCTTCTTCCCTCCACAAGGACGCTTCAAGACACAGTTGGGCTAGTGCTGAGGCACCAATGGCACTTTGACGGTCTTTATTTCAGCTATATGAGAAGACTTCTGGATGATACAGCTGGTTGTCCCTGTGGCGGCTGTCCCTGCTTCCTTGCCCTGGGCGGCCATGTTTGTCAATGCCATGGCCGCGTGGAGTTCCTTCCAGTATGTCTCATCTTTTCCTCGTCCAACCTCCTTTCGCTTATTACTGCCATGGACAGAAAAGTGGAAGAAGCGTCTGTGAGTAAGTGACACTTCAGTTAGACATCACAGATGTGCTCGTATGATATTGAACTAATCTAATGTGTGAGAAATAAACATGTCCAAGCCCAACATTCTCTTATACAGTCATGCCACTGATTTTATATGTCTTTACCCTCTGTGAGTCACCAGTCAAGGTAATGGACTAATTAACGGAACAGTTAACACTGGAAAGGAGAAATGACAGCACACTTGCTCACCTGTCACATGTACTTGAGCTACAGTCCAGTGGCTCTGTGGAAGAAATAGGAAAGTTAAATTTTACATTTTCAGCATTCAGCAACATGTCCTATGTCAAATTTGAAAAGCTTTCATTGGAAAGGACATTGTATTCATTAAGAAAGAAACCACCCGCAGAAAATTAAAAAGTATAATGCAATCAATTCATATTAACGGGTCAGTAATTTCAGCCACTAGAACGGTAAAAGTCTCATAAAGACTCTTAACATCTAATGTCATGTGTCTGTGTATTACATCATAATTCCTAAAAAAAATAGGCAGCAGCAGTGAAAAAAAGAGGACAGTTGGTCTCTGCGCACATCTCACTAGTGATGTTTTACAGCACTCAAAGGACCCAGAGTTGAAAAGATTTCGGCTTGAAGAAAATGTTGTAATAACTTAAGGGATGCAAATGAGCTGTGTAGAGCTGGAACAAAATGCCCGTGCTGCTGACACAGAGCAGATATCATTTTTCCGTCTCAAAAGCACTGGAGAAACATAATTGCATTTGTTTTGGCTAGAGCTCCAGAGTCAAGCCAAGTCTGGTGCACTTCGCTCCCTGGCCCTGGAGTCAAACTAACGCACACTTGCACACTTATAGCTCATATATGAATAGAGATGTACATATTGTATTATATCAGGGTGTAAAGGAACATCTTAACTTGCATTAGCATTTACTGTATATCGTACATGCAAAATGCCCACATGCTCACAACAATTTCACTTTCAAATGCATTGACATAATAAACAATGGTGATTGTTCCATATTTATTAGAAATGTCCACATTTCCATAACGTGCCTAATGCAAAAATGGATGGCACTGTGTCAAGGGCTCAAATACAGTATGTCTGCATGTATTGTATGCCTCTGTGCAAATATGACCAGAAAACTGTCTAAAGCCTTGAGTAGTTCAACAGATAAAGATATAATACTTACAATGCACCTAAGATAAAGCGGCATAGCTAAATATAGTCTAGCTTCTTCATTTGTCAGAGCGTTTGCATGCACTTGTGACTCGCACCTGCTTTCTACTTCAGACAGGCTACTCTCAGGTCAATGTAAAAGATGTAACTGGGTCACAAGGCAAAAGGATTTAGCAGCAAAGTTACAGTCTTTCGTATAGTCACTACCTTTTGTGACCACATAGGGGCCTTTCAAAGGCTGTGGGCAGCAGTGTGTATACACTGCCAAGCACGAGGAACCGTTCTGAGCCCTCTCTTTGGCACGGATGCTGTTTGGGGGCCAAGCAACACTAAACGTCTTGATTTTCAGAGCTCTGCACTCAGTTGAGAGCACTCCAGATCGGTGGATAGGAAAATATCTTTAGGGAACCATAGGGAGAAACACTGGAAACTAATACATAGCAAAACAGAGTTTTCAATATTCTTCGCCTGAAAACACATTCAACTCAGATTCTCAAAACATCTAGCCTGCCAAGAACTACTGTGAACCATTAATAAATCATTTACCATTTGCTTCTTTGAGCTACTGAATGCCTCACAGATCAAACTAAATATCTGTACTTCTGTGGCCACATTTAACTTACAGGGGAAAAGATTTCCTTCGGAACAGGGAGGAAAGTATTTTTTACGAATAAACTTCCTCGTCAGTTAAGATATAAAGATTTGTCTGCCTCCTATTTTGCTGCTCTACTTTTGAAATGCGATGAATAATGCATTGAATAAATTAACAGCAATCAAAATCTCAGAGATAGATCCAATAAAAGCTACACACACACACACACACACACACACACACACACACACACACACACACACACACACACACACACACACACACACACACACACACACACACACACACACACACACTCTCTCTCTCTCTCTCTCTCTCTCTCTCTCTCTCTCTCTCTCTCTCTCTCTCTCTCTCTCGCTCTCTCTCTCTCTCACACACACACACAAAGGATGCATGGAGCACATAGCAAAATGTGACTTGGCCTTTAGTTTCACACCCTATTGCCTTAACTAAACACCAACCATATTGGGAGGGCTCAGGTTGCCTCCCCTGAGTTCTCTAATGACCCTAAATCAATGTTTCTCAAACTTTTTCAGGCTGAGGACCACTTTGCCCCCCCTAAAAATGTTCAGGGACCACCTGTCAACTGAATTGACAGTTGAGGGGTGCTTATTTGACACTGCTAATTTCGATGCAATGTATTCACTTTACAAGGCTGCCTTTTTATGGTGAAAATAATACTCAGCTATAATACTCAGCTATGTTTCGCTTTGTAATTGTGTTACAAATATACCCTATTTCTAGCTAGTCTTGGGAAAGTAGAAATCCCCTTGCGGACCACCTGAGCACTGTCGCGGACCACCAGTGGTCCCCGGACCACACTTTGAGAATCACTGCCCTAAATGGCTTTCTGCACCTCCAGGTTTACTCTTGTTTCTCTCACAACTCTCTCAGTGCCCCTCTTGTTCTCCTAAGACAGTAGTAGCCTATGAAGGAAAGAAGAGAATTGAGACCTGGCCTAAACTAGGTTGTACTCATGCAAGGGACGCACTTGGCCTTTTTTGTTTGTTTACTCTTTTTTATTGTTTTTTATCTTCTTCGAAGTGAATGTAGGCCTTAGCCCTCAGAGGGACTGCTCACATGTCTGTGTTTATTGATATGTGTTGCTATCACCTGAGATATGTGAAGAATTCACACAAATTCGTCTCCAACAGCATCATCCTTTTAAATAAATAAGATAATAATAATCCCATATGTGAAAGGGACACAGGAAACTGTATGTCTGTGAGGTGTCAGCCCTAATTTCACACGTGCTTGCACAACAGAACACATTGCTGCAGTTGTCCCTGGTCCATGGAAAGTCTCTTTACGGTTCTTTTACCTTGGAGTAGAGTAAATGCTTGGAGTAAACACGGTGTGAAAGTTTTCACAGTTCTCCTGGGCCACCGTTCCACTCTGCTTTGAGTGAAATGTTTCCACTGACATTCCGAGATGATGAAATTTTAGCAGGTTAAGTGCAATGGCAAAAAATACCCCAGTTCTCAATAACTGCCTGACTGCAACCGAATTTAAATGCCGCATATGGGTCTCCGTGGCCCAGTCAAATATGTGTATTAATTTAACACATTTCTCAGCTGTGTCACTGTCAACTCTCTTGTTAGCAGTTTGGTGATTTAGGGCGAAATGTAATGATAGGAATTTGGTTTTCAGTATCTCCTAAAGCCAGGGATAATAATTATTCTTTTATTACACAGCATGTAGTGATTGGAGGAATACCTCACACAAGGCAGCTTTGAATTGTCAACAAATGAAGACTGCTGTGCTGGATGTGAAAAGGCTGTCAGGTAATGAGAATGGATGAAGAATGGATGAACGGCTAGTTTTTCATCTTTGTTTTTAAAAAAAGCAAAAAAGTAGTTGCATATGAACTGTATTGGTCATACATCCAGTAGCTGTATGATATTACTTTCTGTATGCTACCAAGTTTCAATTCACTAAGGGATCAAGAGCACCCATATCAAAGCATTTTCATTTTCAAGTATTTGTAATGGTTTCCTGTTGAAATATCAGGCTTTTGTAGTTATCATGCTGTATTCATCATCATTATGTATCAAACCATAGATGCAAGAGAAACCATTTGTAGCACAATCACAATTTAGTCCAAATTAAGAACAGTAAGTGATTGTGCTTCAGTAAGTGCGTACCTTCCTTTTAAGAACAGTGGGCCACTTTCTTACTTTCTGCCTGACTTGCTAACCCTGGGCCTGGGCCTGGAGCAGCAGGCGGTGATGATTCAAACCATTTGCAACGTATACCTGGCAGTGGAAAATGGTAATCTCAGACGTTTCTTAATTGTCCCTAAAGACAGCAGTTCCACAATGGCAGGAGTACAAAACCAACAGACAGGAGAACATGCCGAGGAGGCCAAGGTGGAAATTATGCAAACTATAAATTAGTCCCAATTACTTTGGCAAAATGGGACTCTCACAGTTGTCAGACGTCAGCAGGTGTTCCTACATGCCGGGCGGCTGAACAACTTTCCACATTCAGACAGACACATGTCAGGCCGCAAGCCGAGGCCGCCACTCTCCCACCACCAGTACTGTCCAAGTGACAGCAGGTAGCTCGATATCCACGTGACAGAGCCCCCAGACTCCTTAGAGGGCTTTTTATGTGCAGCGAGACACTTACCAGCTCTGTAGGCGCCGTTGGCCTCGACTTCAGACGACGAGGGCGAGAGAAGGTCATCGTCGTACTCGTTGGAGCTAAAGGATCCTGAGTGGTTCCTGCGTCGGCTGTCCATGACTTTGTCCGAGGCCATGACGTGGCGTAGGGAGTCGTTCAGGTAGCGGTTCAGCAGGCTGCTCTTGTACTTTGGTGGGGACACATAGTCGTCACAAAGGGAGGGATCAGTCCTCCTCAGCCCAACCCCCTTTGCCCGTCTGTCCTGCTGGATGACGCTCTGGTATGATGGCCTACTGAATTCGCCATCGCCAGACGGCATTCGGGAAGCATTCTCGCCATCTGAACATTGGGTGAGAACAGAGCAGGACGGTGTCAGCCAGTGTTAAATTAAGATGCATAGAAGTACACAGACACACACACACACACACACACACACACACACACACACACACACACACACACACACAGACACACACACACACACTGATGAACATTACATCACATTCGTTACATTTACAGGGTATTGGTTACAGTCCCTGAAGCAAAGTCGGGTTAGGTGCTTTGGTCAATGGCACTTCAGCCACACAGAGGAGTAGGGAGAGGTAAAGGTAAAATTCAAACCTGCAACCCTCTGATCTTAAGACCACCTGGCATAGCTTCAACACACACGTGCACAAACACAAAATGCAGGTGTGTGCACACGCATACAGACACACATATAAGCATGCTATAAACATGTACCTTCAAACGCACACAGGAACACACGCATTCACTCACTTTTGCTTACAAATGCACACACATGCACACACACTTTCACAAGTGAGTAAACACATCTACCTGTAAAAACTTGTGTATCCAACAACTCATACATACACACACACACACACACACACACACACACACACACACACACACACACACACACACACACACACACACACACACACACACACACACACACACACATTACCGTCAGAGTTTGTGTCATTGCTGCTGATGCTGAGTCTCTCAGCATTGCCCTGAACATATTTGTTGTATAGCTTGATGCGTAGGGCCCAGCTGAGGTCAGGCTGTCTCACAGTGTTCTTCAGCCTTCGTCGCGCATTAGCGAACCAGTTAGACACCTGTAGAGCACAAGCACAATGTTTAGACTCTCAAACTGATGACACACAGGACACTGTTCTGATGCTCCTGTCCTTGCCCTGTAGTTAGTACTGAGGGGCAGTCATGGGTAAGCAGTTAGGGCGTCAGACTTGTATCCCAAAGGTGTCCGGTTCGACTCCTGACCTGCCAGGTTGGTGGGGTAGTATTAACTAGCCTGATTATCATCGACATTCAAATTTCTTCGAGACTTGGTCTGACCAAGAGCATAACAATTAACACTTTGGTTTGCTAATGGTTGTTTGCTTATCGACAAAGATGGAAGAGTTCCCGTACTTGCAGGAACTCAGAAAGTACTTGCATTACTCTTGACCTGACTAGTTGTAACGCTGAAAGTGTTGCGTCACTAGGAGGGCACAGCCTGGTTAGTAATTAACTAGTGCTCTCCCCATCCTTCTTAACTGAGGCACCCTGAACATGGTACTGTCCCGCTGCACTGCTCCCTTTCAGGTGCCATTTAGGGCTGCCCCCTTGCATGGGTGAGGCATAAATGCAATGGCATTGTGTGCAGTGAACACTTGTGTGCTGTGGAGTGCTATGTCACAATGACAATGGGAGTTGGAGTTTCCCAGTTGGGCTTTTAATTTCTTTCACTCTGTCTAAGGGCACATAGGGAATGCATAATTATGAAGCAAACTCCCAAACTCAGTCCACCAGAGCCTGGGTTCTTTTTCTTGGATAGGTTGTCAGGTGAATAATACTCAATGAGCTTAAAGAATTCCGAAAAGGTGCCACAAACCCCCACTTTGCTGCCAAAGAGCCACAACAGATGTCCCATCCTGTGTAACACATTACTGTTCAAGAGTGTTGCTATTTAACCCATTGATGCTGCATGTTGCGTTGCGCAACACTGGCCCTGGTGCCTGGAGCTGCATGAAGCAACATTCAGCTCATGAGATTTAAGACAATTGTATTAAATATCTTGGTATGTTAGAGCTGAATGAACAAATTCTAATGCAAGATGCGGGTCTTAGCGTTTAAATGCAATTTATTGCATGTTTTTATGTGCTTCAGAGGCTGTTTATAGGCTAAGGGCAACTTTTCTTAAAAAGGGCTTAGGCATTCAACAGTCTTTTCTGCAAGTGCTTTAGGCATCAATGGGTTAAACAGGTGAAGGTATGGCCTTATACGCATGCCGACTGACCTGTACAAGAGTCATGTGAGAGCCCAGGGCCAGAAGGATCTTCTCTGTTTTGGTGGGGTAGGGGTTGTCCCTGTGCTTGTAGAGCCACTGCTTGAGGGGACGGGCCATGTTTTGGAGAGCTTGCCGTTTGTGCCGCACCTTCCCTACCCCAGAGCGTGACCTGTTGGCCAACGCATATGTGTAATGTAATGCCACAGTAAACAAACAAACAAACAAACAAACAAACAAACAAACAAAAAAACCTTCTAATAATGCCCTTATAAAGTTGACCTATACCACCCTCCCCATTGTTGTTTCACTAATGATGATCAATTATTACAAGCCCTGCTTGCAATTACTTTTTGTGTAGAGGTATTTGTGACCCAGAGGCTGATCCAGGTTGGGCAGGCAGTTGCTTGGGGCCCCCAAGCTCCTAGATAGTGACACTCCATTAATATTTGCTTGGGGCCCCAGCTGACCCTCTGTTTGTGACATGATTCTCATAATAAGCCTTGCCATTGCGTTTTAGCTGGTCAGGTCAGTAGAGGTCGCTGTGGAGCTGGTGCGCTCCCTTGCTGTGGCGCGTGTGGCGCTTCTAGTGCAATACAATGCTATGTAAATCCAACACATTCCCTTCCACCTCTCTCGCTTGCCAAAGGGTCACACTCTGCCAATATTTGCCTTGTAATCCTGATCTGTATGCACAGTCCTGAAGACCATTTACTTTCATGTAAAGCATTTGGCACACGTACCTCTATTTATATTAGTATGCCCACCAACAGAGATACTCTGCTGCCTGAATCCATAGAGTCGGCTGGCTCTTTTATGCCGTCAAAGCACTGACTGAAACTCTAATCCAAAAGTACAGACTTTATTTGCCAGAGAATCAGTCTCAACTTCGGTCACCCTTTTTGACATGCGTGTGGTATTAAAACAGACACCACAACACCTGTAGCCTAATCTTACATGATCAATCTGAATTCATACACTCAATGAATCAAGTGCAGGATTTGTGAAGGAAACAAATTAACAATGTATCCCATTCTATTGCGTTTCATTGCTACATGCATTATTATGACTTATTTTGGAAGTGATTGAAGCATTCATCACATACCCATTTCTCCTGTGTTTGACAGATGGGTCATCATCATCTATAACGTTGTGGTTTGATAACAGATCTGTATGCTGTCCTTCGATAACTTCCAAATAGTTAAGGCTCTTCATCTCCACTTCTTTAGCATTCTTTTCAAACATAATGTGGTTATCAAATTTATTGAAAACCATCGTACTCATTTTGATAGCCAATTAAACGTTGTAAGATGTAAACGTGTACGTCACAGTCCAGGTGTCTTGCCTACAAAAATGAGACAATCAAAATGAGGCATGAAAACATTTTTAAACCCTTTAAAGAATATTCAGAAAGTTTTCGAAAGCTACCCCTAAATTGTAGACCACGCAACTATTTACATTAATTCACAAAATAATATTGGCGTAACTTTTACCTTGAGTTCACTCACGCTGAAAATGCACCAGAAATACTTCTAAATTGTTGCACCCCATAGAATCCTTTAACATGAGTAGTCCAAGAGAATCAGGGTAGTTCACAGCATGGGCTAGTGTTCATCTCTCTTGAAGAATGAGCTGAATGTAATCCTGCCACGGACTGGGTAGGCTACAAGCGCGCAGTCTGACCCCCTTTGAACATCCTCCCTCTGTGAAGTCCAAAGTGTTGGTGTGCTATGCGATATTCGACAGTCCTCCTACTTTATTCAACATAACGAGGGTGGCAATGCGCCCCGGAATATGAATGTATTGCCCGTCGAATGTTTCCCAGCAAATATGAGCAGCCACCGAATTTACGCGCGAATGACGAATGCCTGTTCCGCGGCACAGGTGAGGGAGTCGAGTAGGCTATTGCGGAGAGCTACTGTATGTCTGGCTGTTGGGATGCTGGAGTCCGGCCAAGGACCTGCACCTCGGGGAGCGCGCGCACTACTCAGAGGGGAAATTCATCCTAGTCTTGCTATATGAAGAGGGTTTTTTTTGTAAAATGTCGGTAAAGCATCGGCCCAGTTTAGCTCCAACTGTTCAGCGGGGGAATTAAGTACAGATGAACATAGCAGGTACCATAATTCAGTGTTAGACCGCGCAACGAAGTAGGCAATTCAAATTGCAATTTTCAGGTTTTACGCACCAAGTTTCTGCGTCAAATGTGTTCCGTTTAAAGTTAATGACAAGTTGCACTTTCGCTTTATATTTACTGGGTAAATATGGACCGACATTTAGCCTGTGTTGCTCTGTGATACACGTTCCACAGATCCACAAACATTGCTCGCTTTAGACGGCACACTTTGTTCAGATTTTCAGCACCCCCAGTGTCATGTTCTGCTTCTGTTTTTATAGAACTAGGCCTAAACACTGGCATTCATTTTTATCACAATTCAGCCCAATGCCGGTATGACAGAGATAGTTTATTATTATTATTATTATTATTATTATTATTATTATTATTATTATTATTATTATTATTATTTTAATTCAAGGGGCATCCCTATAGAACACATTAAACTCAACCATGTTGGTTAAGGCATATCACACAAACCACACATCATAAATTATCCTCCCTCTCTCTGACCACTAACCATACCACTTGTTGATATAAACCATGCACACAGTCTATGACTTGCTCATGAGACAGTTTCAGGAAAACATTCAGGTTTAGGTTTATTTCTATTCATACAGTTCCTGAATTTTCAAAAAAAGTGTTCCACATGATGGGCAACTGTTGATCTCCCCCCTTGTTTTTGGAAATCCAAGCCTGTTTTGATAGACCAGAATATGTTTGCACAGAGTAAGGAAACCATTAATCATGTGGTCGGTGTCTTTCCTTTGATTTTCTTCTTAGACAAGGACACCATTCATCCAGACATTAACAGACATTTTCAAAAACGTTCACTTGAAAACTGATCAACCTCAGAAATGTGTCTCACCTTGAAATTCCATGTAGGCCTATTTAGCCCTCCAATGCTAACACCTGATATAGGTAATGTATTCAAAGACAACATTGATCAAACGACACTTGTGTTTCTTATGAAAGTCTCAATAGATTTCTCTATCAATATTGTATTGGACAAGTCAACATAGCTTGTTTTGAGAAATAGAACTGTTGTGACCTTGAAACCGGGGGTGTGAATAGTGTAACGAAAACTATGTATGAAAATTTTTAAGGAATGGGCAGCTATTAAGATTTTATAATGGCACACTGAGTAAAATATCTCTCTCTCTCTCTCTCTCTCTCTCTCTCTCTCTCTCTCTCTCTCTCTCTCTCTCTGCTAAACGTGTGGGTGTGCCCACACACAAATACACACACACACACACACACACACACACACACACACACACACACAAATACACACACACACACACACACACACACACACACACACACACACACACACACACACACACACACACACACACACACATTCTCAAGATCTTCAGAACAAGCATCATCATCTTCTCTTTAACACTGCCACAGATTTCTTCGACTTTAACTAAATCCACATGTGTTATCTAAATAAGCAGCACAGCCGAGACTATCACATTTCTTTAAGGCGTTTGCCAAATCTACGGATTAGCTTGTCAATGGTTTAGACATAAATATGTATGGCAAATTGACACTGACATGCTAAATATTAGTAACATTGTGTCAGAGAGATAAAGCAATACTCAACTCTTCTTTGTAGTTGTATTTGTTTCTCTGCTTCCTCTCCTTATAAACCAGCCCATAAACCAGTGGTGTAGTCTACGTAGAACGCGAGTATACGGAGTATACCCACTTCTAAATTTCAGGGATTTCAGTATACCCACTTAAAATTGATTGATCCATTGTTTTGAATAGCACAAATATATACAGTATACCCACTTCTAAAAATCTCAAATATACAGTATACCCACCATAAAAAAGTAGACTACACCACTGCCATAAACATAGCCCTAACACAGCCCAGTTTTGATATGACAGTGTGCATTTGAAAGCCTGTCTAAGAATTTTCAAGAATAAAGTAAAATGGCACAATGTTAATAATGATCAACAAAATGAACAACACCAATGTACAAGTGAGACAAGACAAAATATCAATGACAAACCTATTACACAGCATCTGTACAGCTCAACTGGAATATAACATTCATCAAGTGCTGTTGATTGTTCTCTGTAACCAGGTATGCAACAAGTGAATCCCTTCGTCAGTTCATCTGTAAACTAGGAAAGTGTTACTACATCCAGACACTTTTTATGGTTTCTGAAGAGCTCATAGTTTTCATACTATTGAGCCAGAGTCTAGGCGACTTCACATACTGTGTGAACTTCACAAAAGTATTATGCCAGCCACATGACGAGACCAATATGGTTTCCATGTGTGCAACCAAGAGACTTGACATTGTCGGCTGTCACAATAACTTAAATACTCTTTAATCAACATGTCTCCATGACTAACAGAATATTAAGGCCCATTAAGATGTGAGTATACGTCATGTATTTTCTGATTTTTACTAGTCAACCAAGGGCTCTTGATTTCTGTGAGGTCTATCGAATAGACCCTGATGACATTTTTGTGTGAACAAATGCCATGCTGTCAGTTTTATCCATCAAATCCAGATACCAAATCAAAATAGATTTATACATGCTAAGAAAAATAAATGAGATTGATCAGATTTTACTTGCTTATTTCTGGGTTTCATTTTTCCAGCTCATGTGTTTGCAGCAAGTGTTGTCACATCAACGTCTAGTCTGATTCCTATCACATACCATCAGAAAGTAGTGGTCTGTCTGTGTTCCGTTTTTGACCCACTCCCTCCTTGAGAAGGTTCCGCTGGCATGTCTATTGAGGTATTGAGGGTAAGGACACTAAGTGGGACAGATTTAATTCCGTCCAGGCAGGGTTTTTGTTGGTGGCTAACTCCACAGGGTCCAAACCTCATTTCGGCTGCTCACCTCATTTCTCACCTCAGGAGCAGCACAGCTGCCCTGGTCCTCCTTCCGCAGAACAGAACAGTGCCGAACAGGAAACTGCACGACGAGATTAATGGCACCAAAAAGGAAATTGTCAGAGTGTTTTATTCTTCCCTTTTGACCCACCTAGCCAAGGGTCTTTTGCAGTGTATGGAAATAGCAGAGTAGTACCATGATAATGTGAAAGATCTTCTGAAATCTTCTGAAATTGGAACTAGTTCTAAAAGCCTTGGCAACGGACAACTGACTACCTTCATACAGACTACATACAAATGGCTCTCAGTGTAGCACTGTTCGGTGGTCAGTGACCTTATTTGCTCCAAAAATTATGCAAAAGTGATCATTGTGGGCAGGGGGGGTTACAGATTCTAAGGGCCTAACCACTGACAGCCCTTACAGGGGCCCATAGCCTCTTACTGCAGATGGGGTCGCCGGCGGGCCTATTCACTATTTGCTGAAAATACTCAACTACATCATTGCTATGACAGTATCGAGAGCCTTAAATAATAGATTAAGACATACAGTGCCCTCCATAATTATTGGCACCCCTGGTTGAGATGTGTTAAAAGCCTTAAAATAAATTCAGTGTTTATTGCAGAAGAATACTGTCACACTGAAAATTTTAGGAAAATGTAGCCTTCAACTCAAATGAATTGTAGGAAAATAAAAAAATCCCTGACTAAAAAAAAAATATTTTTCATTAAATCACCTGTTCCACAATTATTGGCACCCTTAAGAATTCCCAGGAAATAAATATAATTGAAGCATTTCTGTCATTTCTACAGTAGTTTACAAAGTTTACCAGAGTATGTAGGAACATTTAATTAGTAATTCATCACTTCCTATTTCCCTGGGGTATAAATATGACGTGACACCGAGGCCATTTCTCTTATCCACTCTTAAACATGGGAAAGACAAAGGAACACAGCATACAAATGAGGCAGATGTGCGTCGACCTTCACAGGTCAGGCAGAGGCTACAAGAAGATTGCCACTCAACTGCAGCTGCCCATATCTACTGTGAGAGGAATAATTAAGAAGTTCAAAACAACTGGAACAGTGGTAAACAAGCCTGGACGAGGACCCAAGTTTATTTTGCCACCACGCACAGTGAGGAGGATGGTAAGAGAAATCAAAATATCTCCAAAGCTCACTGTTACAGAATTACAACAAATGGTAGCATCCTGGGGTCACAAAGTCTCCAAATCAACCATCAGGCGCTGTCTACAAGCCAACAAGCTGTTTGGGAGGCATGCACGGAGAAAACCTTTCCTCACCCACAATCATAAACGCAAACGTCTGGAGTTCGCCAAGCGGTATTGGGGCTTCAACTGGGACCGTGTGCTTTGGTCAGATGAGACCAAGATTGAGCTTTTTGGCAACAAACACTCTTAAGTGGGTCTGGCGTGCCACGAAAGATGCGCATGCTGAAAAGCACCTCATACCCACTGTGAAGTATGGGGGTGGGTCAGTGATGCTGTGGGGCTGTTTCGCTTCCAAAGGCCCTGGGAAGCTTGTTAGGGTGCATGGCATCATGAATGCTTTGAAATACCAGGACATTTTAAATCAAAATCTGTTGCCCTCTGCCCGAAAGCTGAAGATGGGTCGTCACTGGGTCTTTCAGCAAGACAATGACCCTAAACATATGGCCAAATCTACACATAAATGGTTAACCAGACACAAAATCAAGCTCCTCCCATGGCCATCTCAGTCCCCAGACCTCAACCCCATTGAGAACCTGTGGGGTGAGCTGAAGAGGAGAGTACAGAGGAGAGGACCCAGGTCTCTGGATGATTTAGAGAGATTCTGCAAAGAGGAATGGCTGAAGATCCCTCTTTCTGTCTTTTCCCATCTTGTGAAACATTATAGGAGAAGATTAGGTGCTGTTTTGTTGGCAAAAGGGGGTTGTACAAAATATTAACAACAGGGGTGCTAATAATTGTGACACACATTCTTTGATGTCAAATAATTATTTCTTTATGTGGGATTTTTTCCCCACTGAATAAATGCACTTGTATTGAAGGTTGGATTTTTCTCTTTTTTTCCATTAAGGTCCCATATTATTTAGAGAAAAATAATAATAATTGGAAGCTAAAAAACACATCTCAACCAGGGGTGCCAATAATAATGGAGGGCACTGTAGCTATTACAATTTTGATGACCGTAAGGTTGTAACATAGGCTCTACACTAAGGGGTTAACGGGGCCCAAAATTCAAATCTTTCATGGGGCCCAAAATTTCAGGCGGCGCCCCTGGCGGACAGTGCACCTGCACGTCAACTGTTTGTCGATTTTTATCAGGCATGCGTGGAGCTGAGGGAGTAGGTTTAAACAGTCAGACAAGTCATTAATAATTTGAAAAGTTTTGTCATGAAGTGGTGTTTCATTTTATAGTGGTATGTCATTGTACAAGTACTGTGCAAAGACATTATCAGTCAGCTCACATGACCAAAGTTCAATCATTTTTTAATCAGTTCATGTCTCTATTGGTTCCGTGCAGGGAAGCCCACAAGCGGGGACAAAGGGGTCAGCTGTCCCGGGCCCAGGGAGATGGGGGCCCATTAATTGGGCCGTCATTTCATTAAATATATTGGGTGGGGGTCCCTTTCATAGGACTTTGTCCTGGGCTCAGCCAAAGCTGTCAGCGACCCTGGTTCCGTGCTCTCACTCTGGCAAAGAAGGGAACAACACCACCTTCTCAGGCCTTCCAACAGTAATGACCTCATGTACTAACACTGATTTTGGGGCCAGCATGAAAGCACATTTTGGGTTTGTCTCTCCCTGCTGTTTAATGAGCTTTTGGGACCTTTGTGTTGTCACTCAACCAGATCCAGTGACTTGATGATGTTTTGAAACCCTGTTGCATGTCAGTGCCACCATCCCGACAAAATGGCAGGCCCACTTCTTTACAGCCCCTCTTAAAAGCAGTGCGGGACAGACATTACCCAAGGGTTTGCCTTAGCGCTATGAAATTAAATGGACATGTTTTCCAATTCTTATGAGATGCTCTTTTTAAATGTGGGCATTTGGATTCTTAACTAGAGTAAACACAAGGAAGGGGAATTTATTTGGGATCATTATATTTTTTCTGTGGAATAGTTATTTCAGAGGGCCCCTTCAGAAACCTCTGCCATAGGATTAATTTATATGACAATGTATTTTGATTCACTGTTACAGTTCCTGGAACCACAGACCTTGCAGTGTCCTAATGTCACTTGACTTTTGGGTTCAAGCCACTGTGTGCATTATTTCGTCGCAAACATGACATTACAAAAAAAAAGGTACCATTATAAAAGCCTGCAACTACAACAATATGTTTATTGAAAGCCATTTACCAAGACCAAAACACGGTTGGCTACGCCAGCTTGTGAAGGAAATGTAACTTTACCTCCGCCAGTAAAAGAGTTTGTTATGTTTTGGAACACATGCAGTGGCACACATAATGCCTTCACACTGTAATAGCTTTATTCGTTTTTACTGTAAATCTTGCAGGTGTGCATATGATCAGGGCCGCTGACAGTTTTGTCTGGGCCCTGGACAAAGTCATCTGAAAGGGCCCCAACACATACAATGTAATGAATTAGGACCCAATTATGGGCCCCCCATCTCCCTAGGCCCGGGACAACTGACCCCTTTGTCCCCACTTGTCAGCTTCCCTGCATATGATAGACTGCTTTTGTGACTGAAAGTCATACATGTCTTATGCCTCTCACTTTAACATTCTCTCCTTGAAACTCATGGTTAGTCCATGATATAGTTCAACTTCAGAAGGGTGATCGACCCAGATTTCTAATTGTCCTTGATCGATCGAAAAGTGAATGGGCACGTCTGCTGTGAAACACTGTGTGTGTGTTTAAATACTGTACTGCCTCTATCGTACAATTATGACTCTCATCAATCATAATCTTGCACTAATGCATCATTAACGTAACAAATAGCTGCCATATGTCTCACTCCTTATGCCTCGTCCAGCCATCCCAGCAGTCTTTGCCCTCCACATGCCTTTTGGTCCAGCACACCACCCCTCAGCCACGAACCGCAAGCAGCCTGTTTGCCTGATGGCCTTCGACAGTGCCTGCGTTCCAATATGTGACCTTGCGTCCTCCACTTGTGCTTGTGGCCTCGTACCAGGAAGTAATATGTCGTGATGACATCACTGACAACAGCATTACATTTCAATATCTCACAAAAGCTCAATTGTAAAGTCATTTTCTCATTTGCAAACTGGATGGTGAATGAAGAATAGTCCCCCAAAAATTATTGTGGCTAGGCTGACAGCATGGAAACTTAATTGTTTTCTCCACGGAGGCGGGTCATCAGCAAAACGTGAGGCCACAAGCACAAGTGGAGGACGCAAGGTTGCATATTGGAATGCACCCAGTGCCTCACAGACACAGGCTTCCGCCACAAGGTCACATTGACTGGAAGTGGGTGACCGGTGATATTATGCTTTGACGGTGTTCTAAGTACACACAGTTGTGATGACATCATCACATCACTCTGCTGATATGATTCCTGTGCATGGCTGCATGTGTTGTAAACACTAGCCGATTCCTCTGTACCTGTGAGAGCTGATCTACTTTGAGAGGCAACAGGTCAGTCCTCCCCGGCTGCCTCTCTACAGAGGCCTGATGTTTTATGTCCAAGTGCTGCCCTGCAGTACCCCCCCTGGACCTGCGCTACATCAGAACTCCCTTACCGTCTTCAGCAGGCATGGGCTCTGTGTCCAGGTGATGTCCAAACTTTATATATACACACACACTGTATATATAGTTTTACCTTACAGGCTAAATGCCAGAACCAGACCCTTCCCAAAATATGTCCTTGCTTGTCATGTCCATTGATTGCTGATAGACCATAGGGCATGCCTTGCTTAATGGTCTGTCACACGTTCAGGTAAAACGCCAGGAAAAGTCCACTTTGATAATTACAGCCAACGACCACTGTTGACATCATTGCATGCTGTCCCCCTAACCCACCTCAACACACACACATACACACACACCATGCGTGTGAGAGACAGTGGGGTGGCGAGGGGATGGTAATGGGCCGTAATGGGTTACACCGGCCCTTAATGAGGGCATCAGCTGAATTAGGGTTCCCCATACAGCTACCCCCACCATGACTCACTTGTGTTTAGTGTGTCACAGGCCTCCATGTGGGACACAGCTGCCACCTCAACACGCTGCTGCTGCTGCTTCTATTACTCAGTGTTGCCAGATGTGTCTGATCAAATCCCGCCCAAAAGGTGCTCAAAAAAGGCCTGGAGCCGCTAAATTCCGCCCAATTTCAACAACTTGCATTGATTTCAATGGGCATAAAACCCAAATGGCTGATTTTTCCCGTTTTTACCCGCAGACGGTTATCCCAAGCAGCCCAATTGTGCGGGTAACGGCCCAATCTGGCAACACTGCAACTACTGCTGCCTTCCGTCGTGTGGAACATATCAGCATGCAGCCTGCCTCGAAACAGCAGACTGCCGCTCTCTTAACTCTTGCACACAGGTGTTTCCACCACGTCATGGTCAAATCATTCTGTAGAATAGATGACTTGGGTGCAGAAACATTCTGGTCACTCTGAAATTGATGATCAATTATGCACCATCAGCTGTTTTCTTTCTAAACAAAAAGGTCTTTAAAATACTATAAAAATGATATCCTCGTTGTTCTGTAGGCCCCTAACAGTAGGAATAAGTGATGGGATTAGGACAATACATGATCAATCTCAATTTAACTTATTGGAGGAATTGGTTCATTACAAATGAATTGAATACCAACATCGGCAAGTGATATATGTCATGTCTGATCTTAAATCTTCAATCACAAACAGATTTGATCAAAGGCATACATTTCATACTTCATGTACTGCAGCCCAGACATCACGTTTTATGGAACTTGTGTCAGACCAAATTAAATCCTACACGTTCATCTCGCTGCCCTTCATTTCCAACAGATTTATTTCCCTTGATTTTCCATCGCTGCAATCCTGCTAAGAAATCTTCCATTTATACAACACGTGTTAAAGCTGAAACAAGTTTATTTTTCCATCCCTGCTTGGGACTGTAGAGGGATTTCACACCCTCTGATTTCAGTAGAGGTATCAAACTCTGATTGGCTAAATTATTGCAGCCCTCATGCATAAAACCCCCAGCTCCAGTCTTGGCACGTCCCAGCAGCTTCCCAAGCTCCTGATGCGCAATGTAAACACACGGGCTGTACCATTGCGTTAACAGGGCGCCATGAATTAATGCCCATGTGAGGATCAGTCCAGATGGCCACTAACCCCTTTCCTTGCGCAGGAAAATAAACATCTTTAAATCACCATGATGGGACTTACTTGAGGTCCAAAAAACACTGAAGTCATGCTAGGAGTCGCGTCTCCTCAGAGAATGGCACTTAAGACGGCAAAGAATGGATCGTGTTAAAAGCTCAAGTCTCTTGACATGGCATCAAGTGAACAGACTCAAAAGTTGTGAAAATGTTGCCTACCGCATATGTAAGTGACAGGTATTTGACAGATACAGAGTGTGGGGTTGGACAGACATGTGTTCTGGTGCCAGTTTCAGCCGAAAGTGTTGAAGCGGAAGAATCTAATATATCTTTGGAATAAACGATACACCTGTAATATGAATGTCTCAAGCAGTGTTATATTAAGAGGAAATGCTCTATTTTTATTAAAGCCCTGTGTTTGTTTCTCGTTCATTAACGCACCACCACAAAAGCACAACGTTTTGTCTGTTTGGAAAAACGTCTGAGGTCAACGTCTTCAGAAGGGCCAAATGTGCATGCAGTGACAAAGTTCATAGGAAAGGACTTGCCTTAAATAGCAGGCTGTTAACTCAGCAATAAACTCCAGTACATAAATAGAACTCATTAGGGGTGATTTTTTATTTTTGAAAAGAGGCCTAATTGCAACCTTGCAAGTCTTTTGAAACAGAAAAAGACAAAATCCCCTTTGGTTGGTGTAGTCGTGGTTGCCCAGCCAGGACGGACAGACTTTGGTCTTCCTATTGGTGGTGAGGCTGTCCCATTTATCTTTAAGTGCATGTGGCTCCCAGGGAGGATCACTGACTGTCAGCTACCACATCTTCTTCCTCTTCTTAGTAGAGAGTAGAGTGTCATTTATACTTCTTACTACTTACTACTCAGGGGGGGAGCTATAGGAGGGGCAAGCAAGGCATTTGCACCTGGGTCTAGGGTCCAACATTATTGGTGGTGGGGGCCCTATTATGACCTTGGAAGGCCGTATTAAGGGCTCTATAAGTGTTTTGCCCTGGGGGCCCGTGTTCAATTGTTCCGCCACCGTTCCTACTATACATTTCTTCTTCTTCTTCTTCTTCTTCTTCTTCTTCTTCTTCTTCTTCTTCTTCTTCTTCTTCTTCTTCTTCTTCTTCTTCTTCTTCTTCTTCTTCTTCTTCTTCTTCTTCTTCTTCTTCTTCTGAGTTTCCATGACCTTGCTGCCTGCTCGGGGGAAATCTCAGCGCCAGAGTCAAAATATTGCATTGTGCTTTGACTAATAACCATCCCTCCCGTCTTCACTCTGAAGCTCTGCACATGAGTTAATGAAGCAGCTGGCAAAGTGATAAGGGATAAATAATGATGCAAGCAGTAAGAATAAAAGTGCTGTAAAAGTGTCAGAAGCACTCAGGTTCATGAGATAACATGACACAACTGACTCATATTTTGTTTTGCCATAACGTTTTGTTGTTTGTGTTCTGTGGTCCTACTATTCAATGTAAAAAAAACATTAGAGGGATCTGTCATAAACAAACGAGTGTACCTGTGGAAAGAATGAGCTGTTATTTTCTCTGCTCCGTTTGAGGTACTTTTTAAAATTATTATGTTGTGTTGGGTTGGACATAGTGCAGACAATTTTCCAAGTTCTTTTTATTTATCACCATGTCAAAACAAAAACAAACATACACACCTTACTACACAAACAGTGTGTGCAGCATGTTCATTCTCATAAACAAAATACTCATGTTTTTTTAAAGTCATATTCTGCAGAGCTAGCTGGTATTTTCCACATCCCACTTGAAATTAGCTAAATCATTGTCACCAGGGGGATAGGGGTCTTGCTGTTGTTGCTCCGCTATGGACATTCCTGTACTCTGGACAAGCGGCCGTGAAAGTGCACTGCAAATACAGTACAGGGCTGGATTGGCCATCTGGCATACCGGGCATTTACCGGTGGGCCCTGCACCCTCGTGGGCCCCTATTTTCAGAAATGTAGAAAAAAACTTTTTTTTTTTTTTTTACATTTCTGAAAATAGGGGCCCACGAGGGTGCGGGACCCACCGGTGAGTCATTTCTGCGCCACAAATTATGAGGGGCCGTTTTAAGCCAAAAGGCCCTATTTGCCTTTTAGCCAAAAGTGCCCGGGCCCTATTTCTCCCTCAGTCCAGCCCTGCATACAGTACACACACACAGAGGCCTGAGCAGGTCCTGAGGTACAGTAAGAAAAACACATTCCTGTACTCCCCACGCGAGGAGCCAAAGGGCCCGGGCGGCCCGGCGAGTGCTGTGGTCAGAGGTGAACGGCAGGTCTCTCAGGCCCTTTACTTTCCCTCCAGTTCTGCCCCATAAAAAAGCACCGGCGCACACACACACACACACGCACACACACACACATGCTACCCTGGAAGTTCAGCGTTAATAAGAGCTGATCGGAAATCGCCATAAATCACAATGCAAACTGGAGGATATGTGCAAACTGTAAAGAAGAAAAAGAAACAAGAAATGAGAACAAAAAATAATTGTTTGTTCCTGTGGTACTGAGCGGCAAAAATGTGCGAGTGGATGTGTTAAGAGCCACGGATCACTCCACACTCTTCCGCAGGAGTTATTTGGGGGAGGTTGATTGATGAGTACTGTATATTTCACTGTTATTATTGTTCAGTATTGCTGCCCTGGCAAAGTCTGAGACACCCGCTCAGAGGCTATAGCGTCAGGAAGAAAACAACAATGCTGTGTTTGTTGGGGTGCAGAAGGGGACAGTGTGATGGGTGCACTCCTGTATTAAGAGGGACCCAGTTGGTGTAAGGGTTTTGGAGACATCCTCAGGAATGCAGTGTAGTGGGAAAATGGATGCAGTTCTGTTATCCACCAGCTGAGGGTGAAATACCTTACCTTACCTTACCACTCACATACACACAGACACAGACACACATCGACACACACAGACACACACACACACACACACACACACACACACACACACACACACACACACACACACACACACACACACACACACACACACACACACACACACACACAAATATGTGTGTGCATGTTCACCCCATCCACACAAACCCGAATCTAGTAGTAGTCTGATAGCATTTCAGCCTGTCTCACCCACTGAAGTCAAAATTCCTTTCATTCCTGGTGTGTGTGTGTGTGTGTGTGTGTGTGTGTGTGTGTGTGTGTGTGTGTGTGTGTGTGTGTGTGTGTGTGTGTGTGTGTGTGTGTGTGTGTGTGTGTGTGTGTGTGTGTGCGTGTGCGTGCGCGTGCGCGCGCATGTGTGTGACATATAATCCACCATCGTAATGATTCACTTAATGACAGATTATTTCCCCCTGCACAACTAGGACACTCTGGTGGTGACTCATTCATCAGGCATGCATGTGTGGAATATTGATCACTGTGTTTGTGTCGTCGGGAACAGATGCTGCGGGGTGGACTGGTCCAGCCAGCCAGGCCTGAGCCTCCGCTCCTCTAGCTGGACAGACGCCACCTTGAGTGGCTAGCCAGGCTACACCCTCCTAGTGACACAACACCGTCGGCGTTGCTACTAGTCAGGCCAAGGGCAATGTAAATACTTTCTGAGCTCCGGAGAACTCGGGAACTCCACCCACTTTATTGGGAACCAATCAACTCTGAGCAGCTCCAACGGCCCTGGGTAGAAGCGTGTTCAAAGCAGTGATGTGGTTCAAGCAGAGACGTTTTATTGGGACTAAGAAAACTTCGGCACAGCCTTTTCTGGCCTCAACCAGTAGCAAACCAAGGGAGGCGCGTTAACCAGGCTGTTTGGAAACGTTATTAGTGATCTTCTCGGTCAGACCAGAATCTCTGTATGAGATTTGAAAGTCGATGATAATCAGGCTGTTGAGTGGCAGAACTCTCTCTCCGATTTCTTCTTCTTTTCCTACTACCATGGAAGATCTCCCCGTGTTGGATCTGTGTTGAGTGGCCAGATCTCTTGTTTTTAGTTTTTTTTTTAATTTATTTTTTAACAGGACAGTTTATTACAGCTTTATTTGACAGGACAGTGTGAGAGTTGGACAGGAAGCGAATGGAGAGAGAGATGGGGAGGGGTCAGGTCCGCAAAGGACCCAGGCCGGGAATCGAACCCGGGTCGGCCGCATAGTAGACGAGTACCCTACCGGATGAACACAGAAGGGCCCCGATTTCTTCTTCTTTCCCGACTGCCATGGAAGATCTCCCCGTGTTGGATCTGTGTTGAGTGGCCAGATCTCTTTTTTTTTGTCTTTTTAGACTTTATTATGGACAGGACAGTATGAGATGTAGACAGGAAGCAAATGGGGAGAGAGACGGGTAGGGGTCGGCAAAGGACCCGGGAACCCAGGTCGGCCGCATGGCAGACGAGTGCCCTACCAGTTGGCCACGGCAGGGCCCCAGACCTCTTGTTTGTACTGTCGTAGACTGTGCTCCTCCAGTGTGGCTTCTGCACTTCATGCCCCCATAAATAACACTTCATTAAAGGACTCCAGCTGTCCGAGTCATCACACGCTGCCTTGAAGCCCGTTGCCTCCTGCCAAGACAGAGAGCTTGCCTGCTTAGGTGGCTGCAGTTATGGCCTACAAGTTTTAAGGAGAGAGTATGTGTTTCCATGGCCAAGACAATCAGGCCAACAGTGATGGAACGAAGAAAAAAAAAATTAAACAAAAAACAAGCGAGACAAAAATGACTGAATGTGAAGGAACTGCAGTAACACCATTACTTATGTGAATACTCTTCAGATGTTTCTTGTTTAAGTTCCTGGAAAAAGACGAGGGCAACTATATCAGCTTGTGTTCTTTCATGTCTGACATTACACTTGTTCTTCTGTGTACATACTGTGCATGACCTTGTGTATTCAGGCACAGTGCTTCAAGGATGTTGTGCACAATGCCAGTGTTATGGCAATATTTGTGTTTTAGGGATTAATTGTACAACTGTTCTGTATCACTCTGTTAACCACTAACCGCTTGTATCTATTGGGTCTGCTGTTGCCACTCTCTTCCATCATGTTGGATTGCTATCTAAACGTCTAATTGTAACGAAATCTCCCTGATTGTTATACCATTGTTTGGCTGAGAGTCTTCATTCATATGTGGTGTCAAAATTACATTGCATTTTATTATGAGATTTATGAGGGATTAATTAAATACTGGAAAATGAAATTTGAAATAAGCAGTCATTGTCACGCATGGAACTTTGCTTCAAAGAGTTGCATGTTTGCTTGAAGCTTGACCCATAGGTAGTTGTAATAAACTAGCCCATGTTTGTCTTTTGTGGTCACCCTTAATACGATGCTTCTATTATCTGGGCGACTAGAAGGAGCTTTGACTCATTTCTGAGCAGCTCTGGATCAGTGGCACTAATCAGCAGGCCATGCATCATACCTAATACAGAGACACTGACATGGTGGACAGAGCAGCACAGGACAGGGGAGAAAAGGAGGGGGTTGGAGGGGCAGAACAGAATGATAAGTGACTGTATTTTGGCAAGTGTGTATGGTGCATCACAGCTGCGGTCCTCCTACTTGTCCATAACAACCATTCAAATTTCAAAGTTTGTTGTACTCTATTATCAGAATCACAACGAACTAGTCAAGGACAATGTTGTGGGTTTGCAAAATGTAGAAGGGAGGGGGTCGGGGGATGCCTGCAGGAAGACAAAACAACAGATTGTGATGTCTTTTTACAGTTTAATAACAAACAATAGGTTGAATGGCGGAAGAAAAGGGGTCATTGCAAACCTCAATGGACAGTATTTACACTGAACAGAATATGGTTTCAATGTCACTCATTAAACTCAGTAAGTTAGTGTGATGATGGCTTGTGTGACTGAGGTGCTCCTGTGCATTCCTCCCACTCGGGTCTCGATCTCACCATCTCCTAGTCAACGAAACAGCTGGGGTATGTGAGGCGCAGCACGATACCACTGAGCTAAAGGACCAGTCCGATATTTCAGCGCTACTGATAGCCTATTGTATGAGGCTTCGGGAGGGAGGTTTACTAACTAACGTTCCACGCCACACTCTGCTAGTTGGCCTCCGTTACACTTCCTGACTCACCAATGTCCAGTGAGTAGTAAACCCTTTTCTATCACATTATAATTATGGGGAACATATCTCAGTTTTCCCACCATCACCACTTACAATGGCCATGACACATAAGACAGACACATAACAATTAGGCCTAGTAAAACCAACACACAAATTCAAATTCGGGTGATAATAAATAAAGTCGCTGTGTCTTTACGCAGAACATTCTGAGACTTTGGAAAACAGCCCTGGAACTAAGTGTGGAATTTGCTCTCAGCTTTCCAAAGAGGTAGAAGACTTCTAGTGTTCATCATCGCTTAAGCTTTTCATCCTTGAGCCAGCAGAAATGCAGTGCAATGAAGTAGGGCTGTGCGTAGATCTAAATAAAACCCTTCAACTATACAAAAAGCCCTGTGTCTCTCTGCCACTTACACTTGGCCTTGTAACCGGAGGCTGGTGGTAACCAAACTTTCCTCCCCTTATTATTTTAATTCTGATGTCTCTGTATTTATAAGAAAACCATGAGTTATGCTTCTTATATGTTTTTTGTTGCACAACATGAACAAATCATTGTATAAAAACTGGAAATCTGGCGTGGCACTCCGCAGAGTAAATTCTTTTGTAAACTCATAGTGCCATAACTTTATGTGAATAAATGACTGTTCAGATCCAACTTAATGTGCTTCAACCATCCACATATTCAAATATTTAGCATAGGAAAACATTTTTGGACATTTTGTGGCCTATTAAAAGAGTTACTACAGAGTGCAGCCATTTCTCCAAAATAGCTGCTGCGAGTTTTGCCCCATGGCGAGATGGATAAACAACTGCACTTATTTTTAAAAGATATGACCTTTATATGTAGTCTTTTTTCCAGGCTTTATAGTATGAGTGATTTCACATAAAACAACTGACCAATTTTCTATGTCTGAAAAGTTCTCTGTTCCACAAGCCTTGTTGTCATGTGTTCTTCACAAATAGAGGTTTCTACACACACGGCTGCAGCTGAATCGAACACTATGAGAAGAAATCCTTTGGAGGACTATGATGTTTTCAAACGAATTAGTGATGGCTGGTGACTGTGATTGGGATCTGCATAAACTTGGCGAGACTGAGAATGACATCTTTATCAAATTCAATTGAATTTCAATTTTCTGTTCATGGAGAGTGATTATGTCTGTCCAACAAAAGGTTTATAACGTCAAACTGCCTAAGGTCTCACATCACTGTACCGCTTGCAAGTACTGTACAGTAGAGCGTGCAGTGTAATGTCTGAGCGAGGTTGTCTCTGTCTCACGATGCTGCTGCCCTTTTTCCCAACCCTGCAGAGCACCTCTGCCCATGCACCTCACCTGCCCTCTCTAGTCTGGCCAGGACATATATCATCCAGAGCCGTGAAACAGCCCGCGCGGTGCAGGACAGCCCTGTCTGCTCGACACTCTCCCACCTCACCGCTCAGATAGCCCTTTGTTGGGGATGACATCACTCGGGAGAGAGCCTGACCTCTAGTTAAAATCACTAAGCATGGTGCTACCCTCCCTCCCTCCCCAAGCCATCCACGGAGAGAAAAAAAACATGCACCTCTCTTCAAGCTTCTTTGACAGCCTCTCTCTTTCTGTTCCTCTCTCTCCCCCCTCATTCACTTTCTTTCTCAGTGTGTCTGTATTTCTCGTCCCATCGCTGTAAATCAATTACCTAAAAAAGAAAAACAACAGAGCAGACAGACATTGACATTTGGATGGGATTGGGATTGACCCAGCAGTATGGATAAGCTGCATGCGGTCGGTTTTGCAGGTGCTTGGAAACTTGGACTAGAGCACTGGAGTCGTGTCCTTCCCTGCCGAGGGGACTCACACCATGGCTTTATTTCCAATCATTGAACAGAGTGAAGAGAGATCTGACATTTGCTAAATAAAGTTATGTAGGAGGAAAAGAGGGGAAAAGAAGCTTTTAGCCTTGTGAACTGTGCTGTGAATGTGTACGTGTACAAATGGCTTTAATGCTTTTGGAAGAGGAGACATGCTCAAAATGTCCTCTTCATCACTGGTGTTCTCCTGCCCTCTCTGGAAGGGCTGAATTCTTTGAGTTATGCATGGGCTTTTCCTTTTGCTTGCAAGTGCCCTAGATGCTGGCCAAGGTCATCCCAGCAATGCTTCTGTCACTCTGAGACTCCCCTTTAATATACTGAGTGCTGGAGAAATAAACTCTGTTTCCTCTTGGCTTCTGTAGGAGCTCCTGCCCTCACCTCCCCCAAAACACTCTTCCTCTCCTACTTCCTTTCAAAATCCACCTTTTGCTCCAAATCAAAATAAACCTTCCTCCAAAGAAATAAAGAGACCAGCTAACACTGTTGGCTCTCTTTAAAGCAAATAAAACCAGGCCAGATGACTCATAAAAAAACAAAGGTGATTTGATGTTATTTGCCCCTTTCAAAAGCTACGGCTAACTCTGTCAAAATCTCAATCCAAACACCAGGTCTCCCTGGGTGAGTTTGAGCGCATCAAGTCTTCACCCAGGCCAGTCATTAGAAGCGAGTGTGGGGGCCGGGGCCAAGGCCCGTTTTGACTCTGATTTTGAATGGTGGAGGGAAACGTGTGGTCAGGGCCGGAGCTAGGCATAGGCAGCCTAGGGCATCAACTGTCCTGGGAGGCACCAAGGCCCACATAATTACAATATTAAGCTAAATAAAGCATTAAACTTAACATTTAATGGACACTTAGTATATTTACATGGTAGATCAGCTGTGCTCGATCAGATGTATGACACCATGCTCACAGATGCCAATGTCAAATTCCACAAAAAGGAAAGATCGGTGCTCGTCTAGGCCTAGGGTACCAAATTGCGTAGAACCGGCCCTGCGTGTGGTGAGTGTTTGTGTGTGTACCTGGACCTGTTTCAGCGCCCTCCCTCAGCCCTGAGCTCATTCCTCCTGCGCGAGGTTTTGTGGAGGATCAGAGAGAGACGGCCGCTCCAACCCACTTATGCTTCAAATTGAGAACACATCTTGACGGGGAGAGCCAAAGCCTGCAAGCTTTTAATGTCAAAACATGGACCACAACATTACACAGAGACCTAAGGAACACCGGGGAGAAAAATATGGGCCCGACCTCAGGTACGACACAGACTGTGAGGAAGTACACAGGCGTTTTATTTAGAGGCTTCAGACCAAGAGTTTTTCAAAAACACATGAAACAGTCTAGTGTCCTTCAGATGAGCACACTTGACATTCCTTTTGGACGGTAACTTCAAGAATGCGCTCAACATGTTGAAACATCTGTGAATTTATCAGATTATTTGTATTGCATGTTAAATCGCATGGAAATTCTCACTGAGGACTGGTCACAGGGAGTGAAGTACGTATATTTTATGAAACAGGGGAAACAAATACTCTGTGCTACTAGTAAGAATTCGGTGCAACCAGTGTAGGACCGGACATTAATAAAATAGAGCTAGGACTCTGATAAAGACGCTTTGTCGAAACGTTAGTCTAATGCACTGTAAATGAATAAGACATCAATGTGGCACCAGATTTCTTCCCTTTTTATACACACAGTACATTTTATGTGTTGTCCTCAGTGCTGTGCCCAGGCTGCAGGGATCCACTGGATCTCCTCCTCGATCCTCCTGAGTCCGTTCCTGAGCTCTGTGAAAGCTGCTGCCAGGTCGTCGTTGACGATCACCTCCTCGGCTAGGTGTCCGTACTGGCTCTCCATAGCCTGGGCCGAGGCGATCATGTCTTCAAAGTCCTGCTCCTGGGAAACATATTAAGAGTTCCCTTAAACCCTGTAATTCACATAGCAGCGATAAAACACTTGACACAATAATGATGTGCACGGATGCCCCGCTGATTCTGAATGGCGAGCGAAGCATGGAGAGCATGTAACTTTGCATAAAAATGTCTATCTTCCCTCTTATGACTTTGTATCGCCTGCCAGTCAAAGCGAAAGCTCCAAAAAGTCACTATAAATCAACAACTAAACTATGCATTTAATTTCCAAAACTATAAAGCCTGATTAGCAAAAGACAACTCTAACAGAAACTTGTTAATATATATAGGTACCCGTTTCTAATTCAGTTCATATAATCCAGTCATTCCCCCACTCTTTAAACACACATGTGGAACTTAAAACTTCACTCCACTGGACAGCGAGTACTCAAGCGCGTGCCAATGGTTTCCATACCTTATCTCATGCGAAGGTGCAGATACCTGGCTGGGCTCATCTTTATGGGTCATTAAAAAGACGTGACCCCGCGAAACCTACTGCTTTCATTTAGGTAATTGCTAAATAAAAGCTTTGCAAGGCAATAAAATCCGTTCCATTACCAGAGCAGTGCCTTCGACACGTGGGCAGTTAATCCAGCGACTGGATGCAGCCGTTCCGAGCGAGTGTGCCGAGTCACACTGTGCACTACGGGGGAGATGTGAGGCCTCCCCTGGCACCCCAAACTGTATCCAGGTGCACTGGGGACTGACCCTGCCCTGTTTACAAGCCTAAACCTGTTTCAGGTGTGCATGGTTGAACAGCCAAAGCAACTGACTCACTCTCTCTCTCTCTCTCTCTCTGTGTGTCTCTGTGTCTCTCTGTCTCTGTCTGTCTCTCTCTCTGACTCTCTCTCTCTCTCTCTCTCTCTCTGTCTTTCTGTCTCTGTCTGTCTGTCTCTCTCTCTCTCTCTCTGTGTGTCTCTGTGTCTCTCTGTCTCTGTCTGTCTCTCTCTCTGACTCTCTCTCTCTCTCTCTCTCCCCTAGTGAACTGGGCAGAGTTTTATAAGCACCTTGGGGTCAACAAGGTGGTTCATGGTCACAGTCACAGAGAGGACACAGATGCGCAGTGCGCGGCGTTACCCATGAACACCCAGCATTCACGGCCAGGGTGGTGGTGGTAGGACAAGGCCTTTCTGGGGAGAGGACCACCTGTAGGCCACCCTGAGGGGAGAACTGACCTCTGCCACGTCAGATGTATTAAACGTCACGGAGGGCTGAGGGATGGTCCGAATACATGACCTCAAACATCACTTTGTGGGCAACAAACATGCCCTCGTGTCATGTCTGTGTCTACATGTGTGTGTGTGTGTGTGTGTGTGTGTGTGTGTGTGTGTGTGTGTGTGTGTGTGTGTGTGTGTGTGTGTGTGTGTGTGTGTGTGTGCGTGCGTGCGTGCGTGCGTGCGTGTGTGTATGTGTGTCTCGGTGGTTCCAGGTTACCATGAGGGTTTTGGTCTGCGTCCTCTCATCTGTGCTGGAGATGACTTTGGTTTTCCTTCGGCTCAGACGCAGCCGCTCTATTGGAGGTGGCTTCACGAACACCACATATGGTTTGAATTCCCTGGTGTACAATTTCTCCACCGTCTAAGGGAACAAACATGCCAGCATTTACTCTCATGCGCTAAACTCTCTCTGTGTACACACACACACACACACACACACACACACACACACACACACACACACACACACACACACACACACACACACACACACACACATGTATCACACACACACACACACACACACACACACACACACACACACACACACACACACACACACACACACACACACACACACACACACACACACACACACACACACACACACACACACACAAATGATGCCAGACAACTAATAAGAAAAATTGCCACAGACTAAGGTCCCTGCTCCACACACACACACACACACACACTCAGGCACACACACAGGCACACACACCACATCATACTGTACAGCTGTGCAGAGCAGCAGCTGCCCCTACACATTGACTCTGCTTTACCAAACTTAATGGACAACTCATTTGCAATTCATCCCTCCCCGCAGCAGGGCAGTCGGCGGAGCAGAGGGGGAACCCAATTTACTGTCAGCTCGCACGTAACTGTGCACTGCAGTGGCGGCTGTGGCGGCTGCGTCTGTGGCGGCATGGAACAATTTACCCCAGGGCATTTCACCCTGCGTGCGGGTGCGGGGTCCACCAGGCCTGGGCCAGAGGGCCAGAGCATAGGGCCGGCCACACATCATTTAAGTCGTGGTGTGGGTGCCCCGCGTTGCATGTTTGTTAATATAGCGAGACGTTTTCTATAAATGTTACGACCCTGATGAAAAATAATCGGGCCGAGGGGGGAAGAATGCCGTTTTGGAAGAGGACTGACAGATGAAGCAGGCTCCAAAATGACATCATTCCTACCCATTAGCGCTGGGGCTCCAAAGTCAACAAATATGACACGTAGCACGCTGCTTGTGTGCCCTGATGCCAGATACCCGCTTCAACCCAATCCCCCTCCCTTCCTTTCTCCTCTCTCTTTCTCTCTCTCTCTCTCTCTCTCTCTCGCTCTCTCTCTCTCTCTCTCTCTCTCTCTCTCTCTCTCTCTCTCTCTCTCTCTCTCTCTCTCTCTCTCTCTCTCTCTCTCTCTCTCTCTCTCTCTCTCTCTCAGCTTCCCTCTCCACTGTTTCCCTCACTCCTTCCTCTGTTCTGAAAAACAGGTATACACCGCTGAGGAAACTGTGGCATGCTGGGGGATAACCTGAAGTGTCAGGAGCCTCGAAGGGCTTGACGTCTCAGATCAGGCACGCAGCACGGAGGCCCGAGTGCGTCACTTACTTGAGGTTCCACATCCAGCAGGCACACCTTGCCTTCCGCTAACACCCTCTGCACCGATTCCAGGCTAGTTCCGTAATAGTTTCCGCCATGCTCACCGTACTCTATAAACCTGGAAGACAGAGGGAGGGAGAAGGAAGATGGGGGTGGGGGGTGGGGGGTTGGGTTGGAAGAGAGAGACCAAAAGATAATGGGGTCAAATATGGGAGAGTGAGAGAGGAGGATAGCAAGAAAAAGACAAATAGAGAAAGACAAAGTGATACAGACAAAGAGAATACATGTTATGTTGTCAGTCAGTTTCAGCATGCATTCACAACAATCACAGTCAATGTTTGTCCACAAAAAGCTGCAAATGAATGCTGATAGTGATAGATGTAACTCATCCCGCTTATCCAAATCTCCTTCATTATCACGGCTAGTCCTGCTGCATAAACTTTTGCTTGGCCAAGAGCAGCTTCCGCTTGACTGACAGTTCTTTTCTTTTAAGTCACTGATGAGGTTTAGGCTGGTGCATAATGCACTGCACGAGCTGAAACCAATTGAGCTGTGGTTTTGCTTGACACACTACTCCCTCATCAACAACAACACACACACACACACACACACACACACACACACACACACACACACACACACACACACACACACACACACACACACACACACACACACACACACACACACACACACACACACACACAGACACACACACACCATGCACACAGGCAGGCAGGCAGGCATGCACACATGTGCGCACACACACACACACACACACACACACACACACACACACCATACACACGTTTGCCCCTCGCTCTTGCACACGCTCTCCATATATGTGGCACACGAGAGTGGTAACTGTCCTGGTCCAGAGGGGAGATGTCTTCAAGCTGAAGGAGAGGAAAATGGGAAGCGACCCAAACCCCTGGCTGAATACACCACAGCTTACTGCTCTCATCTCCTGTCCTGGTTTTGCATTGGAGATAATAACCTCTGCTGCTGAAAAAAAAGGCAATAATCTGCTCTGGCTTGAGCCATGGAGGACAGCAGGATAACTCCGAGTAAGTTGTAACATATTTTAGGAGATAGCCGTTCCAGACGTTTTGGCACAGCCCTGGCTTTATCTAATCTTCTTTTGTTACACTTGAAATCGGAGCCACCTGTGTGCTCTAATAGTTAAGATTGTAGCTGCCAAAACCCTTTGTCCAGATCCCCTGTTGAGAGAGATGAAACAAACAATAATGGCATATTTTTCACAAATGATTCATATTTACCGGTAGTCTGCATTACTAAAACAGGCCTTGTTTTAATAAAGTGGTTGGTTACACCATGGGATGTACTATGAAAAATGCAGGGCTTGCAATAATAACCTCTCAATTTGTGTCTGGGTTTACTGGTATGTCCAATTCGTGACAACATTACACCATAATCCAAAGTTTCCAAATGAGTTAACAAAGTAAACCATATGATGAAGTTGTTGTACAGCCAATGTAGTAAATTCATAGCACTCTATGAAATGATGATGTCTCACTCTGTTTCTGAGCCTCATGCTGTTTTCACATGAGGTTTCAATATATTCAGAAAGAAGAACTGAAGGTTGGTGCAAGCCGCCACTCTTTGACTCTGTAAATGAGGAACATCTAAATAAGCTTAATGTCCCCAGATTAAAATCAGTCAGATGGGAAAATGTGGGCATATGCTGGGGAAACCATGTCATGTTTAGCTGTGTGCATGGTGCCTACCTGTGGTTGAGGATGTCTTTTTCAAATGTGTGTCTTGAGGCAAAGTGATACTCCACCCCTTCTTTCTCCTGCCTTCTCTGCTTGCGACTTGTGTCTGAAAGAGACATACAGGTACATTCAGTAAATACATACATACATACATACATACATACATACATACATACATACATACATACATACATATATACATACATACATACATACATACATACATACATACATACATACATACATACATACATACATACATACATACATACATACGCACATATATACGTATAGACAGACAGGCAGAAAGGAAAGGAAAGGAAAGGAAAGGAAAGGAAAGGAAAGGAAAGGAAAGAATGAGAGACATCAAAAACGATAGAAAGTAGATGCAAGGTCAATAGGGCAAAGAAAAAAAAGCACAGTGTTTGTGACAGTGACACACAATGTTTCACATCAAGCAAAGGAGCCAGTCTCCAAGTGCAGGTTGGGGTTGGGGGGGAGCCCTCAGCGGCCTAAGTGCAGAAAGGGAACAGGCTCCGCGGTAGCATGTGTTGGTCGTGGCACAGGGTGAGCCCCAGTTAAAGTCATGTGTTAACAGCAGCCCTGAGTCAGGCCGAAGGCATGCACAGGGCCCGGGACCCACTTTAACAAGGACAAGGGCTGCCCGTCACACACACACACACACACACACACTGTCACACACACACACACACACACACACACACACACACACACACACACACACACACACACACACACACACACACACACACACACACACACACACTCCCCTCACACTCCAAAATAAACCATAAATGTTTACCACCGCCCATGGGGGGCATGCCAGGTCCTTTTTTTTCTTCTCTTTAACATTTTCCCTTACCCCCAGTTTGTCAGACACCCCCTTGTGCAAATGCATGCATATACTTTACATTATGAAGCGTGTTGCCAGGAGTATTCATGGGTATGTGATAAACTGACTTCCTGAGCTTGGGCTGAGGCGAAACTGCCCTGCGGCTGCGGCTGAATAAAAACGGACCAGAGGGGATATCTCAAACACAAGCACTGAACCCATCAACATGCCAGGATCACTCCACTCGGGGGGGAGAAAGCATTGTGGCTATTAAACAGAATAGGCTACATATTCATCTGCAGCAGATAACATAGCACAAGGGAACCACAGGAGATCAATAGGCTAAGGCATGTGCATGTAGAGAATGGTCGATAAGCTTCACTATGTTGAATGCGTATGTATGAAAAATGTACGAGTCCGGGCTGCGAGTCTGCTGTTTATCCACAAAATGACAAGTGGTTCCAGTCATGCGTCTGTCTGTGGCTGCCACGTGTGGCAAGTGAGAGACAAACACTAAATCACAAACAACTGACCTTCCCTCTATCAGTCCTTGTGCCGTGTGCTTAACAGCATAAATCACATAAATGCATCTGTCAGGTGAGGTTAAAGTCTGAAGTTAAAGTTGGGTCTGTTTGCTGCAGGGCTCATGCTTGGAGTCCATTCAAAAATATGGCGAGCTGTCAGTTAAAGCCTTCCAGAGACGAGAGCGGCGGCAGTGGAGAGAGAGAGAGAGAGAGAGAGAGAGAGAGAGAGAGAGAGAGAGAGAGAGAGAGAGAGAGAGAGAGTATAAGAGAGAGTAAGAGGGAGAGAGAGGGGAAGAGGGAAGAGAAGGTAGTGGGCCACATGCCAGTCACATGCAGATAAATGGCATTGGTCCAGCCAGGAGAAAAGCTCTCTCCATCATTCTCCGCTGCCGGTCATGCTGTGAAAAAAAATACACACACTCCACTGAAGCACTTTCTGTCCTTCCATCCGTTCATATTTCTCCTTCTTACTTACTTTCTTTCTTTCTTTCTTGGTTTCTTGTTTGCTTTTATTCTTGCTGTTTGTCTGTCTGTCTGTCTGTCTGTCTGTCTTGTCTGTCTGTCTAACTATGCCGTGAGCCTCACGCTGATTGACATATTTACCCACATCAAAATTAGCGTGAAGTCCTCTCATTCGAGTGACTGATTGACTTATGTGTTTTTCATTGATGCATGTTCCCCTGTGTGTGGCTGGCTGTGGGTAAGAAGTTAGTAGTGGAGTCACTCACGCGGGATGGTGACGCTGAAGAGCTCCGGGTCGGACAGCAGCAGTCTCCTCTTCAGCTCGCTCAGCCCTACGCCACTGGGGCCTGCACGGGGAAGCACAGAGCACAGACTCCATGTTGGTAATATCTTCAAGTTATGTGGGTTGTATGTAATGTATGTTTGCATGTAGGTCTGTATATAGGCCTGTGTCCTCTGTTTTTGTCAGTTGGGCAATAGTCTTGTGATGTTATGTGTATGTCCTGTCTTAAACAAGTGTTGCTCAGGGACACAAAATTAATTTCAGTGCAAACTGACAATAAAGTGTAATGCTATCGCACAAGGCTTGTAGGGCTGCAACGATATTGTATCAAACCGAGAAATCGTCATTCACAGAGTCACGATACTGTACTGCCGTGCAAGAAGGCAGTATCGTGATATGCCCTTTCAAAGTTCTGTTACACTTCAGTCCAGAAGACAGCCACATGATATGATGTGATAGTGCTTCCTAGGCTCAAATGATTTCCATTATGAATTTGACACCTTTTGAAATGATTAGCAGCCTCTTGTCATCTATTCTACCAATAAACTATCAGAGTTTTTTCATTTATCATTTTATTTTATAATGTTGGAAAATGTGAAAAAGCAAAATAATTAATTAAAAAATATGCATTTCAAAAAACATGGGGAGTATCGAACCGTAGGTCAAAAAATCGTGATACGGACTGAACCTTGAGTTCAGTGTATCGTTACAGCCCTAAAGGCATGGCATGGCATGGCATGGCAGAGTCAACACACACAACCACAGCACCAGTCACAGGCTCAAACCGCCGGGACACTCACTGATGAAGATCTGATTGAAAAGCAGAATCTTGCTGCTAATCAGTCTGATGACAAAAAAAAACCTCTGACAAAAACACAAGAGCTGTGAAGTGCTTTCCATTCGTCTTGGACGAGAAGAAGAGGAACATCAGTGGTGCAAAACAATCACCACGCTCGACTTCTCCCACCTCCCGGTCGTGAAACACATGGGGTTCCACTTCAGCTGTCCTTTTAAAACACCGTTAGTGCAAAATAATCACCAAGCCTCCCATAGCTGAACTAGGAGGAGAGCTGTGCTGCTCCAGCTCTAGCCATGCCAAGGTCAGGGATTTAGCTCACAGAGAGAAGCAGCACATCATGCACAATGACTAATTGTAAATCTTTACTCATACAGCCATCCCCAATTCCCATTTATGAGCACATGGTGTTTCGCTTTGCCCATTAATAAAACATTGTTTGTTTCCATTTCACGACCGTGCAATCAAGGGGACCACCGACCGCAGTCAACAAAGCTCTTTTAAAAAAAAGGTTACAATTTCTGGGTGGCTGGAACCCACGCATGAGGAGAAGTGCTGAGACCAACAGCTCAGCTCAGGGGCCAGACAAGAGACCCCAGTGGGGTGCGGGGGGGTAGCTCATCCCTCCCAGTGTGGATACTGTGTGTATTTGTGTGTGTGTGTGTGTGTGTGTGTGTGTGTGTGTGTACTGTACTGTACTGTATGGCAGCATAAGGAGCATCCCAAGGCACGACGCAGCCCTGTCTCCCACAAGGCATCTGGGCTTCCCATCAGAGGGGTACGGGCGCGAGGCTGACGGGGTAGTGGTATATTGATTTCAGTCTGTGGCTACGGCCCGCCCCGCCTCTCCAAAAACACAGAGCCCTGTCTCTGTCCTGGCCAGGCACCCCACACACCCTCTCCCACACGTTCCCTCCCCTCTCTCTCTCTCTCTGTCTGCCTCGCTCTCCCTCTCCAACCTCTCCTCTTCTCTCTGTCTCTGTCTCTGTCTCTGTCGCCCCCTCCCCTCTCTATGCTCCTCGCTATCTGGAAAAGTCATATTATTATTTCCAGAAGATGAACAGTGTGTCTGATATCGAATCAAAGGGAACGGACGGACCAACATTGCTGTCTTGAAGCAGGAGTGAGTAGAGGGACAGGGTTACCTCTCCGGGAACATCTTTAAGAGTCAAAGTCAACAAGGATGAAGTCCCAGCATGCAGCTCTCACAAATGGACTGTTAATACAGACTGGGATGCCTGGGATGCCTGGCGTTCTAATCATGCATAAAACTGCTTGACCGTGCTCAGGGCTGGACTGGGGGAGACATAGGGCCCGGGCACTTTTGGCTTAAAGGGCCCCCCCCCTCATAATTGGCACCGCAGAACTGACTTACCCTTGTGGGCCCCTATTTTCAGAAATAAAAAAAACTATTCTGAAAATAGGGGCCCATAAGGGTGCAGGGCCCACCGGGAAATGCCCGGTATGCCAGATGGCCAGTCCAGCCCTGACCGATCTCCATATTCGGTCCAGGCCTCCGTATTGCTTTCGCTGAAAATGGCTTTCACAGGACACGCAGTACAAAAAGAAACAAATCAGGCAGCAAATGAGTGAACAGATGAAAAGTGGGAGTAAAGGAGAGGGGCATAATCTCTCCCTTGACGTCATGTGGGCGTGAGGCGAGGCGAGGCGAGGCTCACCTCACCGGCGTGGCAATATTGCGATCAAACCGCTAGACCAGTGGTTCTCAACCTTTTTTTCAACAATCACCCCTTCCCTTGACCTAATCATAAGCTTGCCAACGCCCTGCTTAGTATTGAAAAATAAAATAGACTAATGCCCCCCCAATGGGAACTAAGCCCCACCCCCACTCAGCTGTGTCCTTCTCAACGACCCCTAAGGGCTCCCAACGTCCCCAGGGGATCTGTAGCGCCCACTTTGAGAAACTATGCTAGACAGTGACTTTCTGCTGTGTGACTTGCCCTGATTGAAAACCATGTCGGCAGCAGCCATGGCAGGGTCACTCACTCACTCACATGCCACATTATGAGTTGGCTCTCCAGGCTCGGGGGCCAGACTGAACATATTATGCCTTAGTGAGTTCAGCATATGAAAGTTGTATCTTGTGGGAGGAAGCCGCTTGTAGAGCAGTGGAACACAGTCGTCCTTTGCCTGGTCGGAGAGTCTCGACATGGACCTGCCAGACATGCTGACCCAGTAGGATGAAGATTAAAATTGTTAATCAAATTATAGTTCATTAAAATGTTTGGCTGGGCAGCATGTATTCATTATACAATTATACATCCTGCGTAAGTGTATAATATTCCACTGACGTGTATAGTAGTAATATCATTTCCCATTCAAAAGATTCCGCGGCAGGATGTAATCATTCAGGCAAAAACGAAACCAGTTGGATTCTATTGACTACGGCGAGGTGTTGGGATGGCTTTTCCAGAGCAGTCAGATTTTTTAATGCTGCAAAGATGATGGCCCTTTACAAGAAGTGATGCTCCCACTCCGGAGCGCTGCCAGGGTCCAGGTTCTGTTGAGAAGCTTGTCCAGCAAGGGGGATGACTCACACTTCCTTACAGTGATTCTGCTGAAACACAGTTGCCATTTTCTCTTTCAGCACTTAGCTGTTCGCTTTCCCCGCCGGTTTCAATGTGCCTGTCGGTACCTTTGATATCTTTCCAGCGCAGTTTCAACCTTGGTTTACCTCCAACATGACAGAGAGAATTTTGACAGACAAAACGCAGTTATGGTGACATCTGATTAATTAAAACAGGGGCCAACTTTATGACGAATGGTAAAGTACACAGAGTGGCATGAACATTAGAGGCCATTTAGAAATGTCGAATTTACATGTCAACATGCCACACCAGGGAAGCCAACAGGGGAGAACAAAGGGGACAGTTGTCCCGGGCCCAGGGACAGACGGGGCCCAGAATTGGTTTCTCATTACATTCTATGTATTGGGTGGGGGGGCCCTTTCAGATGACTTTGCCCTGGGCCCAGCCAAAGCTGTCAGCAGCCCTGTGCCACACCACCATTTCTCATAGTGGCAGCCGAAACCTGTCTTTTCACCACGCTCCTTCTCAGCCCCTTGTTCTCAACCTGATGGATGGTGCCGTACGGGGGACCTAACCAGCGAGTTCTAACCAAAACAACATCAGAGTGACCACATGGAAAAGCCCTGCGGTAAACAGGCCAATGATGACGGTTACACCTTGACCCCATTTATGGAGAAAAAACATCATCACGCCGTGTTCTTGAGTTATTTAGTTTGACGTTGCATAAAAACATTTCAAAGTTCTACTACTCACCACCCTACGATGAAAAGTTTGACAGTTCACTTTTCTACACACATTTTCTAAAGCACATTTGAGTAACCATGAAATATCTGGGCTCTTTTTTTAGCGTAGCTTGTTTTCAGGCACAGCCTTACTCATCTCAAAGTACCCTTAAGGCACTTGTGGTAGAGAAGACCAGTTGCCTGCCTCATTAAGTGGGCGGGCAGTTTTGACAATGACATTAAAGAGAACACTGAGCAGACCTGTGAGACCACAGGTCTCTGTGGCTCCGTGGAGCAACAGCGAGAGCAGATACACAGAGCACAGATCCCTTTTCCTCCTGCCTGCCTGCCCCACTCAGTCACTGGATGAAACGCAAGCCCATTTGTGCGCCATCCAAAGAACACATGCCACTGATTGACATTATTAACTCTAGGACTGGTGGCTTCAGGGGACTTCATTGGGTTGGTTTACATTGGGTGCCCACCGAGTCGCTTCTGTCGGAAAGAACCCAGAGGAATGCGGTGGCTCTTTGTGGCTCTTTCTCCTTCTGCTCGAGCACACAACACATACATCACTTTCCATCTCTCCTCGTTGAGCAGGGGACATGGATCGCTTTCAAGATGCCTGAATCAAAGTGGAAGGAGCGCAGGAATCTACTTGTAGAAACAGAAGTGCTCGGCCCTAATGTGGCCTAACGGTAGGGCACTCATGTACTATGCGGCCGACCCGAGTTGTTCGATTCCCGGCCCGTGACCTTTGCCGGTCCTTCCCCATCTCTCTCTCCCCACTCGCTTCCTGTCACCATCTTCACTATACTATCATAAATAAAGTCAAAAAGACCAAAAAAATATCTAAAGAAAAAAAAGAAACAGGAGTGCTCACAGGTGTTTGTCATTAACAGGGACTTTGCCAGTCGGGCCCGGCCGGCACACTTACCGAACATCAGAACCAGGCGGTGGGGGTCTGCTGGACCCCTGTGGTAGGGCACCACCTCCACATAGGTGGGAATGAGGCCGGGGTGGTGAGGTCTCTTGAACTTCCTCCATCCCGACGGTCTGCTTTCGCTGTTTCGCCTACTCAGTCGAAAGCTCTTCCTCAGGCCAGCTGAAAGAGACAATGAACGCAGTCAGTCACATGTGAAATCCAATGACACTTATAGTGAGTCATTGGTGAAATCACATTCTACCAAAATAAAACCAGAGACATACCGTACGTACACATCCCTCGATCCAGCATCAACACGTTCTGGAGTGCAACACTGTTTGCATAATACAATATTCTTTCTCCAGACCACGTTTATCACAACCAATTAGAAAGGGCATATTTCACTGTCGTTAAAGTCAAATGTGCGCTGCTTAGTAGATGCATGTCCCAGGTGGAGCCATTTACCGGTACCCTCGCAGCACACCCCAACCTCCCTTTGCTTATGCAGCCATCAATTAGTTTTGCCCGGGTCTAAGGGTATGCAGTGTACCACAGGCACATGGCACACAGTCAGCTCCGCTCCCCTCAGCTCCCCTCAGCTCCCCTCTCTGGAGCAAGAAGGCCTACTGTCAGTGAGGAGAGGCAGCCTCCTGGACCGGCAGAGGCAGCCCCAGCAGCACAGTGACAGATGTAAGTTTTAACTAATATCCTCCTAAACGAGACACCTGATATTCCACTTCTGGCCCTAAACACCATGATTAATGACACCAGCATGCCGCCCGTATGCTCAGAGGAGGCAGAGAGAGTTTGAACTGGCAGAGAAAAAACGTTGCATTGTTTCAATAGTTTCCACAACATAGCAAAACCGCAGGCTTCAGAGAGCACGGAGAAAAGCAGAAAGCAGCCATCTGAGGCTCTACGACCTTTTTTCCAAAATGAGATATATCCATTTTATAGAATGTTGGGAAATTGGCATTTTTGTATTGGGCATTCCATTGAATTGCATTGCAAAATGCAATTTTATAGAGGTTTAAAAGTATGTTCTCAAAACATTTGAATGGCAAGAATTCACACATATATGATAGGACTTCTTAACAATCAATTCCAGTATTAAAATGCAAAAAGTAAAAAATGGTGGATATAGCGTTTTGGAAAAGAGCTCTTCTCTTGTTCTTTCCAAAGCCATAAAGGGGATTTGACTGTCCAGCCCAAGCATATAAACAAAACACGTCATACGTCAAACATACTATTACAAATGTATGAACTCAATGGAGTGTACCGTTACTAATTATGGACCCTACGATATTGAACATTTCGGTTTGAAATATGGAACAGAGCTATGAAATTCACAGAAATATTTAATCACACGACACTGGTACGTAGACAAATAGGACACTGCTTGTAAGCAGACACACGGAAAACAAAAGTCTGTGGGTGGCCGCATGCAAAGCATTAGTTATTATTATTTAATTAATGTGCCGGTAATGGTCAAAATGTATGAAATGCGTCAGTGATTGTCAAAGTAACTGGGTAAAATCCGTGGCCTGTTCCTCTCTCACTGACATGTTACAAGCAGATGCCTGAGGAGGGAAGTTCTCGCTTGAGTTTATTTGCAGTAGCCTGAAATGCACATTGCCATTTGATGGGCCCCACGTACCAAACATCCCCCCACCAGAATCCCTTAAACTCTTCCAGACAGCTCCGTTCTACTCGGAGAGTAATAACCATCCCCGTGGCCAGACGGCTTCTGTGTAAATAAATCAAGCAGGAGTAAGGCAGGCCTGACACTCGCGTAATTAATCCAAGGCCTGCAAATTCACTTCATCTGGACAGACTGGTGTGACAGTCAGTCCGCCGTTTTTTTTTTGTTCCTTTACTTTTTCACAGACTTGTAGTCTTGGCTGCCGACGACGTAAAGGCTTTTCACTTATGACAAATCTCGCTCAGAAATTGTAGGAATTGTAACGGTGGAGGGGAGAACAGTGGAGGGAGGACTAGTGGAAGACTATAACCCGCACTTCAGGGATATGCACACATAGCAATGTTTAGTTTGTGCTTTTCCTCTTTGGAGGAATGTATAAAGAGCTGTGAAGGGTGTGTGGCCTCGGCAACCTGGCGGGACTCCTTGCTGAAGGAGCCGTATATCAGAATAAATGGACCTGACCTGTGGAGCCGGAGCCCCCAAACCATTCACCTGCTTTCATAGGCACAGTCTATCATGAAACTTCCCCAGCTAGACTGCACATCATTCCCTCCCCTACTGCTATTGTGTCTGTCAGACTCTAAAGCCTGTTTATCCATGCAAGTCAAGCAAACCAGTGCACGGCTGCCCTGAGTGGTGTGGCTGGGGACAGCCCTTTAGGCCATGAGGGTCAGCTCCAATGCGGCCGGCCAGAGACAACACAGAGGTAATGACGAGGAGCCGGATGTACAGTACAGTACAGCTGGATCTCATGTTCTGCACAAAGCCTCGAGGCTGAGCAGTGAGATGATTTGAGAGATCGTGCAACAACGATTGCTCATGCGCCTATAGCGTGTCTGTGGCGAGCGCGGGAGAGGATGAGGGGAAAACGGGCCACTGAGATGACGACAGACACGATGGAGACTCCTCTGTCAGCAACCGGGGCTTATCTGTGATCCACCAGCCCTGCGTATGTGAGGGCTCTTTGGTGGGCTGCTCGATGACAGGTACCAGGCCCGACCACCAGCTGCCCTAAAGCTACGTTCACACACATCGCTGCTATTCACATCCCCCCCAACCCCCAAAACCCTGGACCAGCCACTCAGCCTGTGTAGCAGTCGAGAGAACGCGGGCGTGTTGTTTTCACGCGTCAGCTAAATCAAAGCCAAGCGCTCGGCACATGTATGTGGTCAGCTAGCTCGCTGCAGCGTCATGACTCAAAACCTCACACACTGTGGCGGCCGTCCTGAGCAGCAACAGGAGCCGGGGAACAAGCAGTGCTGAGGAGTTGAGGTACCCTACCCGACATGGCCGTCTGTCCTATAATGATGTGGGCACCTCCGCCCTGCTCTCGTCCCATTCGTTTAAAAAAAAAAGGAAAGAAATGAAAGGCCCTGAGGCGGGCAGCAGACAGCGTGCACGCACGGGACTCGTTTTCTCATTACACGCTACAGGGAATTTTCTGCTCCCTGGATCCAGCTGCTGAGGCGTGCATTCAAGGGCAGATTGGAGGAACGATGCTGATGCGTTATGGTGCCCGCCAGGGCCGCTGACAGCTTTGGCCGGGCCCGGGACAAATGTATCTGAAAGGACCCCCTACTCAATACATACAATGTAATGAGGACCTAATTCTGTGCCCCGCCTCTGCTTGGGCCCGGGACGTTGGACCCATTTGTCCCCTCAGTCTCAGCTTCCCCGGTGCTCGCTAACAGAACATGGGTGGCGAGGAGCTAATAAAATGAATTCCAGCCTCCATATTCCATTTTTCCCTCCCCACCACCATGTTTTACTCCCTTAAAAAACAGCGTGTAGTGTCCGTAATGAGAAGAGAAATGTGATCCGAAGGGAGAGGAGAGGAGAGGAGAAGAGCAGTGCCACAAATCAACGAGCGGAGGGCGAGAGCAGCTTCAGTAGTACAGAGAGGTGGCTGAGAAGCAGATGATGTGTCAGCAGCAGAGGCCGAGAGGGATGCTGTCAACAAGAGAACAGCACCCCTTTAATCACCCCCACCGTGCCATTTAACAAGCGCTGCTGCAATGCAGCTGTTCCCATCCCAACCTTATGGGGGTAACCACCAGCGCAGCAGGGGGGGTGTTGTGTACTATATCGGGGAGAGGCTCTCTGTCTGTATCTCCCTGGCTCGCTCTATCACTGTCCAAATGAAGAGTTCAGATGCAAAACCCCCTAACTCCATTTCTGAAGACCTGCACTTCTATATTTTTAGAAAACCCTGTTGTTGGTTTGGTTTATATTCACGTACTTCATAATACATATAAATAGTTATATTACACAAATAAAATAAAAAATGTGCAATTTTGATAGCTTTGTATTAAATAAAAATGAATTAAGATTATTTTCTGAAAAGGCACTTAGGGGGTTTTGCATCTGAACTCTTCAAATGATGAGGAAAAGATGTTGAACATCCTTCACGCTCACTTCTGGCCGGCCACCCATCTGATGCTGATCATATCAACGCTGATTTAGAGCAGACTACTGTGGCAGCCGAGGAAACCACGACCCATCCTATGGAGGCCGGCCGGCTCTCATGTCCTCCGAAGACCATCACCGCGGCCTGTGAGGTAACTTGTAATCATATACACCGTCCCAGATTCATCTGACTTCCTGACCGAGGAAAAAAGCCTAAAAAAATGAATCGGCCTACAGTATTTCGCCTGAAATCGATGTACAATAATGTTTAATAGAAAACGTGCAGTATCAAAAGGCAGTGTTTGAAATTGCATCAGCTTGCCTGGGAAAGCCATTATCTGTTTAATGAAGCCTTCTGATTGCCCCATAACTGGACTCGGCGAACGCAGGCTTGCTGCGGCTACCTGACACTGAAAGAATCCAAAGGATCTGGAGAAGTAGGAAAATGATCTGGAGTTTCAGCAGCCGAGCATTAGTGTCTTGGCTGCGTTTGGCCTGTGGGACTGCATACTGATTAAATAATCTGGTTTGTAAATAGAGCCTGTTTTTAATGTGTCCCTGTTTTTCCATGTCTGGATCTTATTGGGACTGGGGAGTTGATACCTTTTCCAGGTTTCCCCTCGCTCGATACAACCTGCCCCTCCTTTACCCTCTATGGTGACCTCTTCGCATCCCATAATACTCTTGATAGCAACATTTTCTTGGGCTGTGTTTTTTTTTTAAGTTGAAGGAGGCTTTTATAGAGGAGATTTACGGTGGAATTAGAAGGGCTGCAGAGGAAGGCAACTAGTCTAATGCCACCCCTACTTCATCATCACATACCGGCATCCAGCTTTCCCCTTTTATAAAAACCCATACATCACTGACTTTTTGTCCTTTACAGAATAAATTCAGTAATCCTCCCTCTTAACTACTACAAGTCAGCACAATATTTCAGAGAGAGACATCGCTTCTCCTGAAGCCTGGAATTCACACAGTGTGGCTTAGGCATGTTTTGCCATTGTGCCTCAAGGCAGGAGTTAGCCTGATGTTAGGGACCTGTGGGAGAGAGCCAAGGGAGGAGCAGACTAGAGAATGATTGTAGCTTCTGTCAGAAACGTGTAGCGGGCGCTAAATGAGCCTCCTTTACGCGTCTGAGCTCTGGGCTCCTCTCATGTGCTTCGCTACCAATGGACCAGCACAAAGCACCCAATCAGGAGGCATTAAATCCCGTGCCATGATGACATCACTGCAAAGCCTGAGCACATCTGCCAGAATCAAGAGGCCACCCGCGTGCTGAGCGGAGCGGCGTCCAGAAAGCAGAGAGTTGCAGACAGGGCTGGACTAGCCATCTGGCATATCGGGCATTTCCCGGTGGGCCCAGCACCCTTGTGGGCCCCTATTTTCAGAAATGTATTTTTTTTACATTTCTGAAAATAGGGGCCCACAAGGGTGCAGGGCCCACAAGGGTGCGGGGCCCACTGGTGAATCAGTTCTGCGGTGCTAATTATGGGAGGCCCCTTTAAGCCAAAAGTGCCCGGGCCCTATTTCTCCCCCAGTTCAGCACTGGTTGCCGGGAGTTGACATAAGACAGATGGGAAGGAGAGGAGAGGTACTGCTCACCTATGTGGATCCCAGTTATTGCCCCGTAGTCCGCATCCTCTGTGGAATAGTGAAGAACAAAGATAGCAGCAAAAATGAAAGAAAGATTAAAAGACACCCTTCAAATACAACTTGTAATGCAAAAGAAAAGAACTTGTTTGTAAACATGTGTATGAAATGATGGCATACCTATATTCTCTTCTGTGAAGCATGTGAAAAATAAGCAACAAGATCAATCATTCATCTGTTTTATAAACATTAAAAAGTAACAACTTTACATTTTTAAATATATTTTACATTCTCAAGGACAGACCTTTTCCAGTTTTATACAGTTTTATAAGTTTTGTTTGTGCAAAGTTGTGACGCTGCCTGATTAGTTATCTAGAAATACACAGTCATTTTGCTGGCTAGGAAGTCAGGCAGTGACCCTACCAGCTTAACCACATGTCAACACCTTAATAATAAAATAGCCAAGGGTATATCTCACGCTATTGGGACACGCATGTGGCTGTAAGCAGGCCTCAGAGGAACATGTGGCTCTCCCTCTCTCGTCCCACACATGTCTGTCTGTCTTTGTGGAGTGTGTGTGTGTCGTGCATGTGTGTGTGTGTGTGTCGTGCATGTGTGTGTGTGTGTATGTGTGCGTGCGTGTGCGTGTGCGTGCGTGCGTGCGTGCGTGCGTGTGTGTGTGTGTGTGTGTGCGTGCGTGCGTGCGTGCGTGCGTGCGTGCGTGCGTGCCTGCGTGCGTGCGTGCGTGCGTGCGTGTGTGTGTGTGTGTGTGTGTGTGTGTGTGTGCGTGCGCTATGCTGTAAAGTGACCCCGTTCCATCATCGCCCTGTGATGGGCCCTGAGTTACGGGCAGGTGTCACTCCACTTCCACGCCAACCGGCAGATGGAGTTTTATGGGAAAACCGCGTCACTTTGAACAGTCTCAGAATGGCTTTTCAATATGAGATGGCTGCGGCGATATTCCAGATAAGATCCAACATTGTCCATCTGGTTCTCTGTCCAATTATGTGTCTGTCCAACTGTAGTCTGCCTCAGAGTTTCAGATGCTTCATCTCATTTTCTAAACATCTGATTGAAAGGCATGACGTTCACAAAACAGCCTTGATTGGCCGTCTAGTACTGGGCCAGCATCACAACATGCTGCTATATCAAATCACAACATGTCAGATGGGATATTTCAGCAAGCTTGTTTACCATATCTGTGTCACTGCGCTCACACTCACTAAACTAGGACAATGATGTAGGCCTACAGCTGCCTGACCCGAAACTGACTGCAGTAAAAATGTGGCAGAATACTACGTAGCCTAGGCTATCACGTAGGGGTTAATGGACTGTGACCAGACATCTATGACTACTGTGACCTAGATGAATTATAAAAGCATACACGGATTCCAAGAATCTGGCAAATTCCGTCTCAGAATTAGTCTATTTCAGGAATTACTCTATTAAGGAATATAAATAGACTAAATCTGACAATTGGACAAGTCTATTTAGTAATTGGTTAAACGTCAAAATTAAATTAAGAACATGAGGAATCAAGAAATTCTTCCTGGTCTCTAACAACGAAAACAGTATCAGAATCAGGAATATTTTTCATCGCTGGAATATGTATTTATAGGTATATGCAGTAGGTTTAGGTATTCATTCAGTGCTTGTCATATATTTGTCAAATGTCCATCGCGAGCCTTAGAGTCCAGACAAATACATCTTTTAAGCCCTCCGTTCTCTGGGTAGATCAAATACTTATAAACCCGTACAGAGTGTAACATCATTTTATTCAACACAATCCTCTAAATCCATAATGTCTTGAGCGCGGCTGTTTCCAGGCCGCAGTGAAGCCTGCGGTGGATGTGTTCGCACACAGTAAAACACTTTTTAACATGTCCAGCAGAACCACTGCGCCTTAAGCACACTTCCTTCACCTCCACCCGATCACGGCAGCTGGACGGGATTCAGGAGATGCTTTTCACTTAAGCACAGTCTATATAAACGCCATAAGATTCGTCTCCACTGCTCATAGGCTTCTTGCCTGACTGCGGGACACTGGGTTCAAGGTCTGAGTGAATATTTGGACATCGGTGACTTCACTCCAGACACTTGTAAAATCTTCAGATTCGCAACATGAAGATGGATGTGCCAGAGTGAAGCAAGTGTCCTTTATCAAAAAGCTTTTGGACCGTAGGGCTACAGCACAAGATGGCTTGGCTGAAATGATATGCAAAACTAGAAATGCACTCAGAGACTGCAGACCTCCGCCAAGGAAGTTGTTTGATAGAACATTTGACTATGTTACACCCTACTTTTTAAAAACTCTTTCTCCCTTGTTTTTGTGGTGTTAAAAACTGTAATGTCAAAATTCACCCCATGCCGCAATGGTGAAGAGTCTTTAACAAGAACATTCCTGGTTCTGGATAGTGATCCTGGGGTCCGTATCTCGAAAGCGCCTTTGCTAACGACGGTAGCAACGTCCTTCGTAAGAGCGACTCAACTCTCTCTCGACAGCGACGCTCACCACTAAATCCAAGGGAATGGTAAGACGGTCTTAAGACGGTCTTAAGACGGTTAGCAACGACAGGAATCGAGAAATGGACCCCTGATCACCACCAAAAAATAATAATATGTTCCTGTTGTCATTTCCAACAACTCCACAAAGTATCATCCAAATCCGGCGTTTATAACTTCTTGAGTCATCCTGCTGACAAACAGACAGACAAACAAACAAACGTGACCGAAAACATAACCTCCTTGACGGAGGTAACAATCACAGCCTCTGCTGGCTTTCCACAAAAACGTGTAGCACTAAGAGGAAGTTGTGATTTCCAGGTGATGTTTGTTCTTCTGC